>NC_087140.1:2699161-3299995 GCF_030705265.1 Helicoverpa armigera | reverse complement strand
CGCTTATATGTATTAACTACAATTCGATAAAAGTAGACCTTGCTAAAACAATGTTAAGTAATTGAAACGATCATCATAATCTATAAAAGACATCAATAAACAAAACTTACAAAAGTCTCTCTCCCCACAAAACACAGAAAGAGGCGAATTATTTTTGTGTCTTATGTAAAATGGACCTTCATTAAATAACACTTAATCTTTCTCCAACTGACCTGCGAGCACAGCTGCTCCGGCGGACACCCATGCATGGTCATGTTCATGCTCACGTTGACGCTCATGGTGGGGAACAGTGGCGCCCCCCCGTAGTGCTCATAGTACGGGTACCCGCCGTTGTTCACCATCATCTGGGTACAAGAGTTATGGGTAAGGAGCTTTTAATTAAATTGAGGAAAAATAAAATAATGTGTGGAATTGTAAGAATGAAGAATTGCTGCGGACGAACGAAATATGTTAACCTACATTGACTGAAAAGATAAAACGAAGAACCTATGTACTACTTTAAAACCTGTTTACTCTGATTCCGATTCGACAAGTCCGCTATACCTAGGTACTGTAAACTCACAGGTTTCGCATTATTTTACAATTACTTTTATTGAACTATATATAACTTTAACATCATCAACTCTCTACGGAACTAAACGGACAAACTTAACTACTCTTCGACGGCCAGGAATAAGGTCAGTTATAATTAATTGCGGTTCACCCTAAAACATATATTTGAAAGGAAAAGCATAGCTACATAATATAAGTGTAGTAGAACGGTAGACTACGCTGCTACAATGGTTTCTACGCGCCTAGCTACGCCGATTGCGTAGCCGTGGTAGTCAATTCTCCATTCATTTTGATTTTTTATAAAATGTGCAGGTGAATATTAAACTGATTTACTTTTCGGATATAGGTACCTAAATACTGAGCCCTGTTAATCCAATCGTTTTCAAGAACGTAATTATCAGTGTCTTTTACAAATATCAAATGGGTAATAGTTAGAAATAACAGATCTAACCAAAAGTCCGGGCCATAAAATATTTGGTTTCAGCTCATTGTGTCTACGTCTTATGTAATTTCAAATTGTTTGTAACCCAGAAATGGCTTCAATGTCATCATTGAACGAACAATCAACTTAGTATCCTAATTAATAAGTTTCGTTAATAATATCGACCAGCACAGAGATTAGGATTCGCTATGTCAATACATCGACATAATAATTTCATCAAAATTTCTAATTTCAATAAATCCCGCGAAGCCTCACAGGAACATTAATAAAGGGAAGCCGATAATAATCCAAGATGCCGTATTAATTACAATTATTTCATATCGAAACCCTTGTAGGGCGGAACCCCCGTTTCCACAGTTTTCCATACAAAGATTTTCCCTCCAAACACCCCTTTTGTACAACAGAAATGGCGAATCAAAAACGTACAAGAACGAACGAGATGGGATACTCAAACTAAATTGAACAGTGATAAATACATCCGTCCTTGTTTTGTGTGTCGGGAAGTTGGTGAGAGAGAAAGGGATGGTTGTACCTGTGGGTGCACGGCCTCAGAGGCGCAGTCGCCATGGACGACGGCGTGTTTGAGTGAGAGGAGGACGTCCGCCGCCTCGCCCCCTCCCCGCTCCCTGCATTCCCCCGCGCCGCTCCTGCTGGTGAAACGGGATGTGTTGGGTTGCATCGTTTTGTTAAACTCAGATTAATCATAACTATGTTAGCACAGATAATGGCGTATGGTTGTATTAACCAATATAGTAGTTGGGTAAAGCAGCACATTATCTTGAACTATTTATTCACACATCAACTTTCCTATATCTGTTTTCATTCAAATCGTAGAAATAAAACATAAGTACTTATTATAAAAACTGCAGGATTATTCGAAAGAGTACCTACCGGGGCCTGAAAGGCGGCTTAAAAAAGGGCTCTATAAGAAATATAAGTAAGTGGGTTTAGTCAGTAAAAGTCTGAATTAACTCTTAACACAGATTCAACTGTTTAGGTACTCTCTGTTATCTTAATGGTGGAATCAATCTTTATTTACGAAACTCATGGCGAAGGCACAAAATAAATAGGTACAGAAGTCAATCTACGTACAAAGCGCGTTCGAGTCACGCAGACATAGGTGTCTATGTGTGCGTGTTCACAGACGCGCTGTCTCAAAACAACTCAAAACAGTGCGAGCGCGGCTGTCGTTTTCTTGAGATACCCGCGTCACAAGGTTTATCGCACGCGTTGTGATTCCTAACTGTATTTTGACTGTAATATTTTAAATTTTAATAACAAAAGAAAAAGTAATAATGGAGCAACAAAAAAAGTCGTATTATAATTGTTCAGTGGACGGTTGTTTTAATACAAAAATAAACAGTGAACTGTCGTTTTTTAGCCTGCCGGTTGATTCAGAGAGGTAAGTACCTATAGTAGGTATGTAATGTACCTATAGTACCTATAGTATGTTATTTTCTCATATTTCGATGATTCGTTTAATAAACGCAGTAGGTACAATTAGGTGGGAAGGTAAGCGCCCCGATAGGCTGATGATGATGATGATGATGATGAGTGTCGACCCAGGCGAACCTGCCTACCTACCCTCAAAGATTATTACTAGGTAGTAGGAGTTAATACATTTTTGTGATCATGGCGAGAGTATGTTGTGTAAGGTATACGAAATAAAACCGGTCAAGTGCGAGTCGGACTCGCATTCAAGGTTTCTGTAGGTAGAAGCAAGCTTAGATCAGGGACTGTACCAACCCATTACATACAAAAAAAAAATTTTCGCAAGTAAAGAGGTACTTTGTTTTACATAGTGTTTTATGGTATATATGTATGAATAACAAAATTATTTTGTTTCTGAAAAAGTTCGGTACCTATCTCGTTCAAACTAATTTCCGCTGAAAGTGTTTATCAACCTCTTGTATGCCACATTAAATATTTTATTACTATTGGTTTATATTTCATTTCTCCTGTTTTATTTTCAACAATAAATACATAATTAGATACGAGTACCACTACCACGTTAGTTTTATGCGCATAAAAAAGTTGACAACCCTAGCGCGACCGCCGAGTTTAGGCATGAAAAGTGAAGTACATACATGAGATTGACTTCTGTACCTATGTATTTTGTGGCGAAGGATTGAGTAGGTATACTACGCGGTTTTACGAATATTTTTTTCAGGTAGATTGATTAAAGATTTTAGATAATTTACATATTTATTCTCGTTGTACGAATTTTGGATGCTCAGGTACTAGCAAGGAGGCAGGTAGGTAATCAAGTTTAGCTGAAAACTGTTCAACGTATAAAGAGGAAAGATTTGTACCTATTTTTGATTGAGAGTGTGTGTATTTCTGGATTATTGAAAACGACTGAATCGATTTGAAAAATATTAGATACTTACATTGTTGGGAACGTACGGAATGAAGTTCCCCGGGACGATGATAAAACCGCGGTAAACAGCTACTGGTTTATGAAACTAGGAATGCTTACTAGTTTATTTGTACATTAGTAACGGTAAGCAAATATAAGCCGCATTTGGGTACATACGTTCATCTCATTGTGCCTACTCAGATGTACCAAGCTTTTTAGTTAGCACGAGTGACAATGAGATGAAGGGACTTGAAGTCAGTATATGTAATGGCTTTGAAAGAAATGTGTTTCCTAAAGAGCCGAAGAGTGCACGAGGTCTCGGGTTTGATTCCGGGGTCGGGCCGAAATCGCTTTGTGGGTTTTCTTAAACTTTCACAAAATAGCCCGTAGTCTGGAAGTTGGTGATTGATTCACCCGTGCATCGGAGAGCACGTAAATGTCGGTCCTGCGCCTGATCTCTCTCCGGTCGTGTCGGATTGCCATCCCATCCCAACCATCCCTTGCACTTGTGTCTGCGCAAATGCTTGTGCACTATAATATGTCCTGCGCAGCAGGCTGATCTCCTTAAATGAGAACAGCCGCAGTGGCCGAAATCGGCCGTGGACGCCATTATTATAACAAGTTGCTTATTTATGCCATTATTTAAAATACCTATTTAACATTGTAAGGAGTTAGTTGATATAGTAAGTTCAACTCAGTCGTGCGCGCGGCCTTATGTGTGGGTAACCCTTGTACATATACAGTGACTTTGTGTGCGTGACAAGAGGTACAGTCGGGTACAATACAGTTATTTAGGGGTTATATGGGAGTGTGTGGTGTTTAAAGAAAAACAGTTATTACGTAATTTAATGTTTATTTATTTATAATGATTATGAATCGCTACTTGAAAAATCAAATGATGAATTTTCGGATTAGCTACTCTCCAAGATGAATTATAAATTCTGACTCCATGTCAAAATGTCTATAGTATTCTTCTTTTTTCTTTTGTACATGTCGACAAGTATTACCCCACATTCCTTCATCAATTTGACTTAAACGTTCATTTATGAGTTTCATTATTTCCGTCTTATTTTGGTCGACATTATGCGAAGCAATTTATTTTATAGTTCGGCCGTTCAGAGAATGCGTTCCTGACACCTATCAGTTAGTCAGGACTAGTGATGGGCACAACATAACACTGAGTTCGTTACCGTTCCCCCAAAATAAACCGCCGCATTATTTTAAGATTATTTTCGTTTTAAATTGGCGGAATCATTTAAAATTTATATTTTAGTTATTTAAGTGGAAACCAAAAAAAGGTAATATTCATATAATAAAATCGTTTTATTTATTCTTTGTTACAAAGTTACAATCTGTATTTCTATGCAATAAAGTAAGTACATTGAATTGAATGTGCGTACAGAATGTTAATCAGACTCCGATTCGCTTGAGGAGGTGGTGTCTTCATCATCATCTTCGCCTACGTGTATATTACGTGTATATTAGGTATTATCAATAACAGAATCAATCCTGATATCTCGGTCAAAATCTTCCAAAATCAGGTTTTTAGAGCTCTACCTCACTGGGACGCCATGGCGACGTCGCCAGCGGCACAGGTCTGGCTACTTCTGGCATCCAAATGTCGCCAAGTCAGTGGCCATGGCGTCTCGACAGTCAATTGTTTACGTCGTCGCTCAAGAAATTGCAAGCTGACTGGCGACCACATTGGCGACTGTGTGAGGGAGGTGCGCTTTACCGTGTACATTATAGTGGCTACAGTGGCCACGTTGCCACGGTAGCCAGAAGCCACATAGGGAACTGTAGCTCGTGGCCACGACTCCAATTTGGCGACGTTACCAAACCGTCGCCAAGTGAGTTAGGTTCCATACATTTCAATACTAACTGCTTGGATACGTAGCCGGCGACGTCGCCATTGGCGTCCTAATGAGGCAGGGCACTTAGTCTTAGCGCACGAAACGACAACAAATGACTATTTAGCGTCACAAAATGACGGCCCATGATGCCATTTGGGGTTACCATTTTCAACCTAAATATAAAAATGCTACTTTCTTTCGCGCGTTCAGTTTGATCATAGTTTTATTTTTATATTTCATAAAAGTTATCCTATAGTCCATTATTTTCAAATTCTTAAAAAGAAAAACAAAACGTATTATTTTATATTATAAGTATAACTGTATAAGAACCATCAACCAGAACAGATTACGATACTTGCCTGTTATTTTTAGCACAGCACTACAAATATAAAGCGCTGACATAACCTTGTAATAGCGCAGTATAGATTTAGAAAAATATTGTTTACCAAGTTATTTGACACTCAATTTGGCACAAAATTACAACATTCATTGATTATTATTGATATAATAATGTTATTTTAATGATCAACAATTGTTAAAACGATAAACAACCAGCAAAAATATTTTTATCGTACTGCAACGCCATTACAAAGTTACGTCGTCAGTTCAATCGCGATGTGTCAGAAACGCATTCTCTGAGCGGCCGAACTATAATTCCCCACACATTTTGTTTACATTATTATACTAGATTATACCTCTTTTTACATTCTTAATCCACACTTTTATTTATTGTCCGCGTACCCCCAGCCTGAAAATATGTAAGGAGTATTTAATTCATCTTAGATATTTCACCTTATTTATTTCTTAGATACTGTCAATGTCAATTTGAAAAGACGTATGAGAAAATAATGAAAAACTATATTTAATAATAAAAAGCTTTGAGTCGTGAATAACTAGTATTTTCGTAAACGACTGTACCCATAACAAAAAGCGATGAGAACACGTCATGCTCGGACGACGTCACTGTCACACGAATGAAAGTAGTATATTTACAAGCCGACGCACACATAGGGCCGCGCGCAAATCTGAGTTGAACTATCTATACCTTAAAATGTAGGTCAGCATAGTTTTTAAAGGTTGTAGTTTCATGTGACCCATAGGTAGTCAATCAAAACAACACATACTTGTATTCCGAGCATGGTGAGAAGGGGAACAGCGACGGCAGCGGCTCCAGGTTGAGGGGGGGCAGAGAGAATGACCCCATGTCCTCCGGGGGCCAGGCCTCGTCCGGCGACAGCGCCGAGCAAGCGATGGTATCTCTAGCCTATACCCCTAGTTGTGAACTACACATACTTGTATCCCGAGCATGGTGAGAAGGGGAACAGCGACGGCAGCGGCTCCAGGTCGAGGGGGCAGAGGAATGACCCCATGTCCTCCGGGGGCCAGGCCTCGTCCGGCGACAGCGCCGAGCAAGCGATGCTATCTCTAGCCTATACCCCTAGTTGTGAACTACACATACTTGTATCCCGAGCATGGTGAGAAGGGGAACAGCGACGGCAGCGGCTCCAGGTCGAGGGGGGGCAGAGGGAATGACCCCATGTCCTCCGGGGGCCAGGCCTCGTCCGGCGACAGCGCCGAGCAAGCGATGCTATCTCTAGCCTATAGTTACATACTTGTATCCCGAGCATGGTGAGAAGGGGAACAGCGACGGCAGCGGCTCCAGGTCGAGGGGGGGCAGAGAGAATGACCCCATGTCCTCCGGGGGCCAGGCCTCGTCCGGCGACAGCGCCGAGCAAGCGATGGTATCTCTAGCCTATAGTAATGAACACATACTTGTATCCCGAGCATGGTGAGAAGGGGAACAGCGACGGCAGCGGCTCCAGGTCGAGGGGGGGCAGAGAGAATGACCCCATGTCCTCCGGGGGCCAGGCCTCGTCCGGCGACAGCGCCGAGCAAGCGATGGTATCGCCTAACGCGTTTAGCTCTTCGCCATTTTCTGGGCAGCAGTTTTCGTTTTCCTGCTGTAAGAAGACATCTTTATTAATCACGATATAGTATAAAACAAAGGTATATAGGGGGAGGCCTATGTTCAGCAGTGGACGTTCTATGACTGAGATGATGATGATGATAAAACAAAGTCGCTTTTTCTATCCCTATGTCCCTGTGTCCCTTTAACCCCTTGTTCCTTTGTACCCTTAAATCTTCAGAACTACACATCCGATTTTCATCCGGTTTTTGTAATAAAATAGAGTGATTGAGGAAGGTTTATGTTATAATAAGATACGATAGAAGCCGCGGCGGGTCGTTAGTAACGCAAATTCGTCAACTCAGTCATACTCCCATGGTCCACGCGAATAGTGGGACGTAGGTTGCTGCTTTGATGCGCACGATGATCGTGTCAGCTCTCGCCATCCCGCGTGTACATGGTCAGGCTGTATAGTATGCTTTATTTACTCATTTCTGCCAACGGTTTCACCCGCACAACTTGGTTTAATTAGCCTATAGCCTCCCTCGAGAAATGAGCTATCTAACAATGTTTCAAATCGGAACTGCTAAGATTATTAGTGCATTCCAACAAACAAACAATCTTTTGAGCTCTTATATACTAAGATATGTCTGAAAATATGATGGATGAAGATAAAAAACCCCATTTGCCGAAAAGCGGGACAATATTCACTAATAAATAAATACTTATAGCAAACAGACTACTTCTGCAGGTCATTCATGCAAATGTGTATTCATCTCTTTCTTCTCTATCTACTTGAGATGAGTCTTGTGAAATGCCGATGATAATGAAAATCGAGGTCTGATTGAAAATCATTAATTGAAATGAAAATCCAAAGGTATAATACATTTTAAACAAAAATCATAACTTGTTAGAATTTCTTAGCTAAATATGTAATGGTGATGTACCTAGCTATTTATTTATCTTTACTTGTATACTGTCTTACAACAAAAGCAATAGGTATTTCTGAAAGGCTTTAAACATAGATTTAGAACTCTAGTTTTAATGTTCTCGGCATTTATTTAATGGTCGTAAGTTCTAGTGGAGAAGAGTAAATAGACACATTAGACACACGAACAACACATGAGAGTTTGTTTCGGTCATACGAATTGAGATCTCATTTGTCTATATTATGCAATGATTGTTATTTAGACAATCCGATCGTTGATTGTTTTTTACGGATTTTGAAGTTCATTAAGTCTTGATCTGGCGCCCAACGTGGGACATGATTTTTTTACTTCACACCTGTCGCATTTAATTTTTTTTTGAAGATACCTAAAAAATGGACTGTTTAATTGAAATACATATTTACACAAACTCAGGCATTTTCAAAATATCACACTTGAAAACACTCAGAGGTTCCCGTATTTGCAAAATGATGATGACCCAAATACACACCTGACAACACTCCTCGGGGAAGTCTCTCAAGGAGTTGTCGACACAGGAGCACTGGAGCGGGTCGCAGCACAGCCCGTGGTCCGCGCAGTACTCCACGAGCCCGAACTGGGGGTTGTTCGGCACATAGCAATCCATGGCCCCGCCTTTCGCGCATCTCTATGGCGCAGGGGCGGAGATTGATAGCATTGTTTTCTCTAACAGATGCTCAGTTTCCGACGTTTGTAGTCGCGGGTTGGCATGCTGGAATTTGGAGGTTTGGTCTTAGTTTTTAGGTAGGTAGTAATTTAGGAACATAATATATGTGTTACTTTAGAAAAGTATGTTATAAAAATCTTGATATGTTAGGTACTTTTATCGGCAAAGTCGATTAAAAGCTGCACAAAATACACCTATCAAGAGACTTTCAGTTTGTATATTCTTGGTTGTGTTCAAGCAAGTTACAAGTAAGAAGTCCTAAACCACCATGATATAGTTTTCTAATCAAATACAAGATGCGTAGATAACATACTTTTCTACGTTTTTACGAAACATCCTTCTAATTATCTTAAGAATAAAATACTTGAAGCATAAGTATGAAAAAATAAAGAAATAAGAGAAAGGGCCATTTTAAAATTGCTGGAAGCTTATTTAGGTCAACGGGTTACTAGTTTGCCACAAAAGCTCATAAAAGGAAACCCATAATAAAAAGTAGGACGCGTTCTTATTGTAACTGTTTCTCTAGAGTTCTAAATCAAAATAAAGTCTGAACTCATCTATCATGCAATTATACGTTTCGGTATTAGTACCTCTACATATCAATCAAAGTCATCAGTTTATCACTAAGCCTCCAATCAAGGTACCAAACCGTACATTTTAATGGTGCTTCGAGCCGGAGAAAATATAAAGAGGGCTCTACATGAAACAAATGTGGATTTTAGAAAAACTCACATTAGTCAGGGAAAATATGGCACTCTCTCCATCTCGGTGCGTCAAAGCTGGAGGTTCAATCTGATAATTTTCTAAATAAATCTTTATAAAGATGCAGGTACGTCTGTACATAATGATTACCTATACCTTGCGCTAGGTAGTGTGGTATTTACGAAGATTAAAACACGCTGTCTTTTCTATTTAAAACACCTCGGTTCGCTCCTTGTCCCGTATCAGTTTACATTTTAATACTCACAACCACAAGATCGCTACCTTATGGAAAACTTTACTCATTTCGATTTTAAAGGATCTGCCAGATGGATTCTAACTGAAAATGATACGATATCGCTGTTATTTAGAGTTAGGTGAACTGATTATCAAAGGATGCAAGATTGTTGGAATATCTTCTGGATCTCCTCGGTCTAGACTTTATTTATTGGAACAGTTCTTAAGGCGGATACTGTTTACCCTCAAACCACAACAGAAACGGATTTTGATGAAACTTTTTTGTAATACAAGCTGGTATCTACTTCCCGTCTACTTCCGAATAACATTCATGCTATTGTAATCAATATTCTTTACCGACTGGCTACTTCAACTTATACCTTCTTTCTGCAGGGCAAGCTAGTAACTGATATTCCTCTGTTATCGAAGTGCTCATTAAAATTTTATTTAAAAATAGATATTTTGCCCCAAAAAAGTAAAGTCCCGAGTCCTGAGCGAAATAAAATCAAGTACTATGAGATAATTTTGAGATTATTCATATTTAGATGACAATATTTCGAAGTAGGTATTAGTACTGATGCTTTTGAAATTGTATTTAAAATGATTAGGCATAAGAGTGTATTTAATGTCGTTGTTTATTCATTGCCATGTGTGCCTCTACTATTTAAAAATCGCTTCTTCATTACATAATCCACCAATAAATAGTTTTATTTCAAGCTGTACTTACGTATTATGTATTTGATTGGTGTGTAATCGTAATATTATCTTATTAGCCACATAATCCGTCTCGCGACTGGAGTAAGCCGATTTGAGGTACCCAAGTTTATGTAGACTCAGACCCTTTCTCCAATTGTAAATTAACTTTATTTACGCAATATGATTGGTAATGACGTTCAAATTATAAATGCGTATCACTTACTAGCTTTTGCCAGTGGCTTTACCCACGTCTCACGGGATTAACTCTCTACGAAATAAAAATGGGATCAATAAGCCTAGGATATAGCTTAGGAGGATTAGTATTTAGGATAGACGTGCATGGCCCTTAATTTCAAAATTCTGTCACAAAAAAATTACTTTGGACTATTTATAAAAAACCTGACGTTCTACAACTAATTTCTTATTCTGAGTTAGACCTTCGCCTTTAAAATGAGAATTATTCGCAGGTCTTTTAATATTTATGGGGCATTGAAACTTGATGTAACTTGATTTCTTATGTATTTCTTATGTAATTACGATCCAAGAATGTAAATACTTTTTTTCTAAGGAAACGCAAACGCATAACGTTTTTCGTAAACGAAGTACGTTTTTCCAAAGCATTCCAAGAATACCGTACTCCTGTTACCTAACGCAGCTGAATACCAGTGTATTAAATGGAGCGACAGCCTGTATCTAACCTCTACACCCAGGTTACCCGGGCAACCCTACGATACTCCTTGGTTAGAATGCTTTTCAGACTGTCTGGGTAGTCTTCTGACCACCCACAAGGTCTAAAATATATGTACAAATCGTTACGTTATGACATAGATGGTCACCGATTCTCAGACGGACTCAGACCTTACTCTTATGATCGATCGACCCCTGTTATTTAAGGCACAAGCTATAGGTACATAAACATGAAATCATTTCTCATTTATCAATTCAATATCGTCTAATAAGGTCTTATACAAACTATTGTATGTAGGCGAAAAACGTATCTTCTGTTACGATGGAAGAACATAGACAACGAAGCGACTGTTATTTACAGAGCTGCCCCATTTTCTTTTTGAGATACTGAACCCTATTTAATAACTCATAGGAAAAACTATTACAGCATAGCGTAGGTCAGCCAAATGAAAATATGTTCGAGTTCAATCGTCGTTTTAATAGATTGGATTGATATGTTGCCACTACTGTACCTACTTAAAACTCCAATTTTTTTATTTACCAAAAGATTTCAGAAGCTTTATATTCCAGATATTATATATGGACTTTAAAATGTCACATCCGCGCTTATTGAGACTTTACGCTGTGTTCGAAGAGGCTACAGTATATTCAAAGCCGATAACGATCGATCAGTAAAGGGGCGGTTTTTTTCGATAGTTAATAACCGGGATATTTTAAAAGCAATACAATTGGCAATCAATAGGTAACTATTCACTTTACCTCATTTTCTATCGTTTTTTTACACGTTCCTTTTTACTTTTTTTTTCAGTAACTAATACTCGCACACTTGAAAATCTCATAAAAGGTACACAAACTTGCGCAGTTTAACAGGACACTATAATTTACACGAGCAATGCTATTCACTGAATGATTTTCTTGATCAAATATTATCCAATTCGATGTTCATTAGGGAACGATTTTCTGTATTTATTTTCCGATAAATATTTTTTACTGTGTACGTGCTACCACTGACAGTTTTAATTGAATTACCCAGCTATTCATAAGAAATAGAAACGCCTACGTCATATTCCATCATAAAATAAAAATACACACCTTTTAAAAAAGAAATATCCAAAAGAATTCACTAAATTGCCACTAACAACACGAAAATATATTGGAACACATCACAAATCACAGTTTTACACCAAACCTCCTTTCACTAATTAAATTAAACGTATCGGTTGAAGCATGCGCCATGGCAACACAGGCGGGCGTTTAAAAATTAGAAAATTATTTTTTAATTACATTTCGGGCGGAGGACGAGCCCTTACACCACGTTGATGGTGACTAAACTATCTTTCAAGTGTGCTAAGTGCACTCCCGCCCCTGCCGTAATTGGCTGTTTGTATCCAACCCCTCGTCTGAAAAAAAAACATGACATATTGTGCGCGGGAAAGTGGCTGTCAACGTATCGGGTTAACATGGCCGGCCGTGCGGAAGCTTTTGTCTCTGTGGTGAGAAGCGTTTAGCGGTCCCGAGATGTTTAGATAAGTAACAAGCTAATTAATTATATTTACATACGTGTATAGTAGTTGTAGTTCTTCATTGGCTGTATTTTTGCATGCTTATATCTACCTACTAGAGTCTAGTAACTAGACTTATGTATTGTGTTTTCAGTTGCGACTATCGATTGGCGCTTTTCAGCATTTGAGCACTTCAGTGTAGCTCTCGATAAGTTTGATTACTTAATAAATTTTACATTAAATTCTATTTATATTAAATCTTCGACAAAATAATTTAACGACTGAGTCTACTGCCGTCTTAAATCTACAAACGTCTACCTAACTACCTAGTCTTCAAAAACTTGAGCTTTTCACCTAAATAGTAACCAACTGTATCTTATTTACACCATATGGTCTATATTTTTCGACCTAGAATAATGTTTTGACATTTTTTCATTCACCTCTACCAACACACAATCAAACACCAATAATATTTTCCCCCAAAAATGATTATTGACGTATTCATCCCATATTACGAACATGATACAGAATATCCATTCGGATTAGCGCGATCAGCCAACAGGGGCCACCCAGGTAGCTGTCACGTGGCTCGGAGTCAACCAGTCTCGCACGCCTGTTGTTTCAAATTGATTGAACATAGATTATTTGCAGGTAGATTGGGAGTATGGCGTGAGACCGTTTTGGTTTTGACTGCTTTGATGCGCTTACTGGTCTTTAAATACTTAGAACCTACCTTGCCTGTTGAGAGCATCCTAAGAATACTTACTTAGCTGATGGCTTACTTTACTTAATTTCCATACATACTTGTTACATATCATAACTGGATGGCTGTTTTGCGTCCCTAGGGACATTCTTTCGCGAGTCCTGGATCCCACCAATGTATCTCGCTACCACTATCGTCTGACTTTACCTGCTTCACAATGACAAATTACGCGGTAATCTGTAATCTGGGCATTAGGATCTAGTTGTTTTTCAACACATATTTCTTCAGAATAATTTCTACTCCAAAAACTTTTATTTGAATAACATTTAATACATAAGCAATTACTTCCCACCTGCTTACACCTTCGCAAACACTTCACACACAAGCCTAAATTCCCTAAATTCAATGAAACCTCACACTAACGGATGACGTCGCCAACAAAAAATGGCGAACATATTTTGGCGCGAAGTCGCGGGAAGTCACACCGTGAGAACTCCTTGGTCAGGTTGTGCGTGCAGTGGCACACGGCCCATTGAACAGTGATGCCGAGCTGCCGGCCGGTGAGGTGGTCCAGCCCACACAGGGAGATTGCTGTGATAGAACTTTCTGGAAAGACTTGCAGTTTTGCTAGAAGTTATCTATACCTGTTTGAAAAGTTCGAAAAAGGAAATAAAAATAAAAAAGAACGTATGTAAGTGCAAGGAGTCTCGTTATCTTTGTTTTTGATATTTCAGATATGCATTAAAATAACTTTTCGGGAGGTTTCTTTCTAAAATCGTACATACTCGTATCGTCATTGACTTTCTTTAACAAGTGTACCATTTGTCTAGCCTTGTCCCAAACTTGGGGTCGGCTTCTAGCAAAATCGGATGCTGCTGTCTTTCCAGTGTTATACATACCGAAAGATCAAAGTTAAGAAGCTGTGCCTGTAATTTTCTTTTCCTTGCACTGTTATCGAAGAATTTTGACCGGTACAAAAGTTTAAGAAGCCTTTCATGTTATATCATTGTTCTTTTTGGCAGTACCCACCTAGTAACTTCATAGGACTGGTTTTTTATTCATCCACGTGCAGCTCTGATTCTACCCAACCCTCAATTCTGACTCCTTGTTGACCATGCGTACTGCACAGATCTCTATGTAAATAGATTATGTTTATCCTGTTTAATAAAACATTCAATTATAACGCAGTTTGTGACCAGAATCAGTCGACCCTATGGATTAAATTCATTTCCTTGAAGGCCATAAAAAACACCATAAATATCTTAATATCCAGTTAGAAAAATGAACCTAACCGTTAGGAAAAGATCTCACGCAAACGTTATATAAAAGTGAAGACTTCCTTGGCCCACTGTACCTCTCCTCCAAGAATAGCGAACTCACAAAATGCGATTGAATCTTAACTACAAAATAAAAGAGGTACCTATTACCATTAATAAGCCTTTGTAACTACTATTACAATAAGTTTAACACCTCGATAATAAATTCAAATCCATCGATCGGGCGGAGCTCACCTGTCGGAAAGTCGATCGTTCGGAAACGGAAGTGTCGTATATCGTGTCCGTTCGTCCGGTAACCGGACACCGAGGATGAACTCCCTTTGACATAACGTCACACCGCTGCTCTGTGAATATTTTGTACAGGATATAAGTTAGACAATTAATGTATTGGATTGGAAAATGCAGTCTTTCATGCCCAGTTCCTAACTTCCTAATTAGTAAACGTCGTTTTGCTTAATTTTATTTTTTTGTTAATATTATACAGCTGAGGAATATATTCGTTTGCTTCTGCATTAATCTCAGTAAATACCAGACCAATCCGATTCTTCCAGTGTTAGGAAGCCCGTTTATGGTGAAGGGCCAAGTTTTATCCAGGTGTGGGAAGAGCTACCTCGGTATCGAGAAGAAGGTAGATCAAATAATTTTAATATCAAATCATCATTCAATGCGGAACTTATTTAAATTGCGGCTAGTATCTCTAATTTCTTGGAATTAGGGTAAAAAGAAGACTCGCGCGTTCAACTCTATCATACAAGTAAATTCTCATATTTTCCCACGACATCAATCAATCAAAAAATTCTCACAAGTTATCTACCTATTTAATTTTACACTATCAACCAAAAAATCGCGATAAAAATCTGCCACCACGCACATCCCATCTCCCTTTTCATACCCGATTGTTGCCCCTTGAAACGGCAAATGAAATGATCATTGATATCATGCATCAGCTACTTGAGCTAACATAACAATTGACTGTAGTTTGCCATGGTTTGCCACCTGTATTTGCCCTCAGGCTCAGTGGCAAGTGTGGCGGTATTGTAACCGTTTTATCTGACAGGTAAAACGGTTACAATACAGTCTGTTTACTTAGCGGGTAATTTTAGGGGTGCTTTGAATCGTGTAGGGAGATTTGTTTGTAATGTGTTTTATTGTTTAAGTCTTCTTTTGGTCTTTTTTGTTGCAGTTAATAAAATATAGAAATATCTTCGCTTAATGTAAGAAAAAATCTATAATAGATTTTTATGTACTAGAGTTGTTATAATCCTTCGGCTTCATCTTGTTAGTTTACATGGGCCAATTCCATTTGGGCGCATGTCAGGGCCCCGATTCTCCTAAGTTAATAATGTCAAAATCGAATAGAAATCGAATCGCAATATGATCGTAATAGCAGTTTTAACCATATCGGGCATTCTGCTACTAATAAAAGACCAATCGTATTCGATTGACATTTGATTGGTGTGCGATTGGTCTGCTATTTTGATGATTTTGGTCTATACGGTAGTTTGCTGTACAATAATTTTGCAATCGTAAATCATTTGCAGACAAAATGATTCATTATTGAATGACAGAAAAGGATAAAAACGTTTATTTCAAAGAAAACATAGCGGAATGCCACATACGCTTCAATCGTAATCGAGTCGGGATTGGATCTCAGTCGAATCGAGTCGAACGTCAATCGAAGGTCGCTTAAGTAAAATTAGGAGAATCGGGCCCCAGGATATCATCTAGTGTTCTCTACTTCAGTCTTTCCGCATCTGTAAAAACAAAAGCAAGCCATTATTCAAAATACCGATCAATTAACTGAGCTAAACCCATCCCGATACATAAAATGCCATTTGCAAAAACAACAATCCCACAGACCACAATAACATGAGCAATCATCATCTGTAAAACGATACGTCTCAATCGGAAACGCAAATAAAAGATAAAACTTGTAACTCAATATGTTTTTGCGGATTCACTACCGATCTCTTTCGTCCATTCTTACGATTGATTTACATTTAATCGGTTGAGGGGTGCAACGCGTGCCGTGCGCGTGCCTGACAGATAAGCGGCCATTTTGCCTTTTTTCGCGCGCTTCCGAGAATGGCGGTAAAACCGCTTAGAAATGTAATTATTGTAATTTTCTGCTCTATAATCTTTTGATGAGTGCGTTTATGGATTTGATGTGTGAAAATTATATGCTGTTTTAGTTTTTAAGAACTTAATATCCATTTTTACAAAATGCATAGTCGTTAATGGAAATATGATTGATGAGATAAAGTGGTTCACAAGTTTCTGTCCCTCTACTTGACTACTATTATTCATTCTCCACAAAAAACTAAAAAAAATCATACTACTAGATATAGGTAGGTTCACACAATTCTAATTCGGGAACGTCTATACCTACTTCCAGGCCGTGCGCACTTATAAAAAAGGACCCCGTAGGATCTATGCTGCTACCATCGTTCTATCGGCTGGTGGGCACTACCCACAGCTTTAATCTTAACGTTAGCTTCGGAGATCCGGGAAGTGAGAATCAGATACTCATTGAGACGAACCTCAGTTAATAGAGCTAAGCCATGAGGTTGTATCCCTTTTAGGTTTTAGCCTGAACACTATACGAATATAGTAGAACAGAAGAGCTTTCTTTTAATATCCCTCTGAATAGGTATTTCAGGAAACTTAATAGGCTAATAGATACCTATGTATTATATATTTCTATCAAACCAATTACAGATATGAAGAAGCTTTTTCCTTCTATCCAAATCGTATTTAATCAAAAGTCTACCCACATGAATGTTTTGTGAAATAAATCGTTTTCAACTCGCGTAGATATCATAAAATCAAATATTTTCCTCGACTGGCAATCGTATAGAAAGAAAATATAGAAAGCTTCGAAAGCTTCCAACAATACCACAATACATGAACGGTATACGATCTTTTTATAGTTCGGCCGCTCAGAGAATGCGTTTCTGACACATCGCGATTGAACTGACGACGTAACTTTGTAATGGCGTTGCAGTACGATAAAAATATTTTTGCTGGTTGTTTATCGTTTTAACAATTGTTGAGCATTAAAACAACATTATTATATCAATAATAATCAATGAATGTTGTAATTTTGTGCCAAATTGAGTGTCAAATAACTTGGTAAACAATATTTTTCTAAAGCTATACTGCGCTATTACAAGGTTATGTCAGCGCTTTATATTTGTAGTGCTGTGCTAAAAATAACAGGCAAGTATCGTAATCTGTTCTGGTTGATGGTTCTTATACAGTTATACTTATAATATAAAATAATACGTTTTGTTTTTCTTTTTAAGAATTTGAAAATAATGGACTATAGGATAACTTTTATGAAATATAAAAATAAAACTATGATCAAACTGAACGCGAAAGAAAGTAGCATTTTATATTTAGGTTGAAAATGGTAACCCAAATGGCATCATGGGCCGTCATTTTGTGACGCTAAATAGTCGTTTGTTGTCATTTCGTGCGCTAAGACTAAGTGCCCTGCCTCATTAGGACGCCAATGGCGACGTCGCCGGCTACGTATCCAAGCAGTTAGTATTGAAATGTATGGAACCTAACTCACTTGGCGACGGTTTGGCAACGTCGCCATGGCGTCCCAGTGAGGTAGAGCTCTAAAAACCTGATTTTGGAAGATTTTGACCGAGATATCAGGATTGATTCTGTTATTGATAATACCTAATATAATACACGTAGGCGAAGATGATGATGAAGACACCACCTCCTCAAGCGAATCGGAGTCTGATTAATATTCTGTACGCACATTCAATTCGATGTACTTACTTTATTGCATAGAAATACAGATTGTAACTTTGTAACAAAGAATAAATAAAACGATTTTATTATATGAATATTACCTTTTTTTGGTTTCCACTTAAATAACTAAAATATAAATTTTAAATGATTCCGCCAATTTAAAACGAAAATAATCTTAAAATAATGCGGCGGTTTATTTTGGAGGAACGGTAACGAACTCAGTGTTATGTTGTGCCCATCACTAGTCCTGACTAACTGATAGGTGTCAGGAACGCATTCTCTGAACGGCCGAACTATAATTTGCCTCGCAACTGACGAAGCCATAGAGGAAACCTTGTAAGTAATATCGATTCAGTTCCACCGCTTTTCCAAACTTTACCGGTTAGCTTTCTTTTCTTTCCAAGCTTTTTATTTATTCACTTTCAAAAAGTTTTGCACGTTTTCATTAAAATAATTTCTAATTGTAAAGCAGTTTGTTTATGGTAAGAGAAATGAGGTTTTTTAGAATGAGTCGCCAGTATTACGTCATCGGAATCAGGAATTTCGTAGCTGTGGTTGCCTGAATTCATTATTCTAGCTTCTACCATCTAACCCAGATTTTTCCAATATGCCTTCTTGTGCGTCTAATTTATAATTGCACATAGTGCTTAGGTTCACTAAGATTTTGCTGTAGGTCTAGGTTTATACCTCTGGACAGAGTGATCATGGTCATTGTGGTGGTCAATATTTCACTTTCCTCGCTACGGGACGTCTCGCTATCAAGAAGACATCTTGGAGCATTAATTAACATTATGCAACAATATGAAATAAGGATTTATTTAGCTCAGAAGCTAAATGTTTACGTATTGACACAATTTTAATTTTCTGTTTCACTGCTCCGCTATTTTTAGAAAATAATCAAACATTCATAAAATTCTAGACTTATCATCATCAGATATTGGAACTGATAGATTAATCTTATAAGTAAATAACAGCCCATTTCCTATTTTTTTAAATCTAGGGCACTGACTGATATGGAAAAAATAGCCAAATGCGAATCTTTGTATTCGTTATTTTGTCAATAGTTCCTACCGTTCGTACCTAACAGAATAGCTATAAAGTATAACGGTGGTGTTGACGATAGGGAAATTATCTCTTAGTAGTAGGTAATGGCCTGAAAGGCCAATTTCGGCGGTGACATATTGTAGTACACAAGCATATAGGAAAACACAGGGTGTAGTCTTTATTCGTTTACTCTCATAGCCCGATGGGGCGGCATTCCGACACGACCGACATTAACGTGCTCTCCAATACACGGATCAATTATCCATTTCAGACCATTGTGCGACGACTAGACCACCAAGGCAATCGTAAATCATTTGCATGCACACAAAATGATTCATTATTGAATGACAGAAAAGGATAAAAACGTATAGTTAAAAGAAAAAATAACGGAATGCCACATACGCTTTAATCGTAAAAGATTCGGGATTGGATCTCAGTCGGATGTGAATCGTATGTAGCTTAAGTAAAATAGCGCAATTGTACTCTATCCTCCTAAGTTAATAATGTCAAAATTGAATAAAAATTGAATCGCAATGGCAGTTTTAACCATATTGGGCATTCTACTACTAATATAAGACCAATCGTATTCCAACGACTTTCGATTGGTTTGCGATTGGTCTGCTATTTTGGTGATTTTGGTCTATACGGTAGTTTGCTCTACAATCATATTGCAATCGTATTTACGATTAAATTTGCAGACAATATGATTTATTATTGAATCACAGAAACGGACAAAAACGTATATTTAATAATAATATTTAAATAAAAGAAAAATAGCGGAATACCAAATACACTTCAATTGTAGGTAATTAAGTCGAAATTGGATCTTAGACGGATGTGAATCGTATGTCGCTTAAGTAAAATAGCGGAATTGTGTCCCTGATGGTCCGACCTTCTTATGCTCAAAACTCGCATAAAACCACCATTAGAACCTCATGTACCTACCTTAGTAGACGTGCGCGACTACCTATGCGTCAGTCGGTCGAACAGAAACAAGCCTCGATACAGGGTAGTGTTGCATGCCCCTCTTAGTGGAGTCTACTGCGGCCGCTGGGTGAAGGCCGCAGAGAACATCTGACGCGCGAAAATATGTGGGGATATGCAAGAATACTTTGATAATACCCGTGCCCTCGATGAAAGATAGTAAAAGGAAACACGAGGTGATTTTTTTTTTCCGGTAAGAGCCACAACTAAATACACCAGGTGAAGGGCAGTCCACTAATATACATATATATATAACTAGCTGTTGCCCGCGACTTCGTCTGCGTGACCAATATAAAATTTCCAATTTCGTTTATTTAATCATTCATTGCTCAACCCCCGTAGGTGATAGCGTGATAATATATAGCCTATGTGTTGAACCGGCCCCCAGGTAATAGTCATGCAAAATTTGATTTAAATCCATGCAGTACTTATTGAGTTTATCCGGGACAAACATACAGACAAACAGATAAACAGACATACAGACAAAAATTCTAAAAACTACATATTTGGGTTCAGAATCGATTATGGATCACCCCCCAAGTATTCTTTAAAAAAAATATTCAATGTACAGTTTTGACTTTCCTATCATTTTATTATATGTATAGATTATTCCCATGTCAAAAAATATTTTAATTTAAGTATCAGTCATAGTCATAAATCACAAGTTCAACGATCCAATAAACCAAAATATCAAAAGTTTACAACAAGATAACTAAACGCCCGAGATCAGTAAAGCTATACGCACACCTCAATGAGTTCAATAAATGCGGCGTTATCATTTTAACGTGCCTAGTTTTTTTTCTTCATATTGTGCGTAATTAAGGTCGCGCATTGTAAATCTGTATTTTATTTTTTGTTTTGCAATCAGTTTCAAGTTTTTATATCAGTTAGTAGAAAGGTCGCACTACGTGTGCTGGCAACCTCACTAGTCTGGCAACATCTAAATTTGTAATGTCAAATTTTTATTGTCGCAAAAATTTCAGTCATTATTTTCGCATTATTATTGGTGACATCAAATAAGTTTATAAAGGTACAAAATAAATCAATCAAAAACATCCCGTGAAAGTTTACAGTGTAAGCCCGTTGTTTTGGCTGTGAGTGCTAAATTATCAGTGTTAACGTGTGCAAAGGTCTGCATAAATGAATAATGTCGTTGAGGTCGAAGGCCCTGGCACTAGTGGAGGTGCTGCTGCGGGTGCCGCCGCTGTTTGTGGTGGATGAGTTCCTCAAGATCAGCCTGGGGCTGCCGGTGTCCTCGGGCGAGGAGGGCTCCGTGCTCAGCAACATCACAGTGGACGGAGTGGCGGTCGACATCTCCGATCCAGATGTCAATTACTACGACGCGAATTTCTACAACGCGTTCTTCTTCACTATCGTCAAATTCCTCGTGTGCTGTTTAGGTAAGTGACGTTTTATTTGCGAGCACTGGCGTTGCAACATTCAGCCTTTAAAATAGTTTCGAAACTTGAGGTTCCCTTTCGAAATTGTTGTGTTTATTCTGTCGTGGCAATGTGTACAGAATGTGGTTTCTATTTTGTTAATTTTGTACTGTTGAACTTGTAACAATGTTGGACTTGGATCTTGATGGTTCCTACATCCTTTGTCATACAAAAAATGCCACACCACAAGCCCTCTATGCAATGTCCTCTGATCTCCCCTGATAACCTGAATTAAACTCTACCTCAAAATAGAATCAGAAATCAAGAAAATAATGAAGTTCCCACCATTGAACAGACTTTTTATCTTTACCTTCATGCCTACCACAGTTCCTGATATATCATTGATAAAACTTAAGGTTAAAAACAACATGTAGGTATTCCAAATATGATTAAAATTAAAAGAACTTGGTTTGAATTGTTAACTTACAAAAATAAACTTGAAGTAAGTAATTGTAATTATCACACATAGGCACTTACTTCACATAAATGTGAATGCACTTATGAAAAACGTTCACTACATAACCCATCTATAAGATATGAATCAAAACACTTTAAAATTAATTGCTGCTGCACTTAAATGCGGTAACCCACCCAAATTCTTACATAACGCTATTATTTCTAATAATTACCTGAAATACGTAACTCCGCTTTCAATTTTTCAGTATGAAAACGTGTTGAAAAATGTCTATTATCCAATTCATAGGTATGTACGTTAAACATAGTTTAGCTGATTAGCATACAATGCGGTCCAAACACTCGTTAGCAAGTGTTGAAGCATAGAAATACATAAATATACATCATAATTAACTAATTGCAAGTTATTTTGTTTTAACGTTAGTGTAAAATTAGGCCTTGTGTAGTTGGGGAAATATCCTATTCTAAAATTACTTACAGTTAAACCTTTTAAGCACAGCAATACAATGTGAGAATGAAACTACCATTGATTGAAACTTCTGCCAGGAACTTCTCCCATGGAACTTTATACTAAATGACATGGAACTATGTATACAAATTTATATATCAAACAATGTTGAAGGTTCTTCTAACCTATAGACAGACATGTGTTGCTGGGGAGTTTGTTGCGCCACTTCTTCACAGCAAAAACACATAGGAAGTCGTGGCTGTCTTTTGTAAATTCCTTACATTCGAAAAGTGCTGTCTTGCAGCCAAGTTTGAATAAATGATATTTGATTTTGATTTTGTACCCACCTGGTTAAAAGAATACTCCATGTATCTCATAGTGTTTGGTTTTATTAATTTGACCAATCACTGCTGAGTTTAGGCGTTCAGGCAATTTCTTCGCTCTCCAGCTTCAAGACATTTGTATAAACAATACAATTTCATGAAACTTCAAACAAATATAAACATTCTATTGTATAAAACAGTGTTTTTGCCTCAGCCAGGTGCAAAAAAAGAGAAACCATTTTAATCTGCATTTCATACAATACTAACCTCATTCCCATAGAGATACACAGGCTATAAACTTAATTTATATTTTTAGTCTCTCACTTGCTAGACCTTGCTTTTCTAGGCGCATGTCCATATAACTTTCAAGATTTGCTGTCTATTTGTCAGACTTGTCAGACTTTCCACATAACCTATGACATAGACCTGATGACAATGAGAACATTTGAGGACCTTTTTTTTGGCAAGTGTATTAAAAAGTATTGCTGATATCTGAAGCCAATGTAACATTGAAATATTATATAGGACTGATAAAACACAAATGCCCCATTTAAATAAGCAAGAAACAACTTCTTTTGCTTACAGATGGTAATTTTGACATTATATTGAGGCTTATGGTAAAAAACTGCTATCTATATGAGCAAGATTAATTGTATCTTTTTATAGGAACCGGGCATAACTAAATACTTACCTTTATATTTAGTATCTCACCTGTCTTTATAATCAATCTGAACCAAATTACACTTTGTTTTGAAATACCTAAGTCGCAGAAATAAAAATTCCACTAATCACATATAAAACCTGTTCAGTATTCTTAGTAATCTCAAAACTTGTGGCACCATAAACATAATAACATACAAACTTTAATTTTGAATGATGATTCATCATGCAGGCCGAAAAAGAGTCAGATTTTTGTATCTACTGCGTTTTACTTTCAAATCCAAAATGTAATTTTCATACATTATTCAAATGCCAAGGGTAACTTAAATTAATATCTAAAAATACTTTCAAATTTTTACACAAAATAATAATCAAAATTATTACATTTCATGGAATAATCATTAGAATAGACTTATTTATTGAAGGCTAGCTTTTTCTCCTGGTTTAACTGTGTGTGTGTGTAATGTATCTTTCCAACAGCCAATAAAAATTTTCAAGTCCTTATAGGTAGTAGGTTTGGAGCCCTTAGTGTATAAACATATAAAAATGTTTCCTCTTTATTAGTATAGATTTAGATCCAAGAAAAGTGATGTAGCTGCCTTTCATGCCTCAACAACCAACCCAAACAGTTCAATATACTGTTTAATTTTACAATGTTAATTCAAAGAAACCGCGTCGATTACCGCTCGTATCCTGAAATATCGCGTTACTTACAATTTGACCGGCGTTCCCGTTAATTTGTACTTCCCTCCACTGTTCCGGCGACTGTCTGTTGGCTGTTAAATAATAGGTTTATGAACTTACTAGACGTAACTGGTATTGTTAAGGTCTAGAAGTTACAAGACGTCAGCGGAACATGTAGTTTTGGAGGGGTAAAATTATGAAAGCTGATAATGACTTTCCACTGGTCAAAAATATATAGGCTAACTAGATCATTGATTTGGTCTAATTTAGATGTATAGGAAGAGATAGACAAAGACAGAGAGGAAAGACAATATGGCTGGATAGTGTATTTGTGAGATGACGTGAGTCAGAGAAGTATGGAAGAAGAAGACTTGCTGCGCTGCCTATAGATTGGGATAAGAGCAGGAGAATGATGATATATTAAACCAGACTTTACACTAACTGGTGGTTCAGTGATCGTAAACATCGAGTTCTGCCAAAGTTTGTTGGGATTTCCCATGTTAATTTTCGTAGTATTTGAGTGGACTTTGGAATCAAAATATTTTAGCACAATTTACACAACGTATAGTGTGAGAGGCGTACATAGTAAATTTTATCATTAAGAAATTTTTGAATAGTTACAGGATATTGGTCTAGATTATATTCAGAGCCATGGTTCACAAACACTAATGGCTAAATCATGGTGTATTAGAGCCACACCCTAGCGGGCCTTTTATAGCTTTAGTTCATGTTATTGGCATAGTCAGCTAATCTCTCTATCCTGCTATGACCCCAGACATTGGCCAACAATAAAATACCGTCCTCGGTTTTCGAAGACGCGACTGCAGTTTCTTGTGAAAGATTAAGCGGTATAATAGCATGCAAGTAAGAGGAAAACATAAGGTACAATTAGGTTCAATGACCCGGTCCTCACGTTTTTTCTTTCATATGTAAGTAAGTGCAAAGGATTCGTTGACATCAACGCCGAAATGTGGAGTGCATTTGATGGTTTGATTAGATTTAATTACAGTTCTTTAAGTACCTGATTGTATTAGATTCATATATTGCGTATTTATAGTGAATTCATTATCAGCAAGTTGCTAATTTGTCTTTAGTGGACCTCTTATTCGAGCTGAGATAAATAACCAGTTAAATCAATATTTGGACTACTAAGCTTTTTGCTTGTACCGGTAAACGATAGTTTTAAAAACAGAATACCCGGATACTATAGAAACACAATTACAATAATTAGACCTTTGCTCTATCACATTTCATTTGGGCGCGTTTGATTGGTTTAACGTACTAATATCAGTAATACTCGTAACTAAGCAGTGCGAATAAAACCGTGGGCAAGAATTATTTATTTACTTAGTAAGAAATAAGAATAGGTCCGTCATTCTTTAAGTTTATCCTGGATGCATGAAGAAGTTCTTTCAAATTGCAATTAAGGGGCACTCGTCCTATTTATTTTCTTAAGACTTTTTTCCGGTCCGTAATCAGCAGTCAAATGTGTTTTCGGAGAACCGGTTTAGAAATGAACTTATTAATTTTTGCCTCAAAAATATTTAGAATATAAAATTAATTCAAGCGTGTGCGTCAATCATTTGATGCGTTCATGTTTATTTATTTGCAACCTTATTTCAAACTATATAATGCGAATGTTTGTCTATCACAATAACTGTTTTGTCTTACCACGCACTTTATAGGTTAATTTGATTTTGATATGAACGATGACATTGCAAGGCCATTATCTACACGTAAACTATTACACGTCGACAAAGATTATCATAAAAACTAACAAGTCATCGTGAACAATAAATAAAGTAAGAAACCAGATTGTACAAGTTTTGAGGCTAAAAATAAGGATAGTTTATAGGGTAATTTCAATCAGTGCTGAGGTACCTACCTGTCTAAGAAATCATTTTGACTAAGGCAACAAGAGCTATTTCGACTTCTGCTACTGCTACTCGTGTTCGTGAACCTTAAAACACCTTCGAAACTCATAAATAAAAACTGGCTGAACTATGACCAACATTACAAAACTACCAAAATCAGACTCAAAAGATATTTTTGGCCCACTTCAAAAGACCTGCTAAATTAATTAACAAATGACGATAACTCTTTTCAACGTTTTTTCTATAAAATCTTGACTTCAACTGTATTCACATTTAAATATGTTTATTTATTTACCACTTTGAACTGTGTATCTAGCGTAAATATTTATATATTTTTACGTTTTATATCGATCGAGGTTATCTATGTACTTATAAGTTTGGCCGTGGTGGTTAGTAGACTAAGCCGAGGTTTGTAAGGTCATTGTCTTCCTAGACAATTTTTTATCTAGCTAAGCTGACATTTTGAGATTATTATCTCGTCTAGGCCAGACGGTCTATAGAGATCTTTGATTTAGTTCAAAATGGTAGACGGAGAAAGTGATATATTAAAAAGAACACTGAATGTAAGTTAGACATCAACTGTTAAATGATTAGGCGAACAGGATATGAAAATGTAGAATTCTTTCTTAAATCTGAACGACTAATATAACATTCTATAAGCCACAGCAAGGTCACAATTTCCTTCCAAATTACTTTAATTTTGACATTTCGAAACTCATGTTTTTTTATTATGTAGTATGTTAAGGAAAATGTCTAATAATAACCTTAATTTTATCATTAAATCGGCAAACTAATTTTGAAATGTAATGCCGATGTGCATTCTAAAAATCGAATATACCACGAAATGTTATATGATCTGTTAAGCAAACCTAATCATTGACGTAGAGGAAGAAACTTTTGTTTTCAAAACATTGTTTTGACTTTAAAATAATCTTTTAAATCTTAACAATGGACCGATTATGAATAATTAATTAACTGTATTTCCATATGTCACCCACCAAAAAACCTATAACTCTTTCGTCCTCATAAATATTTCTGCATAAAATCTGCCCCATTTGCAATCATGCCAAAACTGCAACGCACCCTCTCTTATGACGTGTAAACCTGCATACCCATAGTTAAACCAAAACCAGTATAAATTCAGACCGGCTTGGTTCCCACATCCCATACAACGAAAGGTCTAGATATTCTGGCGTTATTCACGCAGACATGCGGTATATACGTGTACTTTGTAGATAGGTTGGAAGCTATCGATCGCCTGGAAGCGTGGCTAGACAAAGATGTGACGTCACTAAGTACCAGTGTATTGATTGACTCTCGTCTGGATTACTGGCAAATTCCCGTTGATAAATAATTTTACGTTGACGATATTATGTTGTGGATTAGTAGTTAAAGAAATCTGCCTCTCAAATACGAGTGGGGTTTGATTATAGGCAATGAGGGTATGGACGTTGAGTACGTTTGATCTACACGCCTGATAAAGCTGCGGATAATCTAATCAACTGATTCTAAATTAGGTATATCGCAATCATAACTGTTTCAAAGAAAATGACCGTTGTTTCAATCTAGAAACCAATAATAGATGAATATTATGAAATTGCAGCAAAATTCGCCAAAAGTAAATGATGGCGCCCAGTCTGGTACTCGGTTCTTAGGGTATGTCTGGAGTCAGTTGTTATTTTTGTCTGTTGCGCATCTTACGCGAATATACCAATTCGATTATACATTTTGCCCGTTTTTTTTTGTATACTCTTCATAAAACCCAATAAACATTATCATTGACAAAAGGTTAATACAGTTATGTAATACGCTACAGACAAAAAATAACATCGTTAACATTTTATATCTGTCTTCACTATTAGTTTCTATTTATATCTTATCAACTAAATACCGTAGGTTTTTGTACTTGTAACTTGATTTATTTATAAACTCAGCATGTTGGACGACCTTAACTACTATGTATTATCAAATTATGTTAATGACTGCCTGTCGTGTTTTCGAGGCTAAACCACTGAACCCATTTTGATAGTATTTTGTAAAGAATTGACTGTGACCTTAAAAAAGATTAACTTACAACTGTTTTTAAAGTTGCTCATCCATCTTTGACATTATTAATATTAATGTCTGTCATGAGAATCGTGTTTTTAATTACAGCTCGTCATACGTCTTATATTTAAATGGTACTCAATAAAGTTTTGTTCAGGCAAACGACGTAGGTCATGGATGTATCCGACCGAATATGAGACGAACATTTTAACAGGCTCATACGTACGGTAGACTGCACGTCAGTGGTAACTTTCATGCACCTAAACCCAATAGTAATAAATACCATTTCCTATAAAACTGTTACCATTGAACCTACTACTACCTGAAGTTGACTGTACATAATGTGTTCAATTCACATTTCAAATCATCCGTACATAAAACAACTATCAATTTGTAATCGGTTTGCAATTTTGCACACGTGATGACTTATTTTAGTCCCCTTCTTCGTTTTTGCAGTAGGTACCTCAATCATAGGAACATTGTATCCCTACTAATATTCTAAATGCAAAAGTAACTCTGTCTGTCTGTTTGTCTGTTACGCTTTCACATCTAAACCACTGTACTGATCTTAATAAAATTTGGTACAGAGATACACACTATTGTACAGAGTTGACCTTGAGAAAGAACATAGGATAGTTTTTATCCCTGACTTTTGAAGAGTTCTCTTGGAAACGCGATATAACCGAACTTGTCGGGCGGAAGCTAGTATGTTATAAACTGTCGCTACATTTTACTTGACAGTCGTTGCTATAATCAATGCCTATAATAATCATTGTCTATATGTACACTATGTAGGGAACGATATATTCAGTCTATACGGCGTACTTTTTAGTGGACCACGGTATTGTTTTAAAACAATAGAATTACAAACGCCTACGCGGCCATTAAAAAAACATCATCCCTCTTATTATAAAAACTGCCGCAAGTAGTGGTTTAAACCCGACTGAAGACGTCTTGGTTTGTTACGGTACTTACGATAGTCTTTACATCCTTATTACAAAACGTAGACTAAGAGAAGACTGTCTAGTACTTCGATTTGTCTATGGTTCAAATAATATCCACAGATTATAAGCAACAAATATTTAAATCATTCGCTCAATCGTTCCGAATTCTATGGCCGTTCCTTTTTACATTATTTTGTTAAGTCTATTTTGATGAAAAATAAATAACTATGATAATAAAAAAAATATCTCTGCAGTTGAAAATATTACTTTTTATTATTTAAAGGTAATTTTATATTTCTAGTATCTTTTAACGATATACATACATGATCCAATTATTCTCTTTTAAACAACTATCGAGTTTGCGCGTATAACGGAACGTCAGCGCGCGTATTTGAGTTATGTTTTGTTTTTAGGTTAGAAATAATTTGGATTATTTTCATCCCGATTTAAATGATTAAATAAGACGTTGTGCATCTAATTAGAACCTCTTCAAAAAGTGCACAATAACTTACACACAGAATATCGTGTGCATTAAATTACCAAAAGAAAATGAAACATTTGAAACAACATAAAAGTAGAAAATTATATTTTATTCCGATCTCTATTTATACAGTCAAATGCACTGATACATGTTGGACACTGTTCTTCATCACACAATCTTGTTCCCTTTCTCATCTAGGCATTTTTGTACATTTTAGCAAGCTTCCAGTCTTTTACAAACATTGCATATTACTGGCAGAGATACGGCGTGCAAAACGCCAAAATAGTCTTGAATCTGTAAATAAACAGTAGACTGTATGATAATCTGATATTTTTTCGGAGTTTCATCAAAATCTATGTGGTAGTTTATGCGTGGAACATAAACAAACATCCATAATAAAAACTTTGACTCTTATACAATTAATTAGGATGTTTTGGCAACCTACTTGCATTGTAAAGGCTACTTACTTTATGGCGAGCCCAGTTGAGCATCATAGGATCATCCTGGATTATCATCATGCATTCATTTGACTATTATTTCGAAAAACGTAAATCGATATTTATATCGAAAATTGTCGTCAGGTAATTTGAAGAGATTTTGTCGATGACGCATTCTGTTGGGTCCCCGGACACTCTCAATAGTAGTCTAACACATCCAAGTATTCCAAATCACACATATTTATATCCACTTTCGTTTTTTTCATCACAAAACAAATAACCTTAAAGTAAATAATGTCGGAATTTGACGTTTGTCGACTAAGTACTGCAGTTAAACTAGGGGGCTCGATGGTTTATCTTTTGTACTACAGATAGTAATAGGACTTGCGATAAACTGCGTTTTGTAATAACGTTTTTTCAAGGTCGTACTTAAAGGTGGATTAAAGGCAGTACAAAAGCCGATACTTATTTGATACCGCGTTTTATAATAAGAGGGCATAAGTATACTTTGTTCGTGGTTTATGTTAAGCCCTTTTGATATTTACCGGTATGTAAGATAATATGTAATTACATCGTGACTTTTAAATATCAAGAGTTTTGGCTAGTTATTATTTGAGTATGAACTTATACAAATAATGTTTGTATTTCACATTGCACTTGGCCTAATGGGAAAGATCAATGACCGCGATGCGCAAGAGTATTTAAACGATTTAGAATTAGTAAGAGGGCATCACATACATTTTTCGGTTAATAATAGTCTGAGAAATATATTTTTTATATTACTTTACCTGAAAAGACAGCAAGTCTGGTCAAATATAACAGGAACTAATTCCTAAACTACTCATAACATAACAAATAAATAATCAAACAAAACTCAATAGTACATTTAATTTCATTTTTTGATAACCTAACCATTTATTTCCAAATATACATCCATTTATTTTATTAATCAATAAACAATTTTATCTTATATTTAGAATTTAATATCATAATTCTCTTCGATTCATGATAATTAGTGCAAAAACGTAAAACGTTACAATGAATAATTAAGATAGGTAACAATCAACTTTGTACCAAAATATACAAAACACATTTTTTTTGCTTCAACTTGTTGCTAAGTGCTCACTTAAGTGGTTTTTCTGTAAATATTAGTTTGTTATGAAGAGCTCAAAGTAACGGGGCATCTTACAACATGTGAATTACGGTACATACTTTTTGCGTCTAACTGTTCAACTGATTTAAACTTCGTTAAAACATCATAAAATTCATCAAAATATAGAACTTGTTGATTCCCACTGCTTCACACGCGTCCTTAACCTCTAAAGAAGAACTACTTCTGGTGCCCGAATTTAACAGTCTCCCAGTCGAATTTAAACCGTCTCCTAGGTTCCATCTATCTGGCTACGGGAGTTTCCCAAAAGTGGAAGCCAGAAAGGCTCCAGAGAAAACACAGGTGGATTGTAGCCATTAACAGTCTGTAACTTCTGCTTTACCACGTTACAGAATCTCCCGAATATGAAAACAAAAATAAGTTTCATTGAAATCGCATTTAGCACTGAAGATTCATAAACTAAAGAGAGAATGATGGCTAGCTAAAAGTTTATTGTCTGTGGTAATGGGTGATGTTTTCGCTTCCGGTTACAAAGTGTGCCAAACGAGTTTTTTTTACCCGAGCCCAAGATAGAAGGCTCTGACTGACACCAAAATCAGACCAATGACTTAAAACTTTTACAACCCGACTCAATAAAAAATATCTTGGCATTCTTATGTGATTTATATTCCTAAAATCTCTTCTGACGTCATCTAGATTTGAACCGTTCGATCCTCCTATATGGTTCCAATGTCCAACTACCTTAAAAGTTTAACAGTATAATATCATACTTCTTATTTTGTTGCTTTATTGGACTTTGTACCATATAGCCTATCATTAGATTTCACACATCAATACCGTAAAATCCTGATAACTATCCACTGAATTCTGAATCATGCTTTTGAGTCTAGAACTCTACTTGTACATTTTGTGCACCTATATGAGTCATCAATCTAAACAATTGAAACCGGATTTACCTTCTTCTGTTTACATATCAAACACAAAAGAGATAAAAGTGGTCTACGATAACTGTTTCTTGTTTGATAAAATTGATTAGGAATGCTTAGTAGTAATGAAAGTTCGATAACAAGGATTTCTACCCATGAACTAGTTACGCACTCAAAGCAAATCAATTGGATTATAAAATGTTAAAATCTAATCATTCGGAACTGGTTTCAAATGTTAGAAAAAAAATACGGTTCCGTACTAACCTTGACCGACGTTTACAATGAATTTTGAACATCAAGTTATGAAACAGTAAAGTATGTCACTGCCAGACTACATTGAGATGTAATTAAAACATTCTACTACTTTTATGCCATACTAATTATTTAAGTCAATACAATGCATTGATAAAAGATTTCCAAATGCATTGTACGCAGCCTACCTGCCCAGATGTGCATGATATTTCTTAAGGAAAGTCTCTGTATGGACAAAACACATCATAAGTCTTCAGATACAGTCTAAACCTTGGGAAAACCTTGGCAAAACCCATTTAATGTATGAAGCAATTAATTAAATACCTTGATTAGATAGCTTACGAGTTTGTAAAATATATGAATCATTGTTATTATTCAAGTTTAAAGCAATAACAATAAAGTGCATTAATTAACTATCCATAACATAACAACGACCAATATGAATCCAGTTAACATATCTCCCAAAAAACATTTATATTCAAGTTCTAATTACTGATTCGTTTATTTTGTTCTGTTCCAGGATGCATGTCAGCACTCTGCATATTCGTTCTGTACACGAAACACCTAATCATCGTGTATCTCTACCTGACGTCCGTCGGCCTAGTCTTCGTGTCATACTGGACCAATGTGTCGGCCATCAAGCAGGTGCAGGCCTTAACGCTAGTCGAAAACTCACCTCACCATTCCACCAGCATCTTAGAAGACATCTTAAACTTAAACATTAAAAATCTCATCGACGTCGATGGACCAGGCATTCTGGTCATACAAAATTATGCCATACAGTTCCTGTTGGCTGTCATATTCAAGTACGTGCACCTCGGGCCGCGGTACTCGACCATACAGAAGCTTCTGCCGATCAGCTTTATGGCGCCCTCGTTCCTGGCGATGCTCCCAGTTCCTCCAAACCTTTTGCACCACTCGCCAGTGTTCTCAGCACTGTTACCGCTTCTGTTAGTGAAGTACGTGCTGTGGTCGTCGGCTTATAATGTGATACAAGTGGTGTACGCCGGCTATCAGCACGGCCGGCTTTTCGTCAGCAACTACGGTCTGTCAGCACTCGTAGAGACGGAGTGGATGCGGTTGAATGTTCCGTGCGTGTTGCGAGTGTTCTGGGTGCTGCGTGTCGCTGAACACGCGCTGATGCTCCTTGTAGACAACTACGACGAAGAAGCCGAAGAAGGCCTGAAAGTGTCCACTTTACTAGCGGTACAATCTCTCGCTTCCATGACAAAGTCGCTGCTAGTAACTGGCTGCGAAACTATCACTGCCGTGCTCGGCATGACTTCTGTGATCTCATTCTTTTGCCACTACATCGGTAATTTCTTCCAATGGATTTTGTTAACGGACGAGGAAGAAGACAAAAGTATAGGAACGGTGTCAGCAATACTATTCTATATACTAGCCTTACAGACAGGCCTAACATCATTGAATCCTGAGAAGAGGTTTATACGCCTTTGCAGGAACTTCTGTTTGCTGTTCACTGCTCTGTTGCACTTTTTGCACAACATTGTGAATCCTATGCTGATGTCTCTGAGCGCATCACACAATCCAAGTACACACCGGCACATCAGAGCTCTGGGAGTATGCGCGTTCCTCATAATGTTCCCGATCTCTTTGCTCGTATATTTGTGGTCCCAACATACTATTTCGACATGGCTACTGGCTGTGAGCGCGTTCAGCATAGAGGTGATAGTAAAAGTGATTGTCAGTCTCATGATCTACTCCCTATTCCTAATCGATGCCTACCGAAGTACATTTTGGGAGCAACTTGACGACTATGTGTATTACATTCGAGCATTCGGGAACACTATAGAGTTCTGTTTCGGGATATTTTTGTTCTTCAACGGCGCTTGGATCTTATTGTTCGAGTCTGGGGGAGCTATTCGTGCGGTCATGATGTGCATTCACGCCTACTTCAACATATGGTGCGAGGCGCGAGCCGGCTGGTCCGTGTTCATGAAGCGACGAACTGCTGTCAATAAGATCAATTCGTTACGCGAGGCCTCCCCCGACCAGTTGAACAGACTCGACGACGTATGCGCGATATGTTACCAAGAAATGCACTCGGCAAAGATTACCCGCTGTAACCACTACTTCCACGGTGTCTGCTTACGAAAGTGGCTATACGTACAAGACAGGTGTCCACTGTGTCACGACATACTGTACAAGATTGAGGCAGACGGCAACAAAGACAATGAGGGTAATGAGGACAACACCAACAATCAGAACCTGTTGCTCGAGGAGGATCCAGAGCTGCTACTGGGCGAGGGCGTCAGATGACTCGCTCGAGACTAGGCCACGAGAACGCGTACCACTTAGGTTACAACTCACTATCAGTTTGCGAACCGACTTATTTGAGTGGTATATTTTTTCGATTTGTATAGTAAGTTATTGTTTTTTTTTTTTATATATTATAAATCAGATCGATATACCTGTGATTTAAGGTTTAAATTTTGTCTTGTGATGCATGGTTTTTTCTCAATATGCTGCGTGAGGTTACTTAGTATAAGCTTAGTGGATACTCGATGCTTAATTTTGTCGACGTCTCCTGTCATGTACACGTTCCAGACTTTAAAATTGCAAGTACTCGATAAAAATTCTAATATTGGAAATATTTATTGATGGTATTAGAGGAAAAAAATACGAAGCTATTTGTAAATAGTTAAGGTATTTAGAAATAGCTTATATGATATTTGGAGGTAACTTAAATGAAAAAATATAAAAATAGTAATTTTCTCCCATAATAAACTGTAAATAAACTATTATTTTAGTAGTAAGTGTGTTTTTTCTATTTGTACAACGTACATACATATTTAATGAATTGATGATATTACGGATATCGTTCGGTGTGAATGAGCTACACAGTTTAGTATGTAATTTGTTTGTCTATGGAATTAAGGAAGACTCCGATTCTGCATTAAATGTCGATGATTGTGTGAAATCTGTTTTGTTTCACGTCATCCTTCTGGCAGTGTTGCCAGGCTCCTAAGACATCTCTAGATCCTATTTGTGTCCTCTTCCTACCCAATTCATTTTCCCACTTTTGCTCACTGAATCCCACCATACACCACTCTTAATTATAATGGAAACTTGAGAAGAAATCATAATGCTTGGGGAAAGTAATATGTTCAAGGATTTAATGTTGATAATCTTCGTGCACGGTGACAAAATCAATGCGCCTTAAAACTATATTAAATTAAACATCAAATTCCAAAATCCAAACCGCGACAACATAAAACACGTTTTCTATAGTGAAACCGGTCGTGCCAAACCTATACCAAAAATGCATTAAAAAGACATTTTTGATTAAAAATATTACAAAAGGCACTTAAAACTAGAAACTTGATAACTTTGTTACCTATGTGCATACATTTTCGAATAATTTCCAGAGTCTAAATTCCACTTATTAAGACTTATTCTTGGAGAAATATTTAGAAAAAATAAGTAAATCTCAATGTCTACCGGGAAACTGGGTTAAGGAGGTCAGAAAGGGAGTCGCTCCTTGTAAAACACTGGTACTCAGCTGCATCCGGTTAGACTGGAAGCCGATTCCAACACAGTTGGGAAAAGGCTAGGCAGATGATGATTTTAGAATAATTTCCAGAGTCAAAATTTAGCATATTAAGACTTATCCTTGAAGAATTGTCAGAAAAAATTTTGTTAATACCATTCCATTACGTCTATCAATTATAACAAATTAATACAAAAACGTCATCAGTTGAGAGTTAACGATAAAAAATCAAAACAGTAGTGTCAATGGTTGACCTCGCACGCATGTCGTTAACCTTGCCGATTGAACTTTATCATTTACCAACACTCTAGTTGTGTGGTTAGTACGAATAGAAAAGAAATTATCAACAGGGAAAAATATTAAGGAATCCTTTACATTAAATCTAGATCACGTAGTTTCTAAACTAATTGCAGTACCTACAACTACAGGTTAGAAAAACCGCATTAAAATTGATTCACCCAAACGCGAGAAAATCGCGCAAGAGCATATCTACTGGTCAAACTGAGGAACTCCTTGCTACGAAGTCACAAGAAACTTGGAGAGAAAATCAACTGAAGTGTGTATTTTATAATATGTACTTCCATATCAAAGAAAAATGAGGAAAAAACAAATCCATCTTTATCGATTAATAACCGATTATTTTTCCTTAAAATCTTGAGACGTAGGAAGGTGTCAAAAGAATAAACATGAGTTTTGGCAAAACAATTATCGCACGTCGCTAATACAAATAATTTTTGTGATGACTAATGTTGTTCATTGAAGTTCGGGTAAAGTCCCTAAACACCATAGTATTCGTATTGGCCTTTCCCAATATTCCACATGCCAGTTCATTTGCCTGTTAGAGTTAGATATAATTTTGAAAATAGCCCCATATAAGTTGTGTCAAACCCCTATCTCATCATCCTCCGAGCTTTTTCCCAACTATGTTGGGTCGGCTTAGGGGAAAGGGGGATAGCCCCGGCCAATTTTGTTTTTTTGTTATTGTGATTAAATTATCAAGGGAAATACAACGAAAACTACGAAAAAATAATCAACACAATATTTATTCGTATTAGAATATCAAAAATTTTAACAAAAATAATATCCAATACGTTTTAAACCCACTTCAAATAGTGGTCAAATTTTGATATCTTTTAAAAGTGCCGGGTAGCTCCGGCCACCTACGTAATTAGTGGCCAAATCGATTTTTGGCGACACACACATCGTAGTTATAGTACAAATCCGATGGATTTATATCTACACATGCCTCGTGAGCCCAGTCTAAATCCGATCTTGACCTGATCCTGCAGAGAAGTTCGTGGAACGTCATACTGATCTGCGGCAGCTCTCTCAGAACATTTTTTCTCAAGCACCGCTTGAATTGCTTTTTTTCATGTTTTCTTCACTCCAGTCTCCGCGATTCGTAGTTCTAGTTTTAAATTTAGGCATTGTGACACTGAAAAAATATTTTTTTTTTTAATTAAGACTTAAAATATTAACCTCTATATAGACTAACATATGGCCGGCGATACCCCCAAAACTAATGGCCGGGGTTACCCGACATGACTTTCTTCGAAAAAAAAAATATTTAAAAAAAAGCAGCTAATTATGCGTTGAAATAAACTTCAAAGTGCAAAATAGAATAGTATTCCATTATGTAAATAAAATCAAATAAATAATTACTTACCTTTATCCAATGAATAACGGTTTTCGAAACAATTGAAGTCACGCGGCCGTCGACGACGAAAAAGAAATTGACTCTATCACGCCCGAACGCAGCGATCAATCGACTTCAACTTTTTGTATTTGACGAATTACTCTTAAACGCACATGGAGATCACACGAACTTCAAAGTCACGCCGCGCGAAATTCTAATATTTACTATGGCCGAGGCTACCCACCGGCCGGGGCTACCCCCCTTTCCCCTACAGCCTAACCGGATGTAGCTGAGTACCAGTGCTTTACAAGGAGCGACTGCCCTATATGAACCCCTCAACCCAGTTACCCGGGAAACCGAATACCCTTTGGTCCTATCTCTAGTAACAATACAGAAGATCGATAGAATATTGGGAACGGCCGGTAATAGGTACCTAATCTTGTGTGCGTATGTAAAACAAGAGCTAAATTATGGCCACTACATCAGAAAATAACACTGCTTCTATTTTAGTAGGTGCATACTTTTCCAATCAATATCTTTGCTCGGTTTTCCCCCAACGTAATGCCTGCTTTTATAAAGAATAATAGAATATACCGTCTTCCCTTTATTTGTTTAATAGGTATCTTACTAAGAACTCCAACACATATCCTTAAAATAGTCTGGTTATCGGATTAGTGTGAATCAGAAAGTCTGACTGCACTGGCGGGATTCTCCGAAACAACCATGACAAAAATATCCTGATACGTGTTAAAAACAAATTAACAACAATGGCGTGTTTCCAGTTATTGATTTGTATGTTTTTGGATATTTTCGCGTAGCTAATCAATTGAATCATCTGCCTAGCCTTTTCCCATCTACGTCGTTGATGAAGTCGGCTTCCAGTCCAACCGGATACAAATGATTGCCCTAGAGAAGAGTATGTAACTTATGAACAACAGTACAAAGTTACATTACCTGTATCTGTATACAATACAACAATCATACTTCGAAATGATTACCATGTATTTCGTAACCATAGTCTTATTTTTATCAGCTGACCTACAACCGGTCTAGTCTTTTTAACCCCCGACGCAAAAACGACGGGGTGTTATAAGTTTGACGTGTCTGTGTGTGTGTGTGTGTGTGTGTGTGTGTGTGTGTGTGTAGGTATGTGGCATCGTAGCTCCCAAACGGATGATCCGATTGTAATGCGGTTTTTTTTGTTTAAAAGGTATGTCAGTCGGGAGTGTTCTTAGCTATGTTTGGTGGAAATCGGTTCAGGTCTTCAAGGTCATCAGCTCGTTTGCTAGATGTGATAGGAATGTTACACGCTCAGTTTACTTGCAAGTATATGTGAGATCTAAAATTTGAAACACTAATGTCTTTTGGAACCACTGAGCTGGTCTGCTGTTAAGGCACGAAGATAGGAGACGTAACCCTGAACTGCCTTTTAGTAAACCCATCGAGTTTAGGCTCGTTGAATTTGTCTTGACGAGTTCTCTTCATGTTTCTGATTGACGAGAACCTGATGCTGGAAATGGGATGTGGCGGATGAAACCCTGGAATGCCGGAATGAAACGGATAAACCGATTTATATTTTTGCTGAAAATCTAGAATGTCCAAAGGTTAATCTTTATTGTTTCTCGAAATCTCGACATCTCATATAGCGACCCCATCTTAAGATAAAATAAATTAAATGAAAGAAGGAAAAATTAAGGAGCTCCTTTAAAAAGCATGAAATAAAATTAAATTATAAATTTAAAAAAACCCCCGACCCAAAAAAAGTACGCAATAATTATGACATAAGGTTAAAAACGCTAAACCCTATAAAAAGCAAAAAATAACTTTTATCACTACGTAAACTAAATTTTGACGTGTCGGGGGACCGCTTTTTACCTTCATAAATACTTACATAAAGCAAATGATACCTACCTAATTACAACATTCGTTTAAAAAAAAACACGTATCTAAAGTAATGAATTAGAGCGGTCCCCCGACACGACAAAATTTAGTTTACGTAGTGATAAAAGTTATTTTTTGCTTTTTATAGGGTTTAGCGTTTTTAACCTTATGTCATAATTATTGCGTACTTTTTTTGGGTCGGGGGTTTTTTTAAATTTATAATTTTTTATTCATTTTATGTTAAATGTATTTCAAGCAAGGGCATATCAGTCTCGTTTTGAAGGTCGTAAGAAAATTATTATCAAGTCATTCTTATGTTCAAATATTTTTTGTTTGTCTGTCCTGTTCTCCTCTACAAAAAAGCTGTAGATTCATTGAACTCACGTAAGTTCATGAAGTTGGGATATTTATTTTAATTGTAGGTAGGCACGTACTTACATGTTTTTCTTATCGATCAATACGTTGTACGCAAAATCACGGAGTTCGCGCATGTTACGGGCAGAATGGGACCTAAGATTTCACCCTGCAGAACACCTGCAATACCAATGCTAGTCTTTACAACCAGCAGGTGAAATAATAATTTATAATCGCATATCAGAAAATATTTAAGTAAAACCACAAGTTTAATGTAATTAAACATTTATTTTTGAAACAATAACATTATAAACAGATGGCGTACACACTCGAAGGCTTCAGTTGAATATAAGGTCTTTGTAGTTTGACAGTAGATAGTAGTTAGACACGCGGCAGTTGGTAGAAGTGCGGACGACAGTGGTGCGGTCGGCGCGCTCGAAGTTAGCTTTCACGATCTCGTAATAACGACCATCACTGAGAAGAAAATTGAGGTTTTCGGTAAATATGTACTACCTACTTTAATACAAAGGGCATTGCTTTACAAGCAAATATGCTATAAGACACTAACATAGCTTTAACATCACTATAAAAGGTAGAGTAACTAAGAATAGGTGGCATCAGAACATAAAAAAAGTATTTACATCTTTTTGTTAAATAGCTACTCTTTTTTGGTGTCACCTTTCATAAGCGAAAAACTAATTACTTATGTACTATTTATTTTTCAGATGGAGAACCTACTTAATTGGGTCTAAACTTTATACACAGAACACACAAGTATACATCTTTTCGTCATTATACATTAAAAGAAAACCTTATTATGTTGATGAGCAACATGTTTCTATTACCAACAGTTTTATATTAAAATGTAATCAATTTTAATTTATCTCACCTGAGTACAAGACACTTCAGTTTCAGGCACTTGACGCGCAGAATATCGATGGCTTTCTGACTCTTGTCACTGAAACGCAAGTTTTCAGGATCCCAGCGTAATTCCAAACGTTCCAGGTTGGGACAGCTGTTTGCTATGCCATCCATCAACTAGAAGAAAAAGATACTAGTGTTATTTGAAGACGCATTTATGAAAACTTTGTCGGAAATTAATCTTAACGTCGTAAATAAATTGGCTGATGACGACGATCACGAATTAAGGGTTTTTAAACTTTCGAATTGTAACACTTGTAAAGATTTTGACTCCTTGTGAAAATATCATAGCAATCCTACGCACCACATCCACAACATGTTGCTTAATAAAAATAACTTTGTAAAACTTACTTGATCAACGTGAATGTTGACGCCCAGACGTTCCTGCGTGCCCATTATTAGTATTCTGTAAATAGAAATATAAGTACTTGAGACATCTTAGTTGATTCTCACTTAGGTACCTACTCTGACATTAGTAAAGCGTTTGACTAATATTACAACATAGCTGACTAGCTTAGCACTCAAGTGCTAATAAGTTTACGAAATCTTAACTATGAGATATGCTAACAGTGTTAATTATTTTAGAGAGATTAGTAAAATAACATGAAATTAAGTATCGGTTTACTCAAGTAAGAATGTTGGGTACCTACCGTTATTTTTTTAAAGTACCTAATCATAAATGATGTCATTGAACATCTTTGGCAGTATTTTAGTATAGGCAGAATCCAGTAAGTCTGACAGCCAGCACCTAGGGATATTCGGTTGCCCGGGTAACAAGGCTGAGCAGGTCTGAGGTCAGATAGGCAGTCGCTCTTTTTATAACACCGGAACTCAGCTGCATCCAGTTAGACTGGTAGCCGACCCCAACATATTTGGTAAAAGGCTCGGAAGATGAATATAATGACGGGTTTCCTCAAGGGAGAATGTTAGGTACCGTTAAAAATTGTTGCTGTATAATAAATTATGGAGGTCAGACTTTGGGCCTTATATTTTGGGGAATATCATGATCATATCGTACTTGGCATTAACGACGGTGTGAAACGCATGCTACAAACAGTGTGCTAAGTATGAATGTGGAAGGATGGAGAGGCAGACCGAGGAAAAGATGGATTGATTGCCTGAAAGAGGACATGAAGCAGAAGGGAGTGGATGTAAGTATGACGGCTAACAGAGAGAAATGGAAGAAAAATACATGTTGCGCCGACCCCAAAAGACTTGGGAACAGGTTAGGAAGATGATGATGATGATCCTACTTGGCATTAACAAGCAGCTGCAGCACACTCTGCCAGAGCTGGTCGGTGATGTGCGGCATGCCGGACAGCACGAGCCCGTGCAGCTGTGCACCGTGACGAGACAGGAAGCGGTGCAGCGCCTCGTCCGTCAGGTTGTCGGATGAGTCCACGTCCAGACCCACTAGGTTCCTGAAATGAAGAATATGTACGGGTGTTTCATTTGGTCAATAGGCAAGGAGTAATTTTATTTAAATTGATTAAAATATTAAATATCGTGGTGAAAGATGTGAAGGAGTGCCAGGTATCCGAGAGTGACGACGAAGATAGAACGAAGTGGAGAAGAAAATTCAGGAAACCTGACCCCACTGGTGGCCAACGGTGTAGAATACACAGCAAGGAAGAGAGCTAGTTAATTTAAGCTAAAACTGGCATGTACAGAGTCTAAAAGTCTGTAACCTATAATAAGAATATCTATCTAACGTAACTTCACACCACTAACTCCTTTCATAACAAGCATTTACCTAGCAGTGCCAGCTTCCATCCAAGCCTTGAGCACGGAGTCATTGAACCCGTTGATCTGTCCCGCGCTCAAGAACCTGAGGTTCTGGATCCTCGTCAGCATGTCAATGAGGCACTCAGTAGACAGGTCAGTGGCTGTGACGTCCAGCTCCTGGATAGATGACTTCTCCCATTCCACTTGCATTACGTGTTCGGATTGGAGACCTGGAAAAAAAAACATCACTAGGCATTTACTAAGGTCTTAGGTATTAGTCGGCCTCCTACTTTCTTTCTGGTTCATATAATGTACCTTGTTATAAAATGGTAAATAATCCCCCTCCATTTCCGACAAAGGTGGATATAGCACGGAAGTGGAATGCTAAATCTATTGTTTCCGACTTTACAGTCATCCAACGAACGTAAAGGAAAACGAGTGTATCTCTGTGTCTGAAAAGACAACCGCTACCTAGGTAGGTACTCGAGTTTTTTTTTTTTATTTCTTCGTCAGTGTGTTGTTTTCCTAATTTTACTCATATGTGGCAATTTATTGACATAAAGAACAAAAGACAGTGTACCTATGTAATTTCAGTGTACTTACTGCATCCATTCATCAACAGACAGGTGAGTCTGCGCGAGCGCTGGAACAGTGTCTTCATGGTGGAGCCCGTCACCTTGTTGCAGAAGTTCACCGCCAAGCACTCCAGCTGGGAACAGAGCGAGTTGAAGATGTTATGAATGTATGTAGGGTATTTATGAGAGTTCTCGAAACATTGGTTATTATTCTGTTAGGAGTATTATGCTGGTTGTATAAATATTTTATAGGTAGATTGGTATTTTGTAAGGCGTTGTTACTTATATAGGAGAGAATTGGAGATTTATGTAGGTACTATCTTAATCCAATAAATTGGCCCGTTTTTTTAGAAAACAAATCCATTTTAAGCTGTAGAGTGTTGTTCTCAAGATAAAAACGACTGCAATTTTATTGAAACTGCTGTCAAGAAAACAATTTTTTTCAAGGCACTTCCTAAAAGTAGACTAATATTACAAAATAATATTTACAATCACAAAAAGCTTTAGTACTATAATATGGTAATATTCCTTACCTGAATACAATTAGAGCTGAAAGCATCAATATGGGAGTCATCCACGAAGTTGATACCATACAGGTTGATGACGCGAAGATTCGGAGTGGCAGACTTCAGTTTGTGTACGTTGATGACCTCGTATATCTCCTCTTCTTCTTCCTCTACCTTTTCGTATGTGCCTGAAAGAAATGAAAAAAATTTCGTTAATGCCTATTTAAAAAAACTAGTGCCAGCGGATTTCGCGTCTCGTGGGAACTACTTCGCACGCCCGGATAAGAAATAGCCTAGATATAATATAGCTCCCGATAAATGGGGTCCATTCCAAATCGGATCGGTAATGGGATTAGTTTTCAAAATTCTCAACTGTTACGCACACAAAGAAAAACTAATAATCTTGATAAAAATGGAAGCCAGAGACGGTTTTCACCTGTTTATTGAGTCGGGAACGAGTGAATAATCATCTTGAACATAATCGTCACTAAGAACTGTAAGCACACAATATTCAACTCCACCGCCCTCCCCATCTTACGACAACTTTACATTAGTAAACTTTATTTCCTTACCAATAAGATGCAAAATCTCAAGGCCATTAATGAAGTTGTAGATCTTCCTCATGAAGCCTTCCATGAAGATGACTTCAGACAGACAGATGCAGAGGTACCGCAGCTTCGTGGGGAACGCTTGCATCTCCGAGAAGTCGTGCAGTTGCATGGCTATAAGAATGAAAATAAATGTGAAGTTTATTAAGGGTAAGTAAAAGATTTGTATGTCACATTACAGATACATGTTCAATTGTGGATAAAATATAATTAAAAACGAGATCTTTAAACGTACCGACTATAGCACCAATTTAGACTTTAGACCATTTATTTGTTACTTTCTTCTTGTCGATGATGGGAAAAAACTGCTTTAACATTCCTTGTAAATAAACAGCGTCGAACTTTGAATAACACTACATAAAATTGTCGTCGGTAATTTCGCTATTTTTATGTAAATACTTCCTCTTCTCTAAATAGTTGCATACACATTAGCTATCTATACATACCTACCTATACGATGTACCTATTTTCTGGGTTCTAATTCTAACTTAGCCATAAATTAACTTACCGGTACTAAAATCTAGCAACATATGCGTCAAGTTGGGGCACTTCGCAGCCAGTTCATGTAGCACTGTGTGAGTGATCAACTCTATAGGCAGCTCAATGTACCTGAGCGATGGACCGAATCGTATCGAAATTAGGGCCAAAAGTGACTCCAGCGATCCTGAAAAAGTTAAACAATAGTGTTATGTTTGGAAACTGTCTTTTTATTCCTTTTTGAACTATCTACATATATATATTTGATAACTCCAAAAGTAAGTAGTTTTTGCCATCCGATACGATAAATTGAAGACATGCATATTGCATTTTAAAAGTTGCGCTATTGCAAAGTTATTTTTGTTACGCTGATAGTAACGCCATCTATTGCCAACTTTTTCAACTATAATTGACATGTCCTTTGTGAGAGTTGCAACATAACAAAACATATCCCATTTGGTAGAAATTGAAATATGTTTTAGGTCATTTGTTATAAATGACTTGTGATATTAATTTTGAGCTTTATATTAATAGTTTATGTACGTACCAACATGTAATCCTGATATTTCTGGTCGTAAACTAACATGAGTCCACAATTTTGTGTCGTACGCGACCATGCGCCACCTTTTGCATACCGTTGCCATTCGACATATCTCTCGATGTGTTAAATAAGAAAATATATTCAATAATACTTTATCTGGAAGCTTCTCTATAGTCTGAAACAAATACAACGAAGCAACGTTACTTATCTTCCTTCCTATTCATTTGTCATTCTCGTGGCAAGCGCTCTGACTGCATATTGGCACTATTAGAAATTAATGATTGGATTTAGACAGGTGCAGTTGCAGCGTGGGCACAGTTTCTTAACGCAGCACTTATTTCTTAAAATAAATTAACAATAACATAATTTGCTATGATTAATTACCCTACGCTTTACAATACAGAAAGTTACTCTCACAAATATGTATGAAATAATTAGTGAACTGAAAAATGAACGTAAAGTTTTTGCCTAAAATATTAGCGTAATCTAAACAATAACACATTTACATAACATTACCGTGTTGGCGAATGGGCTCCTCACTTGCCCGCCCTCAGTCAAGTATACTTGACTGGCTTCCAGAGCCAACTGTCCCCAAACGTCCGTGGGGATATCCATAACGAATTTTATATATTACACACTATCAAAATCACGAAAAAAACATGAATAAATACAATTTTCTGACGAATACTTTCCAGATTTACTTGATACGCACGAAGCGACGCGAGCGCGTAAATGGAACGCTCAGGTTAATTTTGGAACCATCCGGGATTGGGCGAAAGTAAGCGCGTATGAACGAAATATTTCAAATATTTCGTTGATTATTTACTCTTTTAAAATATTAATTGACATGACTGGAGAAATGCGGACATCTGTTAATGTCGATGTAATTCCTAAAATTAATGGTGACAGCTTTTGATATTTTTATCTTGTTCATAATATTTTGGTACGCGGGAAATTTGAAGTCAGTGTTGTGACGTCAGCATTTAGATATTTGATGGCGCTATAAAACTATTCTGCTGTACTTAAATGTAAGTACCTAATAAACCGTAATAAGACAGGATATTATCTCAGAAAGTCGTCTATAAATAGTTACAGTGCATAGAATCACATTTGGTTGTCTTCTGCTGCAAATCTGTTAGTCTGTTTGTTGTACCGCTAAAGCCAAATGCGAGTGCGTCAACGTTACAGCTGCAACGGTGATTGCGCTTGGTTTTACGTTGACTGGACAGATGCCGTGCATATTGCGTGCATATGTGGCGAGGTACATATTTAGATAGTAGATATTCCAAAAGGAGAAACATTTTGTTTTATCAAATAGATTCAGCAATCGCGTGACTAGATAAAAGTAAACATTAACGAAGTAATCCAGAATCTTAAGAAAAGTGTCCCACAAATCAAAACGCCGATGTCTATCCACATGCGCTTAGGGCTACGGTTGCAACCGTAGCCCTAAGCGGCCTTCGGCAATATGTTTAAAACTATTCAAATTCAATACTCTCAAAATACATTCAATCTATATTTGATAATACCCTTCAAGTAAATCAACACTAGTGTTTAATATCTCAATATTTTATTTTATCTTGTTGTCAATCACTCCGCGTGCTTTGCATCCTCGGCCCGCGTCGTGTCGAGGTAATAAATATCTATACATAATTACATATACACATCGTATGTCGTTGTCTGTCCGTCTGCAGATATATCTTGGCAAGGAAAGTGGTATTTCCTGGACTGTGAGTCAGGCCGTCGATCTGTTTACGTATAATTCCTGAATTTCTATTGTTTTTGCCACGTGCAATGGTTCGGTTCCAACTAATTTATCAATCAAAAGTATGTCAGATAGAAGTATAGAAGAAGAGGTATAAAAGTATATAAGATAGTGTTATGCTGTTTTATTTATCATAAATTTTACATACCATAAGTTACCATACCGAAGAGGATGTCGTTATTTTTTCTTTTAACGTTAGGTACTAAACTGATTCGTTTACATAGGTCGTCTATCGGATCATCTATATAGACACATAGATTAATATTTCGCATATGAGAGCGACCAATTATTTTGCAAATTATTCTCTAGTTTGACTTCTGACATGCAACATTCAGCTGCTCATCAAGTTTCTAAATATAATCTCATCACCATCCAGAGAATTAGCCACACCTAAGCATATAGCATCGACCCTTCACAACGGAAGCAACAATGCATTAACACGTCACTATCACGTAAGATCTGCAGTGACAGATGACAGTCTACTCTATATCTACGACAGCACAACTCGATCTAAATACAATTTCGCAGTCCAAGTCCGTCAATGTACGTCAGAATCATGACGTCCAAAGCCAAAGGTGTAATGGAAGTGGCGCCGACCTAATCTGTCCATTTAGAAACGAACAGATGTTAACACGAATTTAGAATTAGTCTCCACAAGTACTAATAGATGGACATGACGTAATGTTAAGAAACTGATGAAGAATGATGACATTTACATTTTTGGGGATAGGTATTTCCATCAAGATAAGCTAAGAGAGACTCTAAGAATGGGCTTAATAAATTGAAGTAGCCGAATGAGGAATTCAAATGAGTATCAAGTACTTCAATTCTTCTATACTTAAATATTTGGAAATTTACCGCAGATAATGATACGTGCAGAACATCAGCAATAGTAGTAGTGACTAAATATTCTCTTATCGAGAGATATTGACAGATGGTGAGAGCTTTCCACTTGTAACAGTCTTCAGCATATGAATGAAACAACTTGTAATCATACAGATTTGATTTTACCTTTCTCCTCGGCGGCCGTTTAACAGTAAAAGAACCCAAAGTTTGCGTCTCCTTGTCCGTTCGAGTCTCCCTTTCCACTGATTGAGACTCAGCTATTGAAGAAGTTTCAGTTTCCATTATCGAATAAATAATTTATTGTTTTTACACTTCCCTTATTGCACACGACTGATTGCCTTCTTATAATCACAACAAGTAATTGTTTGGCACTAATCAATCGTCTGTCATTGTCACTGGGATGTATTTTTGGCAATTCTGGGTGTGAACTGGCCTAGCTTAGGCTGTGTGTGTATAGATTGGTAGGGCATTCCCCTATATGTACTAGAAGTAGGTATAAACATGATAGGGATCGATGATTTGTTTATAATGCTTATGGGAAGAAGTGTATTTGCCCTAGAGGACCAAGCCTCGTGCTTGTTGAAATCCGATTTATTATTTGAATTCAACCGATATGGCCTCGTGTACAGGTTTTGGGGTACAGTCAGAGGCTATGCAATTAAATTGTTGATCTTATACAAAACTGAATGTAGCAAGTCGATTTGACTTCATCAATCGAATGCAATTTTATTTAGATTGCCATCCAAACTGAGCACTCACCCACAGATTTATTGATAGCAAGAATACGTCTAAGTGCGGATTCCAATTTCTTTAGCGATGTAAATAATTGCTAAGAACAAAAATTGGTGAAAAATACAGTGCTCCATTGTTTATAACATTTGCAAAAGTAGTATATCAAAGGCATAGCAATCAATATACGTTACAAAAGATTTATAGAGACGATTTGGAGAAGGTAGAAGATAGATAATGGAGCCATGTGTTCACTACTTTTAAATCCCTCACCTGTTTATTGAGATATTTATATAGGTACCTTCCATTTTATAAAAAAAGTTACCAGTAAGTTAATAAGTAGAGCTTGTGAGTGACTAAAGCTCTAAACTCGTAGGTATCTTGAAGGTACTCTGTCTCTTTGATATAGTTAATAAGATTTTAATCCTAATCAACACGAGAAATCATTTCAAATTGAGGCTATGCGCGTGCTGCGGGATTGATCGAAAGAGTTACCGCGGCGCTGGTACATACATGGCTTATGAAAGAACATGGTAGCTTTTACTCAGTAAAAGTCTGACACTCCCTCACGCTGAACACACAACGAGAGGGGTCATTTGGTGATTGATCTTCCACCAAAAAAACGCTATGGACGTGCATTTAGAGCTTAAGATCACGGTTTGAAATACTACTCAGACCTCCTAATTAAATTCTCTAGAATGATGTATGGACCGTTAGAATCAACACAATGTCTTGATTATATAACTTAATGGGGCTCTATCGTTTGCTAAACTAAGGACATTATAATTTTAATTACCTACATAAAAACACGGTGCTCTGCGGTTCAGAGTTATTAATACACTAACGAGTGACGCTGGTCAGTAATATCGTATATGAGCAGACTTTTACAAGCGATAGAACGGTTATAAAAGGGTATTTAACGTCAACAAGATATTTAATTATTTTCATAATAACAAGTGGACGATAGAAGGATGCTTATTCAGTTATTGAGAAATACGTCGATAAAATAAAACATAGATTTCCTTATTTCGATATGTGCACATTATGAAGACTCACATTCAAAAGACTGGAAGCCGACCCCAAGATAGTTGGGGAAAAGGCTCCCGAGATGATTATGATGAAGCCTGTCCCGGATGATGACAAAAATCCTATATCCTTTCCCCGGATCTAAGCTCCCTCCCCTCTAATTTTCAGCTTAAACGGTTCAGCCTTTCTTGAATTACAAAATGTGTGACTAATTAAGAAATTAATATCTGAGAGAAAAATGCACATCTTTGAAAAGCAAAGATCTATGCATGTAGACGTATAAATTAGATCCATCTAGTTAATATCCTTTGTTCCTAAAGCTAGGTAAACAGCCGAAACATTAAAGGCAATCACAAGTCGATTTGTTGACGTGATGAATGCTTTCGTCAAAGCTTAATGCGGGGATATGACTTTCCACTTTTCGTTTATTTTAAGGACAAAGAAATTTGCTCATTTTGGCAATATGATGTTTATATGGAATATTTTTTTCTTTTTTCTAAGAGACATCTTAGTATTTAAAAAAGTATACATACGAATAGATATAATAACGAAAGGAGTTGTCTTCTATTTACATAAAATTAAGCCAATCATTGTGTGAAGCCAGATCAAAAAGTTAAGATTCCTACATTTAACTAACTATAGCGTTTAAGAGTAAGATGAATCAATGGACAAAATATAAAATGCCAGTCATTGCTCACAACCCAGTCAATCTAATTACAACCTAATGAATCATTAACTTATTATAGGGATTTTTTAAAAGTTTTTTACGTTGATCTCCTTAATTGCACAGCGAAATACATAGGGAATTACTTAAGTATACCATTTTTGTTATTTCACTAAAGAGGTTCGGTCCATTCAGCCAGCCTATTTGGAGAAATATTTAGCTGGAATTTACAATTAGCTATAAAAAAGTTAGTTACCTACCATCATTTGTTTCCGGCGAAAACTAGATCCCAAATCGTCTCTAGTAATCGCCATAGCTGCGCTGTCTACGTTCAAAATGCCCCAGGAATCCATGGTTCCTCCTTAATCCAAACTTTTCACAAACAAAAAGGTTCTTCACTGCGTTATCCTTGAAAACACACACAAATCCAGTTGGCGCGAAAACTTCATACAACCAATTTTGAACTAGTTACTATTAACTCGGTTCCTTGTCATGTCGTCTGTCTATCCGTCTTAACTGCCCGGTACAAATGCGAACCGCTCTGTAAAGTTATATTGTAGCAGATGTACCTATATGCTGTCAGATATTTAAATTGGCAGGCCAAAATAAGTACGACATTTTGCTTCAACTGGGCGCAGTAGCTCGGAGCGGCTGCCAAGAAGACTCGTATTGCAATCGTGTCACAAACTGCGTGAGTTCGGTACCGGCTAATATCATCTAACTACTGATTCAATATGATCGTAAACGCTAGAATTAGGTGTCTATATTTTGAAGGAAATCATGAAATATAGGAATGTTAATAGTTAAATGTCAATTTCTTGGCTGCGTTAACATTTCTGAATCAAACAGTATTAGTTTTGGTTGATTTTTACGTTACTCTTGGATGGTATCCAAATCATTAGAAGTTGTGTTAATTAACGGACTTGCGCACGGAATCTTTCATTGATTAGTTTATTTTAACTCTTAAACATAATTAAAACTCAGGTTGCGCAAAATGTATAACAAGTAAGATACATTTTAATGTATCGCATTGAACTTGAAATATTAAAGTTTTGAAGATAATTTATCTTGCTTTTTCTTATCCTGTTTATTAATAAGTTATACAAAGTAAATTCATGAAAACTGAGAATCATAATGGTAGAAGCGTGGAGTTCAGTAAACTTCCGAGTATTTTTGTTTTAAAACTCCTAGCAACATTATCCTGCTCGCTCATCGTTCACTCAATATTCCATCACTGTCATAGAAATTGTCACTGTCAATCTGACGTTATGTCAATTCCTGAACGTTCCGTTCATCCGGTTAATCATTCATCAGTTCATATTTTGCTCGTGCTCGTGCATTGTTTGCAATGTTCGTTGGCGGGGTGTCAATGATATTCGTAAAATATCTCAAGTGCGCATAATACAAAATATTATTTATGAAACGTTGGCGACCCACTACAGTCTTTGTTTAAAAAATATCTAAGAAAGATAAGGACTATATCAGTCGGACGTTCTCAGTCTCAGTGAAGATTAGTTCGTCTGCTCTCGGGCATCTTGCTTTATCTCAATAACTCGGAAATGCGAACATCTCCAGTGTACTGATTATATATTCAGTTCATCGCGCGAAACAGTATCCGCCGGTTGTTTTGACTATGTATCGGTAGCACTGGCTGGTTAGAAAAAAAATATAGTAGTCTGTGAACTTTTGAAAAAGGAACACTTATTTGTTGGTATTTTTATTGGGGGAATTAGTCGTAATGGCGGGTTATTTACCGGAGTATATGTTCACTTTTGTGGATCAGCTTGACGAGCACCCGTGGCTCTTCGCAGGGCTGGCATCAGTCCTTGTGGGGCTCAGTGGCATCTTCCCACTGCTCATCATTCCTCTAGACGCGACAGACACCTTCACTGATGGCCGTGAGTATTTTTGTTTACTTGCTATAATTTTTTCGACCATGTGTTTGTTATTTTTAGATATTTCAAGTCATCATTCATGGTAGTGTGATGTGATAGCCGCTTGCGTCGTTTGGCATAATTTCGAGAAAATAATAACAAAGAACTGGGTTATAATATCTAACAAACCTTTGCAACTGAGTTTAAAATTAAATTAGTGTAATAAACCTTATCTCTAACTGAGTAAAAATATGTAGGGAGGTTCATTTGTTTTGTAGATTGTCTTTTGTTGTTTATCCCATTTATTAAACAAAAACTTGACCTACAAGTTTTAGCACTGTACAACAAAATTGTTAAGTAGATAGTCAAACAAAAATCTAATTAAAATTCATGTTTTATTCTCTTTGTTTCTAACAAGCAAGAAATAATATTTTGCTTTTAAACTGGTTTATTTATTATTAGTATTAAGTTGTTACATTATTTTTGACATACCGTAAAATGAGGTTACTTTGCTCCGGTTTTTGCTCCAAAATTTAATATGTGTTACTCACGCAAAATACCTCTTTGATACGGCTTTTCAGAAAATTTTACATGACTCATTGATCCTTCTGGATCCAATATTTAAAATGACAAACATAATTATTTAATTTATTTATTTTATTTTTTTTTATTTAAAAGTGGAGCAATGTTACCCACCCTTTCGGAAACATTGCTCCTACATTTAACTTGTACTAAAACAGGCACATTTAAGAAACAGGGACAAAGTTAACAGCCTCAGCTGTTAAATTGCTCCAAAAATAAATAGCGATGCATCAACTTTTGAGTCTTTCTCGTCATACTGATGTAGTTTGAATGAAATAAAACTCAAAATAAACAACATAAGGAACATTTTTATTTGTACTTTCAGATAAATCAGTCTTAGAATCATTTTCTCTTAAGTCTAATAAACTATCAAAACCACCAAAGGCTACATAAATCTCTAGAAACATGTAAACTTTTAGAAATAACATAAAAATAAGAATTTCTAACGCTAGACATTAGAAACGTGAAAAAAAAGAACTAAAAATACCTTCTAAAAAAACTTATGAGGATGAACAATCATATTTTTAATAATTATTGAGATCTTAGGTCCCCCAAATTTGATCGAGATCAGGAACAGTATAAAATTCACGTCGACCAATTTTCTTGGTGCAGATATACATCCAAGAACTTCATTCCAAGTGTATTGGATCTCATCCTTTGGTTTTGGCCATTTCCAATATTTGAGAGACCTTTTCATTGAGGATATGTACGGTCCTTTATCATTGATTTTCGTGATGATGCCTGGGAAGACTTCCCTTCGTATGTGAAAGCTACATATTCTCCTTCGGCCTTTATGAGTGGTTTAAATTTTTTTGTTTTAGAACTTTCCCTGGCATTGTCTACGGTTGTCTCTTCTTCTGACATTGTCTCCAGCATATCATTCATTGTTTCATCGTTTGAAGAGTCATGAAGAGATATTTCACTCTCGGCATATGTACTGTCGCTATGAATTCTTGTACGACGAGGTTCTGAAGTCGAGGCCTGGGCTTCCATTTCAAGACATGGCTCCTCGTTTTCTTTGTCCGCCAGTGAACTGTCTATCAGCTCCGTGACACTTCTTCCCGGAACTATGTTGAGTTTCGTTCGTCGTCTTTTCGGGTTAACGCCTCCAGTCCATTCCACTCTCTTGGCTTGAAGTGTTTCCAAAAAGAATTTTCTGCCGCAGTCTTATCAACAGGTTTAGGCAATCTCTCTAATAAGGCATTTGCATTGGTCGGATAAATCCCACATTTCCTGAAACCGGATTTTAAGTTTTCTTTTCTATTTTCTTCTAAATCCGCAAGAAGTTTTTTAAGTAAGACTGGAAAACTGCTCTTTTGAACAGTTTTTTCCCGTATGCCTTGTTCGCACTGCTTCCATGTCGTTAGAATTTTCCGCCATGCAACTTTCATTGGATGAAAGAAGGCGACATCGAGTGGTTGCGTCAAGTGGGTGCTGTTCGGAGGAAGACACACGAACCGTATGTTATTTTCTTTGCAAGCTTTAAGAACATCTACCGAAATATGTGACGATAGATTGTCGCCTATGAGGACTTTAGGGCCTTCCTGTTTTTTGAGCTTTGGCAGTACAAGTGCGAAAAACCAGTCATTGAATATGTTCATGTCGAACCATCCGGAAGGACTACAATTGTAGCGAGTATTTTCGGCCCATTTTCTGTCCAAGTATTCCATAGCTGCTTAGATTTATAGACGACGTATGGCGGAAGTAATTCTCCTTCAGCACTTCCAGCAAACATGATCGATGTAGAACTTTTGGATGTATCTCTTATAATTTCGGGGTATTTGGTGCCTCTTCTCGTCAAAATCTTTTTGCCCAGGGTCATCACATAAATTCGTCTCATCGTAATTCCAAATATTTTCTGGTGGAACATCTTTTAACACCTCTGCTAAATTTTGAATATAATCTGAAAGAGTTTCCCGATCAGTGCCAGCTCTACTGCGCTTTATATTAGCAGCGAGGCGCTGTGACAATTCAGCATTTCTTTTCAAAAAACTCGACACCCATTCCAAGCCTGGGCAGTTGTTTTAAACTTGGGAACTCTTCTCCCAATCTTGTCCAGATAAGATTGTATTACAATACGCAAATCGAAACTTGTAAGAGGAAAACCATGCTCGCTCAATTTTTGTATGCACGATACGAAAATTTTTTCTTCTTCCTCCGTGAATGTTGTAGGTGCTCCAGGCGGCCTTGGTGTTTCGTTGCGTCGTAAGAGCCTAATTTGGTTTATAATAGTCCTTCGTGGAATCCTATATATTTCACTAGCCTTCCTTTGCGTTAATTCTTTATTTTCTATTGCTGCTAGACAATCTCGAAGAGCCTCTTGTGAATAATTTTTATAATTTCTTTTAGGCATTTTCCTTACATAATTCCGAGGCATTTTCCTATAAAAAAACTATTTGAATTTAGTATGAGCTATGTGACAGTTACTATTAGCAAGTATTCAAACGCAATTTCAATTGTAACTTTGCTCCAGGAGCAAAATATCCCCAAACATGGCGCAAAGTAGGCACAAGAAAGTAAAAGAGGTTAGAAATCCAAATTAATGCACATATTTTCTAAATATTAGTTGAAATTGTTAGCTAATTACATACCTACTTACATTAAACTCTCCTTACCTCAAATATCTGAGTATATTCGTCGATGAAGGTGGATTTTGCAGACTATTTTTTTTTTTAAGAATCGCTCGTCTGTTGTTAATGGCTGCTAACGAAGAAAAGAAATGTCAAAAACCGGAAGTGCTTATTCAGTGTTGCCAATCTTATAAAACATATATCGGACGCGTTCAAAAATTTTTAAACATCTCCGTATATTAAGAGATTTAATCGAAATAATCTTTTTTTAAATTTGGAGCATATTTACCTTCATGGAGCAAAGTAGCCTCATTTTACGGTAAATAACAAGAGATATTTAATGTTAACAACAAAAATTTTATCATCCATTGTTTTCTAGAAACATCTTGATCAAATGTTTTATTACAATGAGGAATCAAATATCATAATTTCCTTTCCTATTTACAAGTTATTTTTATACTTAAAAAAAATCTTCATACATTTTCACTAGATTATCTGGTCCTGGAATGTGTAATAATAATGCTTACTGCATCACTTCAAGGTAAAATTCAACTTGATAAAAATGGTTTCCTGTATATATGGATAGAATAATAATAGCCATACACAAACAACAATCAACTAAACCAGTATTTTTTGAAGAATAATATCAGAATGTTTGAATAATATAAAATGGTACCTTTGCATATGCAAGCTTTCTGCTTATATAAACTAAATTTTATAAAATTCCATTTAAGATAGCTATAATATGATACTAACTTCAAAATGTTCACTCTCATGTGTACAACTTGTTATTAATTTTTGAGCTGTATCTATAGTTAAATAGCTATCTTAAATTAATAAGAAAAATATAAAATACCTGAAGCTACTTGTCAAAATATGTAATTAATTATGTCTCAGACATATTTAGAAAAATCACAAGGAATATCAGTAATATCATAATGGAACTGCTGAACACAGGTAGGGACCTGGTACAGGATAGTAGTTGGCACTCTTTGGGAGAGCCCAAAGAGTGCCAACTACTATCCTGTTCTTGATCAGCTCGCATCTACCAACTATTTACCACATTCAGCAACCCAATTTATACATGTAAATTATCATATTTCTTGGTATTCATCCTGATTACATAACAAAAACATATACCTAGCCCATAACTCCTTATAAACATCTACAACATAGGACATTTAACAAGATAAAAAATACATATTTTAACCCACAAACTTGCCATTCTGTTTACAACACAACACACACTGTTCGTAGGCTATTGACTCGTGTTTACAACTGCGTGAGAACCATTGTTTTGTCTCCGCCATATCTACGATGCGTTTTTGTTTATTCATTATAGTTGATTCAACTTTCTCTTCCTTCCTTTGCAATAGTTGTTTGTCAACTATATTGGTACTCAGCTGCGTCTGGTCAGACTGGTAGCTAACTCCAACATAGTTGGGAAAAGACTTGGGAGGTGAGGAGCTATTTTGGCAATGATACTCCGATTTAGTGGTGGTGTGTGTTTGTATGTTTTAAAAGCATCTATGGAGTTTTTTGCTAGTTCTTCTTCATGAGACCAGCTCTTTGGAACAATGTAATTAGCTTAACTTTTCATAAGAATCTGTATTGAGCCTATTTGATATGAAAAAATCAACTGTGACTTGACTGTGTACTATAATTTGTCTTAAACATGAAGCTAAAAGATTTTAAGTATAATAGAAATGTTGAAACAGTGGTTACAGAAATATTCAGAAAATCGACATAATATTTAGGTGCATAAAATCGCGACTGAAAGCATTTTAATGGACCAGTCATTACGTAGATCAAAGTTGATTGAACCAATCGCGACAATTTGTGTAACTGCACGCTTCATTGACCGCGAGATGATATCAACTGTTCCACTTAATTGGACATGATATTTGCACGTTATTAAGTTTTCGATGCAATAACAAACTCACGAGATTTTTTATGAGTAGCAAATATTTAAAAGATGCTACACTCTAATTTGTCCACCAATAAGGTGGACAGACGACCTTATAAAGGTCGCCGGAAGACACTGGAAGCAGGTCGCCTCCAACAGGTATCTGTGGAGATCTAAGGGGGAGGCCTATGTTCAGCAGTGGACGTCCTATGGCTGAGATGATGATGATGACACCAATCACTTTAGAAAACCCTTCGAAAAAAGGTGTTTTTTAAAGTTGGTTAAACGCTCTTGTTTACGTGTTTTATATACTGCTTCAGTGCAAGCACAAATAAAAACTATTTTAAGATCTTAGTGCATAGTCCCAATATCTCTCTTCTATCTTCCTTGATACCAATTATGAAACTGCAAGCGTAACCGCATAACTTCACACGTTCAAACCACCCCACTTGCCAATGTGATAAATGGCAAAACGGTCACATCCTGAATCCTGATACATAGAACAGTGTCGTCGAAAGCATTCGGTTAAACAACTATGCCATGCTTTGAGTGCATGTCTGCAATGCACTCTTCACAAATCTTATCTAGACTTGTTTGTTCCAAAATCTCGGTTTGAATATGATAGATTTGCCTTTTATCCGATTGCCAAAAAAGGTTGCGGTTGCAGTCCCCTTTGTGTCTAAATCGCGAGATTATTCTGATTCGTCATCGTTTCAGCCGAAAGACGTCTACTACTGGACAAAGGCCTCCCCCAAAGTCTGCCATTTTGCTGAATCTTCAGCAACCCGCAGTGCTTCCCGGCAACCTTGGTCAGATAGAGACCTAGAAGGGGAATGCTAATTAAAAGTAACGAAAGAAAGGTCCTCCTTAAAGTACCGATTTGCAGACTTTGGAATGTTATTACCATCGGTATTTTTCATTTCTAACAAATTAACTTGAACTTTTTCATCATTTGCCGTCAATAAGAGGTGATTGATTATAGCCATGATTCTTCCATACCCTTGACTTCACAAGGACAATAAGTTAATTAATTTTGAAATACCTACGGCACCTTTAATTCGTACGTTCTGTAGGATAAGCTTTGATATGCGAGATCGATATAAAGACCTTGGAAACGAGACCGTCACGGTCAAAACTATGGTAAAAAATAACTGCGTGCTAAGGAGCGATAGGGCCTCACTATGGAGCTTATATTTTGTATTCTCACTATACTTAGTACCTTAATCAAGAACCTATATTTTGATACAAGACCATTTTTCGACACGCCAATACATGAACACAAATGACTCATCATTTATTTGCATTATGTACAAAAAATATATTTTGTGCAACAATGTAACTTTATCTCCGGTTTTTCACACTCGTTCTAAACGAGATAATAAACACATATTTAGTTTATTTCAACGCTCAATTGATCATAGTTCAGGTACCTACTTATCAGTAGCCAGCAGATAACACGATTTATTTTAGATCAACAGCATCCAATCTTGTTGACTTTAGAACTAACCTTCGGTATGTTGTGAAACTGACCGTTTAGCAATGCTTGACAGTTGACTGGTTTTGTTAACAAAAGACACTCGAGATTATATTTTTTTTACGAAATCTGGCGAATTCTGGAGACTAAATTCTGGCAATGAGGAAAATTGTGGTCTAATAAACAAAAAGGTTATTTATTCCGTTACAAAATTTTTGTATGCATTGTGGCTGGCTGGAAACTTGTCAGACTCTAATTTTAAAATATTGCTGTTTCTGAGAGCAATATTCCGATAAGCCAAAGAGGTTTATGTTTATGCCTGTTTCTAATCCGGAATACTAGAAATAGGGGTCAATTGCAGCGCCAGAGGTGAATAACCTGCCAGCAATATTGCAGCAGTGCAATCCTCGCCGGACACGTTACATTGCTGTCAAACACAATGCGATAACAATACAATTGGCATTGTAGTAAAACGTCAACGATATAAAGAGCTAAAAAGAATGTGTCATAATTAAAAGCATAATAGAACATGTGTTTTCGACTGATCCCTGACATAAGTCACAGTTGGGGAGGCTACTGAAAATTAGGAAATAACAAATTTATACTTTAGGGTCATCGTCATCTCCCGAGCCTTTTTCCAACTATGTTGGGGTCGGCTTCCAGTCTAACCGGATGCCTATCTGAGGTCCTCAACCCAGTCACCCGGGCAACCAAATACCCTTTGGCTGGGGCTGGTTGTCAGACTTACTGGCTTCTGACTACCATACGACTGCTAAAGATGTTCAAACGACAACCGTACGTTCAATATTTTAGAGTCAAACTGAGAAATAAAGTGGTAACTAGGACAGTCTATCAAATAATATACTTTATAATCGAAATGTTATTAAACGTATGTAGCGTAAGTGAGGCTGATATCAATTTCACAGCTCAATAAGTCTATTTATACACCATCTGTGTTCTCGAGATAAAGTGTAATTTATCCGCGTTTATTACCTTTTATGTATCCGTGAAAAACAAGCATCGTCATCAATATTTTGCACATAGCCTTGCTTATTTCTAAAAAGAGGTACTTCTGTCTTATGGCGACTGTCTTGTTTTCGTAAAAAGTGGCCAAATGGCCATAAAAAAAAAAACATTATAGTTCAAACAATATTGTTACGATTCAGGCACGTCTGGTGACAAACAAAGTTTCTCTTTCAGTTTTATTCAGCTATTGAAAATATAGCTTCATGCGTTTTCTCGACTTCTAGTCTGTCTACCGATCCGATTTTAACAATTATTTCCATAAAATGAATCAACTGTATCGTATCCTTAACTTCTGCAGCTAATCAATTGTAATACTGAAAATGCAAGCCAGTCATCTATAAATCCATACATACACGTGTTCAGCCTAAAGCGCAGATTAATCTACGTACCTTGATAGCCAAATTCTACCTAACACGTTCTTAGATATAAGATTATATTGCACTTTACACGTATTCTGATAAAATTGCACTTTACACGTAGATTGATAACGAGTTCTAAATGACACGGGGCATGCACCATACTGAAGGTCGAACAAACCTCTAAAGATAAATATAAGTATTCTTGACTAATTTGAGAATATGCTATGCCATCTTCACTGGTAATTTCTTCAAGTGTCATAAAAATCATTATTTCGGACTTTCGGCGTAGACTACTGTCATCATCATCTTCCTGTCCTGTTTCAAAGGAGTCGGTGCAATGTTTTCCACTTCCATTCCTCTCAGTTAGTCTAATCCAGTCTCTTCTTATTTATGTCCTCTTTCAGGCAATCAATGCATCTTTTCCTTGGTCTGCCTCTGCCTCTACAATCTACATCCATTTACATAGAAGAGCATTCTTTAAAAATTCCGCGTTCTGTCACCTATTTAGAAAACAAGCTGAAAACTGAATCGTGCTGTTAAAAAAATCAACGCATCCTACAATTTCTATTTCAGTATTAACGAATGCCAATGATATGACAGATTTCGAACAAAACATTGTGTACAAACCTACCTATTTTTACATAATCGATCGGTTTTCGTAGACGACCTTCAGGGGAACGTGAAATTTTAATGTTACGCAAACATTGTTACCGAGAGTCCGAACTGTAACGAAATTCCTCATATTCAGGAAAAAACAGAGAAAGAATAGGTATATGTATTGGAATTCGTAGAAGTTTCATTTCAAAACTTATTAAGTAGGAACATAACGTGTAGCAAGCAAAATTGACGTTGCATTTGCGGAGTTTTATCCCTAGATGGGTACTTACTTCTAATTTATATCTGTGATCACCGACAGAACTGTTACTCTTGATCATTCACATACAAGGGCTAGGTAAATCTAGAGTGACCCTAATCAAGATGAGGAAAAGTCAAACGAGTAATATTATACTTACGACTTACGTAACGATAAACATTGTTAATGATCTGAGCTCTTACACGACTTATAACAATTACCACCTAGATTGACAGAAAAAACAGCGTTTTAGAAGAAGTCTCTTAAACTAATACCACAAGTAAATGCTATTACGTCTTTTGCTGGATTGACTTTTTGTGATCCTTTTAAGAAACAAGAAGCGACTTGCTGACACTTCAGGTGACCCAAGGGCTGGTTTTTATTTTGGCCAAAAAGTATGCATTGCCATCCAACGTGACAATGCTGCCAGCCTCTTGAGTACACTCCCGGTGGGCACCGATGAAGAGGAGTTTTTGAAGCAATTTTTTAAACATTTATATTTATAGTACCTAAGTATTAATTAGGTAATAAGTTAAATTGTATGTTGTATATTATGTGCATAGATTAAAAAGTTAAAAAAAAGAAACAAGAAGGTACAACACAAAAGAAACAAAACTAACCAATAGTTAGCCAAGCAGATTGCATGGTATGCAACTGCGGACCGCAAGCCAATTGTTGAAATTAATTTATTTGCATTCTTATCATTCGGTCAGACGGGTTTCTTAGTAAACCACAATGTTTTTATTGTGGGCCGTCTGTTATCGGTCTGATGTGGTTTACCGTGACCACATGCCGTATGCGGCAGAATTTTATATTGTGTTGATAATCCCAGAAGGTACTGTCAACATAACAAAAATGTATTATACATTTTTTCTTTTAAACTATACTGTGTTACGCAAAAGAACAAACAGATATTGAAGGGTGAATACATTTACTTTGAATTGCTGAGTACATTCATCGAAACACTATTTAATTACTGACTATCCTGCTATTTACTCACTATCCTGGACATACTTGCCACTGTGATACACTCCTCTAAAGGCTTTTAATCCAAGACTCTTTTTAGCGATTGCAAAAATCGACAAATCATCCCCCCCGCTGTGGGGCAGCGGTGAGCGAGTGTCAGACTTTTACTGACTAAAAATCCATCGTGTTCCTTCGCAGGCCTTTTATGTACCAGGGCCGTGGTAACTCTTTCGAATTATTCCGCAGCCCCGGCGAGCCTTGGCGTGGTTGGGCCTCGCAGGGGTTAATGCAAGACTCTCTAAAATACACTGGATATTTCCATAGGTCTTTTTTAGAGAGTCGATAATTCTAGGCTATTTATTTACTACCGCTTTTTCTGATCACACAATCCTATACCAATCTTTATAATGCTTTTCTGCCAATTTGATAACCGATTAACTACAACCGATACACTCGAAGAACAATGTTAATTAACCGTATATAATGTTAATTATTGCACACACATTCGCTTTGGTAGCGTAATCTTGAACATGTCTTACGGGAAACTACGGAAGGCGCACGGAAAATTATGTTTCGGTAAGTTGATTGGCCCTTACAAAGTAGCTGGTTGTCTTAACCGCTTAGTTGTTTTATCACCTCTTATCTCTACGTGATGAAGAGCTCGTAAGATAAAGACAATTGGAGATACACTTGTGACAGACACGTCATAGGTCAGCCTGGAGCGCTCTAAAAATTCGTTTTATTGATATTTTCCATCAGGCTCGTGTGAACTGCATACACATGTAGGTACGTAGTTCTGTTGATAAGATTACGTATCTATTGCATTATAGTACTGTTTGAAGTTGAAATTCAAAGTTCTTTTTTCTTTAAGATGAAACATCCTCATACTGGTTTTTACCGGTCTGGCTGGGATGGCCTTTTACTAACTTGCACCTACATTGTGATATCATTCCGTTAATAGGCTTCGAATGCTTCGATTACTCCCCAATCCTTCAAAGTCATCTTTGACCGCTTTGAAGCGGAAATGTGGATGATTAGGTATATTAATAGTCTTCTCATATGTTGCCTAGCCTACATACAACATAAGCTATAAGTGAAAATAATAATTTCTATAAAATAAATATTTTCGGATTTCCCAAAGATCCATCTCGCGGTATCACTGATGGTGCGATTATATCAGTTTCATGAAAGTGTCCGATAACAAGTATTTCGACAGATACGCAGTCTATCTCCTACATATAGGTATCTATTTATTTATTAATATCTGTTCTATCTGAAGGGAGTGTCTGAATATTTATCTCGAGCGGTTCAAAAGTGGAATGGAATTTTCTTCATAAACCTATTTGGGAAATTACAGAATATAAAATATTTAATCCCCGCAGGAATTAAAAAAAAAAAACAAAATGATGTTTGCAAAACAACGCTCGATTCGCAATGAATCCACTCATTTAAATTTTACCATTTTGGTACAATGTAAATCTTCAAAGAGAACGGTCAGTTTTTTTTTACTACTCTTATAAAGAGCATTACATGTGCAGCTCCTATATTATGATACTTTCATGAATGAGAAATACATCGTTCAACAAGATAAGCCACTTACGAAGTTACTTAAAAATTAAACCTTATTGCTGATAAGACCAATACAGTCCTATCTGCGCAATCACAGCGGTAATCGACAAGCAATTAACAAATAATACTATAGATAACATATCTCGTAATGTAAACTTAAATAGTTCGTGATATAGCGCGTGCTTATCTGACAACTTGAATAATGAATCAACAATAGGCATTAAATAGTGTTTAGCAATGATTATAAAATCATCATCTGTCTAGCAATCATCTATCATTTACGATCTTCAGACTTTAGAACTTCCCAAAAGTTTTGGACTAGCTCTGTTCGTCTTAGAAGCAGGCTCTCAAATAACTTGGAGCTAAGAAAGTAGCCTTTAACAGGATAAAGAAAAAAAATATGAGGAGGACCCTCAGCTCTTCAAGTACTCGTACAGGAAATCCTAAACTTTTCAAAAGAGCAGGAAATCTTCTGCATCTCACAATTGCTTTGTAGTAGTAGACTAGAATCAGTTTACTTCTAAGTTTGCCAAAAAAACATATCACAAAAACGCTTCTAATAACAGAAGAAGTCTAGTAATTTTTAGCTACCAATGTTCAAGCATTCATGCAAATTTTGAAGACCCATTCACACGATGACCCGAACGTGTATAACAACGAACGATGCGAACTATAAAAAAACGCCCTATTTGGTTTCTCTTGACATTTGATTATCTCAAATCCGGTAGACGAGTTGAAAAGTGATAGTTAATGAATTATCACTTCATGCACTCTGTTATCTGTGACCTCAGCTTTAATTAACGCGTTTCCACGTGAGGTTTTTTTGCAGATTTATAAATACGTAAATAAAACTACTTATCTACTACTACTAACTACTTATCTGCATTTATCTTTGTTTCAATTCCTGAAAACCGAAGGAAATTAAAGTCCTGCAATGCTGACAAAAGAAAATATGCCCATTCGCGCACGGCTCTGCTACAATCGGAAAAACTTAGTTTCGGAGAAAAATGACAGGCTCACAAAGTCACAACAGACAAACCTATTGAAATGTTTAAGAAACATGTTATTTCAGTTGTTTTTTTACTATTTGTTACCCTGTATCCAGGGTTACAGAAATTAGTTACCATCCTAGTAATTAACTCCCAGAACAAAACTATTCTCTACTAGAACAATTACTCATACAGCCTTTTCGTCCAAGCTTGTTACACAAATCCTATAAGCGGTGACCCTCGCGTATCAGTCGCACAGATTAGATACAGTCGATCCCGTGATATTGACAGCCTATTGTTGCTAGCAGCACTACAGACTGATGGAAAACTTGATAACCTTGAGATAGTTCGTTTACTTTAGTGCAATTTATTGACTTTGCTACGAGACGTAGTTGTGATGAATTTTCCAAAAAAAGAATCATCATAGGCAAAAATCACAACATCATACAAAAGTATTGATGTCTTTCGAGTTGCCATGAAACATTTTCTTACTGCTGGGACTTCTTGACCCTTACTTTAGCAGGTCCTTACGGCAGCCGGTTTTTCCAAATTCTTGCCGCTGAAAGCGTTAATGATATAATCTGGATTCCTATGTCGGGGTTGTTCCCATCAAGCACAGATCACATACTATTCACACATAAAATTTTCAATCATAAAACTAAATCATTCGTAAATAGACAACCCAGTGTGTAAGTAAGCAGTTACTTGGAAACACTACTAATAGTCTATCAACTTCCTCTTTGCCATCATCATCAATTTATCATCATCATACATAACTAACCTTTTATTATGTGTGTTTCTTTCCACATGCACTAAGTTTCAATTGTTTGTCATTTCAGCTGGAGCGTCTATGCTGAGGATACTACTGAGCTTCGCAGTGGGTGGTCTACTGGGCGACGTGTTCCTACATCTGCTGCCTGAAGCCTGGCAGAACGATCTCAATAATACTAAACGTGAGTTTTGTCATGATCACCATAACTTGTATATCATAAAGTAGGCGTGACTTTTCTTTGGTCGGTCGTGTCGGATTGCCGTCCCGTCGGACTTTGCAAGGGTGGGAATAGGAGGTGTACGTATATCTGCGATTTGGTTGTGAATTCTTAATTCATCATCATAATCATCGTAGCCTTTTTTCCCAAACTATGTTAGGGTCGGCTTCCAGTCTAACCGGATTCAGCTGGGTACCAGTGCTTTACAAGAAGCGACTGCCTATCTGACCTCCTCAACCCAGTTACCCGGGCAACCCAATACCCCTTGGTTAGACTGGTGTCAGACTTACTGGCTTCTGACTACCCGTAACGACTGCCAAGGATGTTCAATGACAGCCGGGACCTACAGTTTAACGTGCCATCCGAAAGAGTTATGCCCGATTCGTCATTTTAGTGATTTGGCATCCATAAAAAACGTGTCCCAGTTGGTCATTCAATAAAATATTTTATTTTGCTTAGTCCCAATTGGTCATCCGTACTTTATTTTGTAAAAAGTACTGTCAACAAGATAAGGTTTACAATATTGTAATATGCTTTTTTTTTATTTATTTTGGTTATGTTTTTTTCCGAATATGGCAAGACGCTATTAATAAAATCGCGATTTCAACGGCGTCACACACCGCACGGCCAAAACCAAAATACCAGGATCGCATAAATCAGATGAGTAATATACCAATCAACGAGTGTCCATGGAACTGCCCACCGTGTACTAGGACCGCATAACTTAAAGGAGTATAGCAGTCAAGAGTGTCAGGATTTTACGTTTTTTTCCTAATTGTAGATAAACATACCAATTTACACCATCATTCATCATTTTTATGTATACAATCTCTTTGCTAGTTATGGGCCCCTGGTACTTTTGTTACCGACACAAAAAGTATCGAGTCACATTTTCGGGTTTATAAAATGCCCAAGTTGTCTTCACCTGTGTTTTAATGTAAATTTTATTATATTTATATGAGAGCTATACCTTTACCTACATCGAAGTTTTTCATTTAAAATTTCTTCTAACACTTTTATTTCTGACGGTACTCTGATACGTGAAATTTTATGCGGGGGACGAATCGGAACTCAAAATTTAAATATTAAATTATTTATTTTGCTCGAATGACCAATTGGGACTTGGTGTATGGAAAAAATAGTTGGTGACCAATCGGTACTAATGACAAATTGGGAATAACTCATCCGAAACACAGTCATTGGTGTCTAAGATATACTTAGAAAGTACATACAAACTTAGAAAAGTTGCTTTGGTACTTGCCCGACCTGGAATCGAACCCGCGCCCTCATACTTGAGAGGTTGGTTCTTTGCCGACTAGGCCACCACGACTCATCATCATAATATCAGCCAATTGCCGTCCACTGCTGAACGTTTTGATAAAAAAAATAAAAAAAAATAATAATGTTTGTTGACAAAAGTAACCTTTCATAGCTCTGACATTGTCGTTGAGCCACAAACTAAGCGCAGCTTGTATCTTGTTTCTCCGAGTGCGATAAGTATATAGTTACATAGTATCTTTGGAGTTATAGGAAAGGACTTTTTAGGAATATCGAAATTAAATAAAACTGGGTAAAGTATTCGGGCTTATTTGCTAGTTTAGAGTGTGTGTGAAAGAGTGTGTGATGTGTGTGTGTGTGTGTGGTGAGTGTGTGGCGTGTTAAGTCAGTGTGAGAGTGTCAGTGTTGATGGTGAGGGTGAGTTTATGCTACAACAGAGCTTCAGTTTCCGTATATGACAGTTTTAGGAGGGCTGCTGTTAATTTCTTTTTACACATTTTATTTTAATTATAAGTATTCTTATTTATTTAGGGTCAATAAATATTTTAACTAATGTATCTTTTCAGCTTCTAGCAATAAACTCCATAACGTCACAAAATGTACCCATTTCTGTATCAGTCTTCCTCCTTTTACATTCAATCAGTATTTCGATACATAAGAACGATAATCTTCATCGATCTTCAATGTATTTATTTGTTCCTTATAACGACTATGACGAATGTACAATGCATACATTTGCATATAAATGAGTATCAGACCGTCAAGTATTATTTCGATTACGTTTGCGACCTATTTCGCCACATATTCAAGGGCTTGTGAATTATTTAACTTATTTTGCTTCTCAAGTAATTAACCTAGCCTTTTGCTATTGATCAATAAATACCGTAAATAAAAAGTTACATTATTTGAATAATTTTGCCTTTATAGGCATTTTCATGGCCTCATTGAACAGCTTAATCTAGTAGTAGTAACAAGAGTTCTGTTTCCTTCTCTTCGCCTCTTCTCTCCCTCTCTTTCTCTGTCTCCTTCTTAAGTCTTGTTCTTTGTTCTAGCTTAGAATACGATACGGCGTGGATACGGCCAATGAACTATATGTACGTACCTATTAAAAGTCGAAACACATTATCTGGTTCGTGTTTAAAAAAAATACATGACTCATTCTGCAACATATTTTTTTTATAACTTGTAAACAAAAACGTTTCTATACTTCAAGTTTTTATACCGATTTAACGAAGAAGTAAATAGCTGCTTCCTGATTCTACATCAACAAGTTTACATTATGTTACAGAACAATGGATTTGGTTACAATCAAATTGTCGCTTCCTTAGCTTACAATATTACAGTGTTTGGTTTAGGCATTGTAGTCCTAGCCTCTATTTAGTGATCTCTGCAGGTATGGAAAAGTATATAGATGTTCTGATCTAGCCTTTACTTAGTAGTACAAAGTTCACAGAGAGAGCTACTAGGCAATATGAGATTTACTGCGGCATTCAAACTTCCCTGGTCTTCTCACAGCTGCAGTAGCCATAATTATGAACATTATTACCTCAACCCTGACAGTTTGTCTGTTTAAATAATCTCAGATCAGATCGGTCCGATTAAAAAAGTTTTTCTAGTGTGAGATAGACCATTTATCGACAAAGGCACAACAACAATACATTACCGTGGCTACAGGCCATTTATTTATCCGGACATATGCGCAATAGTTCCCACTGGACAAGTGAAACCGCTGGCGGAATCTAGTCACTAACATAAAAAAGAAGGCTCGTATGACAATACATATCAAATTACCAAACAAATAGTTACAGCGCGTAATACAAGCTCAATGTCAAGAATTCAAGATCAGCATTCTGTGCCGTACTAAAGAATATCTTACACTACCTATATGTATAATTCCACTTCATGCACATGTTTTTAGAAAAATATCAACACATTGTATTAAATGTGTCACTTTATTGTGAATCCCCCACTGATAGGGGGAATAACGTTTAGGACTGTTGGAGAAGTATATATGTAGGACTTTTTCATCATTCTATATGAGTGATTAGCCGTCATCCCGCGGTTCACCCGGATCCCGTGGGAACAACTTCCCGTACCGGGATGGAATATAGCCCTTGTTACTCGGGAAGTGTGACTTTCCAACATTTTTTTCAAATCAAGAGGTAAGTAATATTATAGTATAAAGAAGCACTTATTAAATATCTTTCTCTATTAGATTTACCTAAAAGGGGCTGTCATAAAAATGCAGCCATTGTCAATGAGTCAGAAGTCACGGCCAAAGTTCAACAGTAACAATTTTCAGGGACAAACTGCCTATAAAAACAATGTGTAAAATGCTAATATGCATAGTTAGCATAGTTTTAGTACAATGTAGCTGTTTATGCATACAGATAACGCGGTTAGTCCATTGTCAATGCTGACGGGCGTACATAATGACTTTTTCCGTATTTGCTACCTTTTGACGGAAGGAAATTTTTATGAAAATGTAAACATTTTTTAATCAGAAGTACCTATATTGTTAGGATTATATAGATGTCCTTTCTGCTTCTTGTCTCAATATATCCAAAAAAAATCTGGAAGAAGTGGCTCGCGAATAAGACCGTCGTTATAAATCGGTGTGCCCAGGGATCAGAAAGGTGTATCAAATAAAGTATATAATATCTATCTGGCAATCATTGTGGATAATAAAAAAAAATTGAACATTCATATTTTTAGCATATTTAACATTTTACAGCCTTCATTGTATGCACCCCGCATACAATTATTTGAGGTGCGTGAAAACTTGAAAAAATCATATAAAAATAAAACCGTTGAAAAACAGTTGAAGATCGAAATTGGTTAAAAAGTACCGACAATTTTGTATGTATGTGTTTGTGTAAATTGAAGAATACAATAACAAAAGACCTGTTGACATTGTTAACACAATACCGAACTAGTTTTGAACTTGTACAACAAAAGAAAATAAACTGAGAATTCATAGAAACAAACAAAGCTACAGACTATCTGATTTCCGTGTCACATTTCCTACTGATTTGCTTGCTCAGAACGTCATGTTGAAAATGACCCAAGCAATGTCATTGTATCGCCGATAACCTAGTATTGCAGATTGCATAATACGTGCATTCATTCATACGACTGCAGCCACTGAAAGTTTGAACATGGTGAGTAGTAAAGAGAAACATGTAACTTTTGACATCTAAAGGTAGAATTCCGTGTATAGTTTTAGCCAGAATAGTTTATTTTAGTTATTTCCATAGTTCAATGACGTATGGGATTCTCCTTTGGGGAAGCTGTGCGGATGTTGAAACTATATTTATTTTACAGAAAAGAGCTGTTCGAGCCATTTATAATCTGGGTCCAAAAGTTTCTCTCAGAGAGAAATTCAAAGAAATAAACATTCTGACTGTTGCCTCTCAATATATTTTTGAAAATTTAATGTACGTTCGTAAAAACATTTCTAACTTTGTTCAAATGTCTGATGTTCATAGCATAAATACTAGGAATAAACATAATCTTGCTGTACATGCTACTCGCCTCCACAGAGTAAGCAACTCGTTCATGGGTCAATGTATACGCTTTTACAATAAACTTCCCAAAGCGGTTCGTGATTTGCCTATCAAGAAATTTAAAAATCATATAAAATCCAAACTCTTGAAAAAAGGATATTACAAAATATCTGATTATTTAAATGAAAAGGAGCTTGGGAATGAGCTGCTCGCTTAGTGAGTGATATCTTTTAAATGCCTGTGTATTGTTACTTTTGACATTTAAATATTATTATCATCAGATAACATTTTATTAATGACATTCTTTTTATTGACATTTATAAGTTATAATTGTATTTTTTTTTTTTTTAATTTATTATTTTTGTGAATGTGAGTATCGTGTATGCGAGCAACATTATATATTCTTATAACATAAATACTGTCTGGCGGGTTTGAGTATTTTTTAATGGCCTACGCAAATGTTCTGCAGATCTGGTATCGTCGTGTGACAGGTCGTTGAGCTCCCTAAGATATGGTTGAGCTACACGACGACTGATGCATGCGTGCCGTCTGTTGGGACTGGTCAGCTCCAGCCTGATGTGGCTCTTTCCTCAAAAGGCCATTCCAGACCGCGTACATGGTGACACTCACACATAATTATTTCATTTATAACATGTTTGGACTTTAAAAGAGACTATGACCCTTGAGTTTGTTTCGGCGTTTCTTCTCAGGGATCAGTCAGTTAGGAAATGCCGGCCTCAGCGTTCTTAAAATGACGTGTAAAAGTGATGTAATGTCCAACTTGCAAAATAAACAATTTCATTTCATTTCATTTCATTTCATTTCATAGCGGCTACGACAGCCGCGCGCGGCTTACGACAGTCGTCGGCCGCGCGCGACAATAGTCAACCTATGAAAATGTATGGCACCGTTGCCGAGGTCCGCGACAGTCGCGCGCGGCCGACGAATTTCGTAAGCCGCGCGCGGCCGTATGCATCTCAACATGGTCTAGCGCTTAGTAACATCTATATAATTTTAGTAAAACCAGAATTGAATTGTTTTTTATTTAGTCGGCAAAACTTCCTTTTGTTTTCATTACAATACAAATGCTTTTGAATCAGTATTGGGTAGTATCCTTCATCATTTCTACTTTTTAAAAATAGGGTCGATTGGCAATCTATTTTCATAATACAGCCACAGCAATACGTCATCCTCTTCTACTTCAAGGATATCAATAAGCACTTCGACTAGAGGGAACGGACGAACAAAATCTACTAATTTCAACACAATGCCGCGCGCGGCTTACGAAATTCGTCGGCCGCGCGCGACTGTCGCGAGCCTCGGCAGCGGCGCCATACATTTTCATAGGTTGACTATTGTCGCGCGCGGCCGACGACTGTCGTAAGCCGCGCGCGGCTGCGTAAGCCGCGACCCACGGAATTCTACCTTAAAGGCCATTCCCTATTGTATCTATGTATATGTTGACCTGTTTTATAGAAATAGAATACTGACATTAGCCCCGTACAAGTAATGTTAAATTCCTATCTACAATATTAAGCAAATAGATTAGAATTAGGAAATGGGTTGTAAGTCATTCGATAACTCTCTCAGTAAGACTCTATGTCTGAGAAACACGAGATTTTCGAACTAGGATAGCAACCTGGCTTTGACCTGGCCGGAATAGTCCAAGTATTATTACATTGCTAGATTATTTTAATTTTATCCTATAAGTTGAAGTAGGTACCACCGTTCTGCTTTACTTTACCGAAAGCTGGCTTCACCGCCCACAAAAGTTTGGTAAATGGCTTCAACACTTTCAGTCCATTTCAGACATTTTAAAGTATTCAGAGCGCCACAAATCTCAAGTTATACTGGACATTGATTCAAAGAAAAAGGTCGTTTTCCTCAAGATACGGATGCACATTATTATTTATGTAAATAAACATTGCTGGCCTATTTATAATAAATTGTTGGTTAACATTGTTGAGGTTTTGTGTCGCCAGGCCTCGTTCATTTGTTGCTGTGGTTTGTGGATTTGAGAGCTAGTATTAGATATGATGGTCTTTTAATTATTGTGGTTTTTATTATTTTTCACTAAACATGTGTAGTATTTTATTGATAAAAAATAAATCCGAATGTAATAACTCTCTATAATTTTTCATACATATTTCCAAAAAAAATACTTTGTAATTAAGAGAGCTTCAATCAGAATTTGCTTTAAAAATCTACATTTAAATAAATGATGGTTATAATAATCACTGACTGACTAACTGAGCCAATTAGTTTAAATCCTAAAAGTCTACAATCATACATATAAATAAACAAAGCGGATAGAATCACTGCACGTTGTTTCAATTAATGGTAATAGCACTAAATTGTAGGTGACAACTTCTGGGGGAATGCATAACCAATCAAATGGCTTGCAACTATGTAGACATATTGTGGCAGTCTTCATAGAGATATTTATAACTAAAACTGAAAGCGCATGCCGAAACTAGCATAGAATAGTATTGTCCAAAACTACTTTATTTCAACTGCATAGTTGGCCATGAATGGGACTGCAACAGTATACCTAATCACTAAATAAAACTATCACATATAAATAATCAGAAATTTAAATAAAATTAAACCAAAAATACCATTTTCAAAGTTTTATAATTACGTTTCATTATCAAAATGTTTACATAACAATTATTGTCAATGATGGGTAATTAAGTAATTAAACAATGTTTTGTAATTAAGATTACCATGTGAGATACGATGGCTTTACGTAGAGATATTTTAATATTTTTATTACTAGTAGTTGTGTTACTCGGTCACCGACATGACTTTATAGTTAGTGGCTAAAAATAACACAGCTGCCTACTTTGTTAAGAGAATATAAATATTTTCGCGATGTATATTATTTTAGTAAAAGAAAAACTATTTAGAAACGCTTTTGATACGTAGTATGTATGCTATTTAAAAATATTTTAGTATGATGTGGTTGATATTATGTGATTTATTTATTGCACCAGCTGTGTAGATAATAAATATTACATATAACTGCAATATAACCATATTGGGTATTATAAATAATTATTATACTTTGTTCATATATTTTTACCATAAGAAAAATATAAAGTCATCCAACTAACACCCATTTATACGTACATCATTTACATATGTACTTGGAAAGGTTACGACTTGCAAACATTATGTAAGTTTACACAGCGCGAGAATAAGCACAAATGCACTACTACACTAGCTATTCTCTAAATCACTTACTATAGAAATCAGACACAACGGAGAACCTACTAAAATTAGGACCAAGATCCAATCAACAACAGGATAGTATTTCTAAATAAACAGCCCATCCAAAGACTGACCGCGGCAAGTCAAAACCTACTTCAACATAATCAGCAAAAAGTACAAATTGTAGTTGACTCGCATAATCACTTGTAATGAAGTAGGCATTCCACTAATTCTGATACAACAATGACAAACGCACGCGCACTCATTTATATTATACACACAACTGAGGTTGAGGTTTTGTGTCGTCATCTACGCAAGTCATTTCAATAGGTACTCTAATGCTGTTGTTTTAAAGTAGAAAATCGTTTGGATTAACGCGGAGTTTTGTGTTCCAAGCGATAGTACGCGATGTTGGTAGTAAAAAGTAAACATTGTGAATCATGCTGTCTGTTCGATCAATCATAGAAACGTAACAGCTAACTTAGTTTGTATTATTTGCTTTACAAAGTAAAATACTTCTTTGTATTTTGAAAATTGATACTTCCCCAGTACCCCTCTTTTCTAAGCTGTGAGCACGTGCCCAGCGCTCCACAATATCTATTAAGAATCCTTTGTTACTGCTAGGTAATGCTAAACATTTTAACTGTAGAAGGTGGGACACTAGGATTAAGATACAGGTTATCAAAATAGAAGTTCCGAAGGAGAATGTAATGCGTCCAGTCCATTTTGATCTTCTGAATTGAACCATATGACGCCTCGCGCTTGGGGCAGTAGTACTTTCTTGTCCATTTTAACTATAGTGAAGTCCATAGCAATTAAGTAATCCGTGTCAGGGAAAGAAAAGCAAAGCTAGTCGAAGAAACTGTTGCCGTTTGAGATTAGCCTCCAGTCTAACCAGACGAATTTGTTTTCCTAGATAAGACTGATACGCTATCTGACCTCTATAACGAGTATTCTTACAGTTATTCTAGGCTGAATGTGAGCGCATTCAACTTCTGCTCAGTGGGTTAAAAATAAATCTGTAGGGCTCGCTTATCTACCTCTCACTTCTACTGAGTTCTACTAAACACGATTGAAAACATTATACTGTCTCACTAATAGCCAGTATCTGAGCACCTCTATCAACAATTTATCCAACTTTAAGGGAAAACGAATAGATAAACCACCGATAAAGTGCATCAGAAACCGGCTATTAATCGTTAAAAATAACTATAACAGTAGTTTTCAAATCATGTTTAACGTGTTTAATATCTAGTCGCGGAAATTGGCCTCAATCATGTAACGTAACACTCAAGTTCTTTTATAAAAAAAGAAATCTACTTATATGTGCACACAGTAGGTAAATAAATAACCAGCTGACAACAATGAAAATGAATACAATACTAATACATACAGTTAATCTATGTTTGCTTACGTAGTAGGCTATTTACGGATTACTTATTGATCGTAAAATTACACAATGTTTGCACAACTTTCTGATAGTTACGTATTTGGCTGACCCCTCTCTGTTTCATCCAAAAAGTGACGTAATATTTTCAGTTGTAGAATGGTATCGTGAATCATCCAAAGTTTGCAAGTCATGTACAAATCAGGGTTGTAGTTTAGCCAGTTTCAATCGAAAACCTCTGTACAAATTAATTACATGTCTTGTAGGGCCCTGCAAATTGCCCCACATTCGTTCCCAAGTCTTTTGTCAAACATTATTCAAAATTTTATTCCAATGATCACCAGAAATCTCCTCAAAAAAATACAGAAGTTCGTTAAACCACCCTGCCTAATTTAATCCATATTTACTAAACCACATTTTCCACCCCTAGCGGGCGAGCACGTATCCTTAAAAAGTGGACTATGGTGCCTCTGCGGTATGCTAGTCTTCATCGTCGTGGAGAAACTCTTCGCTGCCACAGAACAGGACGAAAGCGAGGAAGAATCACCCGAGGAACAAGACATCGTCAAGCAAAACGGGACCAAAATCAAACAGATTGAGATCGAAGAGATTGAGAAGCTTCTTAACTTGGAAAGAAGGCAGAGAGGCAAGAGTATAGGAGAAGGTATTTGTGATAGCAACGGCGTGGTGACGGCGAAGGAACTGTATGATACCTGTGTCTTCAATAATAATACTAAAGGTCAGTAAAGTAGTTGTTATTGATTGTGTTTGTGGCTTGTCAGAATGACTGGTAGATTTTTTCTGTGGGATTCAACACACTCTTTAATATGGATTATGATTATTTGAGCTTCTGAACGTGATGTACTTGATCTCATTATACATTAATCCAATAGACGCCTGGTTAGGATCCTACGGTCTATTCAATCGATCGACCCCCAAAGTGCCCCGATTGGGTATGGAGCTAGGGCCAACATCAATTTTTAAGGCCCCTCGAAGCAGACATGATATATTTTTGCCACAATTCTCCACGCTAGAGACCTTCTTATGATACAAGATTGCCTAGCCTTTTCCCAACTATCTTGGAGTCGGCTTTCAGTTTAACCAGCTTAGTACCAGGTCTTATACGGAGCAACTGCAATAAGGTTTACATGACCGTAATAATTTATCATTACCGTATATTCCAGGTGTATGCTGCAACTCGGTAGCTACTCAGAACGGCAACACTCGCTGCAACAGCAAGGGCAACAGATGGATGGGACGCTGCCTGCTGCGCGAGGCGCGGGAGCAGGCCCTCAAAGCCACTAAGGAGAAGTCCAACAAGAAAGACGTGAGTTAATGTATTTATTACCCTAACTAAAAGTGTACCGGGGGCTGTAAAGATTGTTGGCGCCTATTCTTTTAAAAGATGGCAAAGGTAATAAAATTTTATCATCATCTGCCTAACTTTTTTCCGACTATTTTGAGGTCAGCTTGCAGTTTAGCTAGATGCAGCCGAGTACCAGTGTTGCTTATCTGACCTCTACAACCCAGTACTAGGGCAACTCGATACTCCCTGTCAAGACTGGTTGTCAAACCTTTGACAAGACTGGTGCGGGTCAGTGCGGGTCTAATTTAATATTACAACAAACATATTTGTCAGTAGCTGTAAGACTTTGCATTTTAACTGGCTCTCTAAACTCTAATATTTATGTTCCAGGTGGCAGGTTACCTGAACTTGATGGCGAATTCTATTGACAACTTCACTCACGGGCTGGCTGTGGGAGGCTCTTTCCTCGTCGGCTTCCGAGTCGGACTACTTACAACGTTCGCTATACTCGGTAATTAGTAGCATTTTCAATAGATACCTTGAAACTGTGAAATATTAGCCGCGGGTAACATGCCCGAGGGAATTACATCTCTTATCCGGATGTGAATAAAAGTATCAAATGTCCATCTCCTGTTGTTAGCAAAAAAAAAAGAAGTTCTTCAAATACTTGAAAAATAAATGAGAAATATTTGCGATTTTTAATGAAATTCGGCATCCTGAATTACAGAGCGAAGACATTTTAAGTCGTTTTTTTGTTGTTAAATACATATATACATAAAACATTTTCAATTGTCTGTTTCAGTTCACGAGATCCCTCACGAAGTTGGTGATTTCGCTATTCTACTGAAAAGCGGGTTTTCCCGGTGGGAAGCAGCTAAAGCGCAACTGGTGAGTGATGACTTGACACAACAAGGGAACTTCTTTCAGTATCTGGATAAAATATAGCCTATTTCACGCGGAGATAATGTAGCTTCCTGAAAGTGAAAGAATTTTTCGAAACATTCAAAATGCAGTTTTTTAAGTCTATAAAAAAAGGTCACCAAAACGTTTGTTTTTGTCTTCTATGAGAGTTTCAATTTTTTTTCAGGCAACGGCGGCAGCAGGTCTGATCGGCGCCATGACGGCAGTTATATTCAGTGGTGCTAGGAACTCTATTGGTGAGTCTTATTTATTTATTTAACAGGAAAAAGGCTAAACAACACACATTTATATATGGCTTAGTTTTTATATTAAAAGTGAAAAAAAAAAAACAAATAAATATTTAATGTTTGACAAAAATTAACAAAATGAAACTTGGAAACTTTCTGTGGAAAAGTCCAAAAAAAAGTTTTATGGTTCAGTATATCAAGAATAATTGCATAATTCTGTAATACTAGACCAGGGATGGCGAACCTTTATTGCCTTACGTGCCAAATTAAATAAAAAACACAATGCTATTTATAGAGGGGTGCCTTTATGGCAGATAGTTAACAGAATAAGTAAAAGATAATTATCAAGAAGTAATTTGTTTAGATGGGCTTATTTGTCATAAAATATTTTAAAAGTAACGCTCAGATCTCCAAATAAAATAGGCTCTATTCTGAATATGGGAAGTAATTCCTATGTGATCCGATTGAATCCATGGTCATGATTACAATTGAAAACTTGCAAAATAATGGCGTGCTCAAATTATTTCGCTGCATGCCACCACGGGCACGCGTGCCATTGGTTCGCCATCCCTGTACTAGACCAATATTGATACTTCAAATAGATGCCTATATCAAAACTAAGATTTTCTCTTTCAGAGGCAAAAACATCCTGGATAGTCCCATTCACAGCGGGCGGTTTCCTCCACATTGCTCTGGTCACCGTCTTACCTGATCTCCTCCGAGAGCCTGACAAGATACAATCCCTCAAGCATCTCGGAGCCCTCGTCTCCGGGATACTCATCATGGCTGTCATGACCTATTACTTCGGATAAGATGCACTGGATCCCAAGACATGAAGGCAATCCCAAGAATATGAAGAAAGAAACAGGAATTTGTATTGTGTCTGTGTAAAAGTGATGAGATTGCTTTGTGCGGTGTTGAAGTGTGGGAATATTTATTTTGATGTTGCCCTAAAGTTTGATGGTTTAATGGGCAAGTTTTTGGATAAAAATCATCTGAGTGTTTTCACCATCGGATGCAGATTTGAAAAGCGTAATACCAATTTGTAAGTACGTACAGTGATAGCTTTTCACCATAAATGAATTAATTGTACAGATAGCACCTACCTTAACCTGTCAAACTTCTTCTATACATTTTTAACCTTATCACATAGTGGAAGGTTAATATTTGATTGGAAAAATTTGACAGATTCGGGCAGATTGACTTGTACAAGTAAAATCTACAGCTTATTACATATCTAAGCTGTCATAAAAAAAACCTTAGTATGTTGTAAATATAAATACTGTCATCAGTGGCTATAAACTTAGGAATCATATATTTTTATATTCTTAAGGTAAATCGTCCCATAGGACACTAAATGAGTATTAATATTTTTGAATTTAACTTAGACTGTGAGTAAGTGGAAGTTAAGTTACAACTGTAGAATGTTAAGTAAATAATACTCCGATAGCGTACTAAGTGATACGTAAATATTTTGAAATTATATATTTTCTGTACTGGTAACACTCCCAGTGTTGCTCACTGCAGTCGAGAACATAACTTGAGACTAATGGACAGTTTCACCAGTTACTGATAAAATCTCTGATAACCTATTAAGAACTTATCTGACAGGTAAACGTTAATAACAGGAATTTATTAGAAGCCTGTCTGGCAGATAGCATTAACTATCAGATATCTGAGACTATCAGTAACCAGTGAAGCCAGGCCTAAATGTGTTTAAAATCAGAAAAAAATGTATTTATTCATTTTACTTTATTCCTTAAACTATGTATGAAATTATACTTTATATTCGAACATAAAGGTTGCTAAACATAAAGAAAATAGCTATCTATCGAATTGTACTCCACTAAGTAAATGTACAAACGTATTTAGATATTAATCACTTATTAAAACCAAATCACACTATGTTATGTAGTTTTAAGCTATCATTTTTGATTAAATGTTTTATTTTGTGTTTTATACGATCTCAGAAAATACAAGAATACTTTTAAAAGTAATTGAAAAACAAAGTTACAAAATCGTTGTTGAGGTCTCTAATACTTGAAAATTACATTAATCAATAAAAAAATGTAAATTATTGTAAATACTATGGAGTTAAGAACTTAGTCGCCTAGTGGTTTAAGTACCAGCCTCACAAGTACGAGAGTGCGGGTTCGATTGCAGGTCAAACAAGTTACAAGAGTATAGGGCGCAATGTAATATTGGACAGTTACAATTTGTTTTTTGTTTTTAGGATGTAATAGACTTAATTGCGATGATAAATTAATGACTACGGTCTTTGCAATTCGGCTGAAACTTCTAGTAAACAAAAAGGTATATTATTGGTAATATATAAGTAATATTTCTTTACAGTAATACATTATGTCGCGATTAAGTCCCAATTGTGCATAAAATATTTGTACAAGTTACGAAAGTTTAAAACCGATTGAATTGCAGTTAATATCTATCTTGGAACAAACAGCCCACGTAAGCAATAAAAAACTTAGTCCCTTAGCAAATAGTACAAACTCCACTTGTAATATTGTGATAGTTTTCTAGTTATTCATATATTTTTTGTTATTTCCACATTTAGAGGTGCAGACGTTTTTGTTATTATATTTCAATTTATTTTTCGCCCGTTTCTATACACGTAATCATGCATTTTAGTTGTTAATAAAAATATTGCTAGCGAGTGCATTTAGACAAGTAGCTATATTATAAAAATCTAAAATACTTACGTCAATTTAAATTTTGTATCAAATTTTTTGTACGTTCTGTAATGATACGTAAGATTTTCAATTTGTTCGCTATTTGCACTTGATATATAAACAATTATGTATCTACAATGAGTAGCCATTAAAATATATTGTGATAAATAATGCCATTTACGAGTATTTTAGTCGTGAGAACGACGTTACTATTAAGAAAGTGTTAAAAGTCAATAAAATTATCAGAAGCAGTCTTTTGTTATTTTATTTCATTTTTCTCCACGCGATAGGTTAAGCTAATATTAATTTTCTCCTCCGTTCTTGCATTTAGAATCTATCAATAAAACACTGTTATTTTGATTTGCATTTATTTCCCAATGTAACAATTTACAATAATGATACAATGAGCTTATTTATTTATTTTCTACATCAGACAAACACGTGATGACACAGTCCGCGGTAGATATTTAATGTTTTACACGAACTACAAGTAAATAATCACAATAAAACATATTACTGTATGGTTTTATAGAGAAACTAGCTTCTGCACACAATATTGCTCGTATTTTTATAAAATATAGCCTTTTTCAGGGATAATATAGCTCTCGAGCAATGAGTTTCTAAAATCAGTTCAGTGATTCTTGATTCATTACATACAAACCTTTTACAGAATCAGAATAGTTTTTTTTATATTTTTATTGAAAGCGTTTCAAATTACAGTAGTGACCTAACGTGCACAAGGGTTCAGTTAAATCGACAGATTTATTTATTTTCGTGCTAAGCGAAAAGCAAGTTTGACTGTCTTTGTTAAGATTTTAAGTTCTGTCTTATTGAGGTGAAGTGTGCCAAATAAATATACTAAAATGGCACAAAAATATATACATATTTTATTTTAATGTGTGTTTTAAAATAGTAAAGTTAACTTTGTTTAGAAGTTCAAAACTTACCGTTTAACTACGAATCTATCGACACACATTAATATTACAGATTATCCTTCATCTCGACAAATATTAAATTCTGAATATAAGAACACATTTTGAAGTTTATGGACCATCTCTAACTAAAAGTTATAAATACTCCAATTTACTTACTGCACGCATAGATAACGATATTTCGAGATTCCATAGATTTCTTGAAAATACAGAATGTTTTGTTTGGAAAATAACCTATATTTGTCTATTTTTTTTTTGCTCATAAGTTTTAAAATCACATTTCACTATAATATGTCTTTTGCTTGAAGTTCGATATTGCTTATGAAAACATCCTGCATTTTTTAAATGTACAATATAATATTTTTTTTCCTTTTCAAATAAACACATAAAATAATACTAAGGTTTATAATATAAGCGGCGTAGCTAGGTTACTTTTCAATGTTCTTTATTTATTAAACCAAATGAAACTAATAATCATGAAATCAGTATTTCTTGCACTTGATATTTGAAATAGAAGCTGCCCCATGATTACAAATCACCATATTTTACTTCAATCATATCAATATTTTAGAAGTTGTTTTAAAACCTTTTTTTTTTCTAGCCACGCCAAAAACAAGATGATAATAATTTTTCATATAAATTTTATTTTTTATAGTTAAGACATTCGACATACTAATCGTCGCGTAAATGCTAGCATGTACATAATATAGGGGATGCAGTATAGTATATACATTATAAGGTAAATAGGTTTTTACATAACGTAGACTTTCTCAACGCGTTTCATACAGAATACCTCCTTGGTCTTCGGGCAGATTATGGAGCCGTGTTCCTTCATCATTTCTTTTAGAGCCTGAAATAAGCCATGAAATTGTATGAATGGTAAAGAAGTAAAAATAAAGTTATTTTAATTTTTTAAATCTATATAAATAAAAATAAATTGTTGTTCGTTAGTCTGATTAAAACTCGAGAACGATTGAGCCGATTTTGGTTTTAAAATGTTTGTAGAGGTCCAGGGAAGATTTAAAAGATACGAAGTTCGCGGGGTCAGCTAGTTATTAAAATAAATATTGTAATGACTTTTTAATAATCTAAATCTAAATTATAACTGGATTTAAAAAAAACATTATATGGGGTTTATACATTATTGACTTTCAGTATAGTCGGACGCAAATTTTAGATTATTATCAAAGAGGTCCAAATGAGCGTCAGGAGTCCCAGAATTTAACGTGCCGAAACACGTATAAAATCGGCATGATACGGAACCATCCTCAAGCGAAATATGCCAACATAAGGCTAATCTTTCTTTCTATCGGTTGCTGTTTTCATTACCACAAATTTAGTTTTAGCTACAATATCCCAAATATCTCACCTTTTCACCATAAACCTGTCCATTAGGCAGCACCATGGGCTGGTTGTGTTCATTGAGCGGAGCCCTGGATATGCGACACAGCAGCCGCGAGTGTGACACGTGCGCGTGGGGCAGTGTCCTCGCGAGGGTGCACAGCGGCGGCTGGCAGGCGGGGCACGCTGGTACCTGAAGTTGTTAAACATTTTTAATTATTTAGTTTCATTATAACATTACAACATAAAATAAATACTACATGTATGTTTTATAAATGCTCATAATGTCACCTTTTCACACACGGTCGGTTAGCCCCATGGTAAGTTACTAATTAACTTGTGTTATGGGTGCTAACACAACTGATAAACTACATATTGCTACACATACACATATTTATTTATAAATACATATTGTAACGCCCAGATCACGACCATACAAGCATACTTTACACAAATGTCGACCGAACCGAGAATTATATGCTCATTTTGTTAAGGGTATTTATGCGTCTTATATTTTTCGCAATAAAACTCATTTTCTGTCAAATATGGAACCTCAGTTTCGGCAGTCCGGCATGGTAACCATTGCGCCGTTGAGGTCGTTTGTTTATAAAAATACTCAACTGATCTGAAAAATTCTTTCCCTGATGAAAAGCTACACTCTTCTCGAGTAACATAAGCTATATTTTCTCCCGGTATGGGCAGTAGTTTGGTAATAAAAATTTCGTTACAGTTACCCTAGCAGCTCCACATTGAGGAGTGTGCAGTGCAGCGAGGCCGAGCTGCAACGCTACGGGCAGGGCGGGCAGCTTGGCGGGGTGCAGCAGCCGCGCGTGCTCCCAGCGGAACTGCTCCACCAGCCCCGTCCACCGACCCGTCTGCAGGAGCGAGCGGTATGGTTCTACCTCTGAAAGGAGAAAATGTATGTTAGTCAATATCAGCATTGTTTATTTATTTAATTATTTATTTAACAGTTTATGTACACATAAAAACACAAACAAGAATATACAATAGAAAAAATTGTACAAGGGCACAGCTTATCTCAAAAAACGACAAAGAATTTCTTCCAGCAGGCCCATTATGGGAGATTATTTATTTATTTAGAGAGATCATTTGTATGTACTGATATTTTTATGATGACTGCGTAAACCACAGGAAGACCTCGTCCGAAACGTGACTAATGCTGGGAAGAAGACAACATAATATGTATAAACTATAGTGGAACTGACTGATTAATTGACACACAGCTGAAACCGCCAGACGTTAAGTCTTTCTAACAATCTTACATATTTTTTTTTATTATATTTACAGAGTTGCATGAAAAACCATGACAAACTCATACTCTTAGTGCAAATCTTGGTTTAATTTGTGCAAAAAAAAAACTAACCATATCCTAAAAACTTTCATATCTATTTCATATGTCTAGAAATATTATGATACCTGTATCTTTAGGGAAGGCGAGCATGCCCATGCAATGCTGTATGTCTTTGAGCTGATCTTCCTCGTAAGTGGAGAAGTGTTTCTTGGCGTAACGCACTGCCTCCAGGCGCTTGTCTTCGCGAACCAGCTCTATGAACTCCTGGAATATGTCGAATTAGCATAAAGATTGATTTAAATAATAAAATGTTAATAGTTTTAGTGATAATGAGATTGTGTATATTATTGATGCAACATATTATAACACGATGAACCCAGAATATATTTTTTCTTCATTTTTCTAACTACGTAGGATATGTAAGATTCCATTACTTTCATCTATTTCTGAATTGAATAAAAAAAAATTGCCCAATTCAATCACTGCTGCTGGAATAAAAATACGAGATAGGGTTAGCAGAAAAATAATCCCAATTTTTAAACACCGTTATAACTATGTGAAGGTAATAAATACTTCCCAAAATTCTTGCAACAAGGCAAGACATTAAAATAAAGTTTATGTCATATACGTAAAAATCCTTTTTTCACTAGTCAAAAAAAAAAAATACAAAAATACCCTCCGTATTTTTGTATTTTTCTCAAATCAGTTTCAAACCGACCTGTATCCGTATCTTGAACTCCATGTTGGAGTTGAGTTTCCTGAGCTTGGACTTGTTGTCTGCGCACCACTGCAGGCATCGCGCCGTGCGACGGGACACTAGCTCCGCTTCTACTTCAGCCGCCGCGCCGTATATGTCTGGGATTATGAAGGAGAATGTATTATGGAGTTTTCTAAGAAAAAATCACATAAACTTGTGGGTACGGTACTAAAATAGACGGAAAAAGGCAGACTATGTAATTTAGGATGAAAGTTAGTTACGATGATAATAACATTTGAAGATATAACGAGGCAGATTTAAATCAACCTAGTTTCTTCATGTTTTCTTTATCTTTTCTAATCTAGTTCGTACTTCAAATCAGAATATGAATGAAAATGATAAGTTTCTTTACCACTATGTACGAGTAAGTTATGTAAAAAGTATGTAAGTCGCTAAAACTTATCAGAAACACGCGAATCACAATAATATTTTTTTCATTATCTGTTCTCGTTAAGAAGTTAATATATCACAATAATATACTACAACATTTACATACCAACATTAGTGAGGTCCCGCAGCCCCCTAGCGTCTGCCAGTTTATTGGCAGACTCATAGTAGCCGTTCCTGAGGAAGTAATCCACAAGCATGCGGTCCAGACGGACCTTGCGCCATTGGTTCAGTGTGGTCTGTGGTAGATAAGTAGCCTTTTTAGTTACAATGTGCATAATAGGTAAGTATTTTTCAATGATACAATATTTCTTAATCCAAAATGATGAATGAGATTGGTCTGCGATCATTCACCAACAACAGATAGAGGGGACCCTGAGAGGAACTTGAGGCTACGCAACTGCCTCTGTGTTTTGGAGGCATGTTAAATTAGTGGGTCCTGGTCTTCATTTGAACATCTTCAGCAGTCATAAAGTCTGACAACCAGTCTTACTAAACAGGTTGGGTGCCTGGGTTGAGAAGGCCAGATAGGTAGTTGCTCCTTGTAAAACACTGTTAGTCAGCTGTATCTGGTTAGATTGGAATTCTACCGCAGTATAGTTGGTAAAAGTCTAGGTAGGTGATGAGATCCTGTAGATCGTTTAAATACTAACCTTAACTTGAGGTGTGCTGGGTTCAGCCAGGGCTGCGGCCTGCTCCTTCAAGTGCTCCAACCTCTTCTTACAGACATAGGCGGCTTGCACCTCTTCTGTGATCGCTTCAGAAGCCTTGCGTTTCATCGTTGTTAGCTTTTCCACCTGACATACATTATTATATATCGTTTTAGCCGTTATGTACAGGTTTTAAGTTAATAATGGCTGAATTGTTATTGCAAACAGAAATTGTAATGTGAAATACCAGAAACATCTGGTTATTTACTTATTTCTGATATTATCTGTTTTATACATAACATTCTTTTGTGCAATTAAGTTTTGCAATTCACTACTAACTCTAGACTCTAATATTATATGATTGAGGATGAATTCCATTATATCTCTTACATAAAGATTTGTTTTAAATATAAGGATGTGCATATATATGCATAAAATACATGAATTTCTCTCACCATGCCACCAAGAAGTGTATCAATCTCTCCAGTAGTGACTGGTTGCTTCCTGGTAGCGGTGTCAAGCTCTCCAGCCCCGCTGCCCACTTGACGGGCTTCTACATCTAGCACTCGCTGGGCATTGCGGTAGCGTTTGTTGAACACCTCATACGGTACCTAAAATAATTCATTTATTTCTATAAACATACCATTGTTAATACAATAATACCTAAAACGGGTACAATTTAGAGTTGAAAGTTTGATTAGTATACTCTTTCCCACAAAAGATGTAAATATGTAGAGTGCGCTTTAGATATGTTAGGATATTCTAATAAATGAAAGTAGCCAATCAATATTTTCAAAAAATATTATTGTAATAGAAGTACATTACTATATTTTACACTAATAAATCTGCAAAGTAATACAATTTCTGACCTACATTGTTTTAAAGATAATATAGGACAATCTAGAGAGTCAAAAACCTCATTAACTTATTGTTTGTATTATTGTGCTAATTTTAATTGATAACTATGCTATTACTTTGTTGATTATAGTAAACTTTCTTCTTGTTATAATTATGAAGTTTCAATAGAGTTTAGTAATGTGATGAGCTAATTTGTCGATGTAAATAATAGCCATTTTGTATGATCTTGTTACAAACGATACAAAGTAATATGGCCAACTTTACCTTCAACGTAGCGTGTTCTAGAGACTTCAATTCGTTCATATTTATGTTCGATCGATGAGTTAAACTTGTATTATATCCTGAAATACACGTTCACACTGTTATAGTAGGCACACGATTACTTCTGAAGACCTGAGAAATGAAAACAAAGCTCAGCTGATTGATCAATGGATTACTAAACGAAACATACGTAGGTATACGAATCAACTAAAATTACAACAGTGGCCATAACTTCTGGCAAAATTAAGACTAAACTGTAAAAATACTTCACATTATTATCTAATCATGATATCAACAACAATAATTTTAGAATGTAAGGTAGAAAAAAATATACGAAACCTTTTTGTGGCGTACACGACGTCTTTTCATGAGTTCGTACAAAATGCAAGCAACATTGTATTGTCCTTTTCTTTACCTGTGAAAATGAGCGAGATGAAAAATGTTTTGTAGAGTACGTTCAGTACAGAATTTTTTTGAATATTTGAAAGTGTTTACGCGAATATTTAATTTATCCAAGAATTGTGAACTAACTTTAATAAAAAAACCATTTATAATATGAGGAAAACATCCTTTACATACAGGGACGATTTGATGTTTATTTATTTTTTCAATGAAGGTAAAAACATCAAACAATTTCTAATAATGTAGATGCGGTTTTTGAACATACCTTATCATAGACTATTCAGTTTTATTTTTTAGAAATGTGTAATATAAAAAGTTTTCAAAACGTAAATAATTAAATTTAAACCTATGTAAACGAAAAAATATCGTTTTATTAATAAATTGTTTTGTATCCTTTATATTTCAGCCCTACCCTATAAAAAAATGTTTAATCTTACCTTTAACTATAATTTTAAACTTTAACTGAATTCCATAACAGAAACTATCGAATTAAATTATAATAGATTTTTCTATTAACAATTTATAATCATTTGAAATATAATAATTATCTTTTTTTTCGAGGCGTTGACCATAGACAACGATTTAGTCCATGCGTTTTCGGCGCGTCAGCGCGTCACTTTCATTACGCAAATCCGCCATTTTGTATGTAGCTGGCGGTGCTTCACGGTATACTTTCTCGGTTCAGTGATTATATCCACGAAAAACTGGGAAACTTTGTTCAATTTGACTTTGTAAACTGACTGTGAATATAACTAACAATTTTGTGAAGTTACATAGCTTCAACTTCTTGTGCTTTCGTGATTTGTGTGTGCCCTATAATTGGAGCGCGTGGCTGGTGACTCTTTGTTGTTGGAATCGGCTTATTTACGGTGAGTTTCTTTATATTTACTAATAATAGAGTAGTTTCAGTGAGTTACCAGTGCCTCAGAGAAGTTTTAGTGATAAAAAACGTAATGTGAGAGCGTTATTAGCAAGAATGTGTTGGCGTCATTGATGCGGTTGTAGCGGCGCGGTGATTGCTTTGCTGTGGCGGTGGCTGGCGGCCGACGACATTATTCTCGCGGCGACGCCGACGCGTCACCTCTTGATCGCGTGAGAAAACGTGTTAGTGGTGAATTGGTTTTTCTAGAAATCTCTGCTAATCCCGAATTCGGTGTAATAGTTGAGATAGTTTGACTAGTTTTTGAAAAGTTCCTAACATGTGCTCGTAACGGTTATGACCCTAATTCTGAAAATTGTGGGAGGTGCTTTCCAATGAGTTAACTGTCTAATCTGAATCTATCGTGTTCTAATTATGGATTTCTGATAACGCGCTCACACAACGTCATTTCAGGTAAGATAACATATTAAACTTTGTCCGAAATAAAAATCAATATTTGACCGTGCCACCTGTTCGTTTGAAACTGTAAAAAAACTGGCCAATATTACGTTTTATTGAATTTCAATTGGATGAATCATTTTCACAAGTGAACTGCGTATTCGTTAAAAATTATATCAATTACCTAATTTAAAACTGTACATTTCGAGTTTTTAATAAGTTTTTTTCGATAGTATACATTTTTTCTTTTTACTAATCGCCTTTGGAGAAAAATTGTCAATAGTAACAAAGTACTTAATTTTAACAACCTATTTATTTCAATCATTGTTTTCTAGTTTAAAAAGTGTGCATCGTTTTTGTTCTTAATCATTTCACCACGATTGCCCAATTATTTTCCTTATTTCATGACACTCGTGTTTTTACTCTAACTGCGTAATTTGGGATAACTAGCTCAAAAACTTATTAGAATCAAACAAATCAATGAAAGCAGCAATATGTTATGTATTCCCTGATACAACACACAATAATCGTTATGTTAGGAAACCATTCACATAACATTGTGGAAACTCAAAGTTAAATTACAAATTAGTACATACCCAGTAAACTTGGTTTTGTTCTCACAAAAAGTTTCAATGGATTTCATTGGAAACTTTCCACCTTTCATTATTTACCTATTTAGCTTTTTTCATTTGTTCAGTTTTGCTCTTGTTTGAATTCTTCGCAAGTTTCATTAATTTGTTTGTCCAAAGTTTTTATTTCATTTTTTATTAAAAGTATGCCGAAACGAATTGGTATCATGTTTTGTACGTTCCCGTTTTGATAATTTTGATGAAAGAAGTTTTTTCGTCGATTTATTGCTATTTCGTTTTCAGCTAAAAAGTTTTATTGCTGTTTCCAATAAAAAGGTTTGGCTTTGCCGGCGGCGGATGACGTAAACGCGTGCGTCGGTAATCCTTAAACTTATCTATGTCGCAGTACGTGTTTGCTATCACAATAATTCAAGCTACTAACAGAAAAAAAAAACCGTAATCGTCTCAATAAACTTCTTTAATAGTCCCTTTACCTACATTCCCAGGGAACGTAATACCTACCAAAAATGCAAACTAAATTCGACCAGAGCTCTCGTACACCTAAATGAATAATGCGCACCCGTCTAGAACGTTGGCTTTGCTTGCCCATACATATTCACGTAGGTATACCTACTACGCTATAGCCAACGAGATTTATGTACTCTGTACACGAATCGCAGTTAATTCCATCTTGACTTGCCTCCACTAAAAGTTCACGAACTCTCAAATCAATAGTCTTAATTAAGAGATCGAAATCCTAATTGTGTTCGCTGTTCAAGCGAGTACGTAATCATAATAACTTTTGTTTCGAAACGGCTCGTCTAGCAGTGTACTTAGATGTCGCATAGCAACATATTATTATACGTATGTACGGTGGCGTAAACAAAGAGGACGTAGTGTAGCGCATCGGTTCGCCTCGACCTATCTTTACACGCTATGTCAAGAAGTAACTAGGTATAGTCTAGTCTAGTCTATATCTAGCTAGCTAGCGCAGATAACGATAGAGTAACGTCGCTTGCCTTGCCTTCCACACTAGGGTTGGCCAAAACTAAAACGTAAAACTTTTTTGTATATACCAAAACTTTGCCGTGACGTCTTACGAATTAGAACTAATGATGAATGAAAACTGCATCATAAAATTTTCCTTAATTACTCGAAACATTCCATTTCAGATAAGACCGTAATGACGCTTACTATCTAAGTTGTAACGCTCACATCACACGCTCTTCCGCGCGTGCCCAACGTACCGTTACACTAGACTTTTCCCAGTCATTTTTCAACGTCGGTGTATATTATAAATCGTTTATATGACATCCATAGTGCTCGCTTAGATACTTGTCGGTAAATACACGGACGGACAGACCACATCCGTTAGTGCCGGTGTGATTGTGCGCGTGTGTGAACGCTCACACACACTAGCCACATGACCGGCCAGGCGGGTTGTCGATCGGCAATCGATTGCGCGTTCCTTTTAAATACTCGCCTACAATCATCGCCACGATTTTATTTAGCTTTGTTTTCTTGCCCGAGGCCGTGGAAAGGTGTCTTCGTCGTAAAACGTGTTTTTTTTTTCATTATTATTATCTCGATGTTCGTCTTTATACTTGTGGTCAGTAACTTTTATGGGTTTCATATCGTTGGGACGCTTTTATAATTACTGTCTTTAGTAATTGTTTTATTGTTATCATAAAACTTGTTGGATTCATTGCATGGACGATTTGTAACTGATATGGTTAAAACTCCTTGTATTTTAATTAATGCTATTCGGGTTTGATTAGGTAATACTTCAAGCTAACTAGTCTATAATAAAGTATATCTCAATTGTATGCAAATTATCGTCTACACGCGCTACTCTACATAAGTCCAGACTATATTTTCGGTGCTTTTACATTCACTATACTTGTGCATAATTCTTACGAGTTATTCCCAATTTGTCATTAGTACCGATTGGTCACCAACTATTTTTTCCATACACCAAATCCCAATTGGTCATTCGAGCAAAATAAATAATTTAATATTTAAATTTTGAGTTCCGATTGGTCACCCGCATAAAATTTCACGTATTAGAGTACCGTCAGAAATAAAAGTGTTAGAAGAAATTTTAAATGAAAAACTTCGATGTAGGTAAAGGTATAGCTCTCATATAAATATAATAAAATTTACATTAAAACAGAGGTGAAGACAACATGGGCATTTTATAAACCCGAAAATGTGACTCGATACTTTTTGTGCCGGTAACAAAAGTACCAGGGGCCCATAACTAGCAAAGAGATTGTATACATAAAAATGATGAATGATGGTGTAAATTGGTATGTTTATCTACAATTAGGAAAAAAACGTAAAATCCTGACACTCTTGACTGCTATACTCCTGTAAGTTATGCGGTCCTAGTACACGGTGGGCAGTTCCATGGACACTCGTTGATTGGTATATTACTCATCTGATCTATGCGATCCTGGTATTTTGGTTTTGGCCGTGCGGTGTGTGACGCCGTTGAAATCGCGATTTTATTAATAGCGTCTTGCCATATTCGGAAAAAACATAACCAAAATAAAAAAAAAAAAAAACATATTACAATATTGTAAAGCTTATCTTGTTGACAGTACTTTTTACAAAATAAAGTACGGATGACCAATTGGGACTAAGCAAAATAAAATATTTTATTGAATGACCAACTGGGACACGTTTTTTATGGATGCCAAATCACTAAAATGACGAATCGGGCATAACTCATTCTTACCAGGTCTTTAATATGTTAATTAACAAGAATTATGTATACTAATGTAGCGATAATATTAAATTGATATGCATTTATGCATTTTTATGATCTACACGTGTAAGAAACTGCTTTAAATAAATAAAAAATCATAAGTCGTCCATAACTCTGTATTATAGATTCGCTCTGACTCAATTTTCCCATACGAGAATGAGAATATACAAGGGGTGGATAAATAACTATAATTTACCTAAAAACGTGATGGCGGGTGACCAAACTGCCTCGGTTCCACGTCGTGTTTATCCCCTCTATATCAATACGCTATTTGTTGAGGGGTTTCTATACAAAGTATCGAATGTCCCCGCAAGCAACCACACTACGCACTTTCCCCGATACTCTATACTTTCCTTATTCATCGAATTTGACACTTATAAAGCTGATATATCAATTCATGTTGTGGATTTGTATACTATCGTAAGTTTTTGCTTGGAATCATATCGTCGAATACATAACAGTGAAAGTATCGATTATTTTTATATTCAGTAAAATTCCATAACTGTAAATAAAGGGATAGAACGCGCTCCGGATTAAATTTAATTCCAATTTATTGTTTACCAAAGTGCGTTTGAATTTCATGGGATGCAAAATTGCAAACGTGTTTTTTTTTCGTGATAAATGTCGAGTGTGAATTTATAGTTTCATTGGCCTATTAAACCTGTTTTTGTTTTGAAACAAATAAAACCATAACGGTAATGCAGTATTCATCAAATTAAGCATAGAATGACGGCCATCTTTTTCCAAAAGCGGTGAATCGTCACCTGTAATGTATGCGCATATAATTATAATACTTTTTCTATAGAGCAACTGTAGACTTAAATCGCTTGCTACATGACATCTGGGTTTTTCCTCGCTTATAAATAGGTGCTTAGGTATTTTTTTAGCCTGTCTGCGTTGGTCTAGTAGCAAGCACTACTGTTAAGCATGATTTCAGAGCTGTAAAGTTAATGACTTTTTCATGATAGGTTAATATTTTTATTAGCTTTTTATAATCACTGGTGTTATTTATGATGAACTTGTGGTCAAGGATAGTTAAAAAATATTGCTTTTGGAGTTCTTTTTACAATTTTCTATTCAGGACGGATATGGGTTAGTCAGATCACAAGCGAAAACTTTTAGTGCATTTTTCGCCAAGAAAACGAATAGGATATGAGATGTTTTTTATTCGATTTAGTCATCTGATAATATAGGTCACGGTGTTCATAAGCCAACGATGCGTCACTGTTTATGCAAGATTACTAATGCAGCTGAATTGTTTAGATCCAAGATTTCAAAAACCAGTAAATAGATCCTGTTGCTAAGCTATATTTTAACACCTTGCGTTTTATTGACCTGCACACTCACCAGTTCTCAGTACGAGTAAGTAGGTGCGGCGGTTTCTTGAGAACTATCTGCCTTTGTAGGTTTAACTACTGTTACAACTCTGTAGCTTTCCCGGAAAGATAGGTTAACGATACAAAATAGTTCACGATAAATTGTATTTCCCTTTCATGTTACAAATACTGCAGTACCCGGGAAGTTGAAGAACTTCGGAGTAATAATCTTTCTCGTGTTATCTTGGTATCATACTCTAAACAAGTTTTCGCCAGCGGTGTCATTCGGGTCCTACCTATAAGACTAATATGCATACCGAGATAAAAATAGCTTATAGCTTTCCTTGATAATTGGGCTATCACACTGAAAAATAATTCAAGTCAGACCTGTGATTAGCGCGTTCAAACAAACAACAACATTCTTATAAAATTATAGTAAACAACAAATAGGCTCATTATAATGGTGTATAAAATATCCTTATAACTTAATGGATTCGTCTTTAGCATTGTCCAATTACTTTATTCGAGGGTCGACTTAGCTTATGCGTAATAGAAATAGTAATTTTCCTTATGTATGACACAATCACTAAGCACGTGATATGTCTCTTGAATAATAAGCGTCTCTGTCAGTTCATTCTTATTACTATGACACTCATTTACTATTGTTTGTTGCTAGATATTAGTGGTTTATGCAATACTAGCCTGATCTCTAGGTTTCACCCGCGTGCCGTCGAATAAAATATGGCCCATGTTATTCAGGAAGAGTGAAGGTTCCCAACAGTTGAAAGAATTTTTCAATCGGTTCAGTAGTTTCGGAGTCTCTAGGGTACAAACAAACAAAAAAAATGTTTTCTCTTTATTATATTAGTATAGATTATTATCGAACTTTAAAATTCGTAAAATGTTGTCGGCATCTGTCTGACTAATTTTGCTATTATTTTATGTAGATCTTCTTTTATGGCCATAATCTATGCGAATTAAATTAAACCGGACTCCAGACAGGTTTGCTCGTGCCCAAATATAGTCAAATCTTTCATCTTTTTTGTAGACACATAAATATCAGAATTTATATTAATTCTAAAATAATAATATCGTCCTATTGTGTGAGCTAATAAACAGGAATGATATTAATATTTAGTTATAAGTAAGCATTTATGGTATTTATAAAATGGTAACGCAATATTACATGGGTAAGTACACTATATTGTTTTTTAATGCCTTCGCATTGTCCTATTAATTTGTTATCTGCCTTGAACTGGAAACTAGGATATTTCCATGACATGATCACGCTATACTTGTATTATCTACAATATACTAGTAAATAAACGATTATTATTCATAATATTAAAGCTATGTACGAAATTCAGCCAGGAACTAGTTTTATGTTCTAAAAATTCTAAATTGTATTATCTAAAAAAGTCTAACTTAAGAGAATAATTTGGTGGTCAATGTCCTGAAATATAAATCAAGCTACAAAGTACAGAATAATTGGCAAAACAGCTATACGACGAAACCAACTTCCCGCAAGATAAATTAAAATTTTCGCTCAGTAGCATTGTCAAAAACTGTATTATTTAAGTTACGTACAGTTCTATTGTACAACGGCTCGTTAATTGTGCCTCCCCATCCCCGGGCGAGGGTGGTGGACACCCCCAAACCCACCCCACTCGCTGACCGACCTATTAAAATTCTAATTACCGACCGGCTTTGTGTGTTATTGCCGAAAAGACTTCATATTGATTCCATGAAACGTGGAAATGCGGTAACATTTTTAGCTATATAAAAATAAAAAGATATCTACAGAGTTCGCTTTTTGCGGAATTTAAATGGACGATAATTGAATCCAGAATATCCTTTCTATTACTATTTTACGTAACGACTGACGCTTCTCGTTTTTTTACCGACCATTTTTCCAGAAGTGTTTTTGAAGCACACAAAAACAGCTCTCCAGATTCAGCGATGTGCCAAATGGACAAAACGTATGCCTGAAGTAGTTGGCTTATCTTCAAAAACTTAGCAAATAAGAACTTCATTCATACTCCAAAACTTTACAAAGGATTCCGCAGATAAAAAAGTTTTAATGTACACAGGAAACGGCTATAGCTTTTCAAACTAGTTAGTGGAGTAGTACTATTAAGCTGAGATAACTACTTAGGTATTGTTGCGACAAAACCTACGAGGGACGAAGCCAAACACCACCAGAAGTTTGGAACAATAGCTAGTTCCAGAATTACTTTTCAAGTCCGACATGAAAATGTTTGATATCACTCATTGTCTTATACCCACGCATTCCTAAACGTGATCTTAACCGAATATAATATTCACGTAATATATCAGAGCACAGTTAATTTCGCACACAACGGCGACAAAGCTATGTCGAACAATAGTTAATGTGATTTTGACACAAAGGCGGGGAGGGCCGGTCGAGGGACGTTTCCCCTCTCGGCCGTCTCTCCGGCACATCCCAAGATTTGAGATATGACCTTGTCATGTCCCCTCCGATAGTAACTCACTTATCAAGGCCTCTTTATTCTTCGTCGCTTTGATGTTATTGCGAGAACACGAGTGCCCCAAATTGAACTCGCAAATATGATATCACACAATTTTAACTGACTTTGATTGCGTTCTCCAGCAAAAATGCCTTTTTTTTATTCGTAGAATTTTCGAGAAAATTGTGGCCCTGCCATAGAATTTGCCGTGTTTTTCGTAGATACATTTTTAAAATGTTTATTTTTGATAAAGATAAAATTCTGACATCTCAAATTTACCATTCTTCAATATAAATGAAGTTCCTATATCTAGATGAGAAACAAGTCCTTTACAAAAATGTATTATCAATAAGTTGCTTGGTAGTATAGTACGAATTGTATTTACAATCCATTCGCCGTTTCGCGAGTCGTGGGCGCGAGTGGCAGATATTCAAACATGTCTAAAAATATACACTGATACGTGAATCTATGTGGGAATAAATTTTTACAACACTGAATTTTAGGGAAAATTAACTGTAGCTATTTAAATTGTTTAGTCATCAGGTCAGTTCGTGATTTAATCAGACACACGTGTCTATCGACAATAAAGCATCAGCTAGCTACATCTTTCTTCAGGTATTTACTTTTCAAAGAATTTACAAAGATACCTAATATCTTTGTGAAGTGTGTGGTCTTACTATTTGTGTAACCGACATTATCAATCTGTTCAAAAAACACAAGCATTCGTCGTGTTTGCATTCGCAAATTACCACTCGGAACGATTGGTACTTAAATTAAAAACCTATCTCAAAGTGACGCATTACGTCTGCACCAAAAAACTATTCGTGGGCGTTGAGCAGTCTACACGAACAATATGATAGGTGTTCCCAACGCGATATAAACATGGAGTATTATCCATTTGGATGCGATCATACCGTTGTTTATTGCAGCCGAACGCGCGCCCATAATACTCGATTTATGGCTCAATTTAGTGCTCCCATACCTAACAGTTTTATGTTCAATGTAGTGTACCTTTTTTTATCAGTACCTATTATTATAACACTCGTAATATACCTGGTTTCAACGAATATTTACAGAACCATTTCACAATGTACTTACATACTTATAGCCACGCGGATGAAAAGCTTAGATTCTTGACTAACATGTAAAACCATTATGTAATGTGGAAATAAAAACGCTACACGTGCGATACTGAAGGTTACAGTACTTATATTGTAACGATACTGCGAATTCTATACATAGATAGCTGTTGCCATACGTTCATGTCTGGGTAAATATTTAACTGGCATGACACCGCAGCAAATTGAGACGAAATTTACTTTAGCATTGTTCAAAATTATAAGACAAGAATTTCGCTATTCTCTGTGATACTTACTCGTCAACTTAGAAATAAAAAGTTTAATTACAAGAAAGCTATAGCCATTAAAAATAACAATTAAACGTCAAAGCCGACCGCACTTAAATTCCTACCCCGTCCGTTTGCCACTTTTCTCACAGTTGGATACAACCACTTTCAGCTTGGCTTTATACGTGTTTTATCGTACACTTTACGTAATTAAACACACGGCTTCTACCGCATGGTGATCATTAAAATGTATTTAATGGCGTCTTGTGTAAGCTGTTTTCGCAAAGCACATTCCCCGGGTATTTTTTTCGCAGTGCCCGGTTATTCGGACGGTTAATGAAAGCCGACGAGATGGGATGGCTAATTGGATTCCGTTTTGTATCGGAAGCCAGCGGCGCGGCTGCGTTTCCGTTCCGAGCGGTGTTATTCACCTTTCGTGTTCTTTGTCATGGTAATTTTTTAGAAACAAAATGACACGCTTTAGCGGCTATCGTATAGAAGTGCTCAGCCATAGTTTTATATAACTTTTATGACTGTCAAGTTTTATTTTGATAGACAATCTTTATCTCTGGCTTTCTTTCAACTTTTAACAATCCGCCGTTTTTATTATACTTACGAAACAATTCTCGGATAGATAGATACGTTCGGACGAAACCTCAGGAAACTTTCCCGTGAATGCCGAGAGCATTCCTCGAAGTCTTCCCTAACTTTTATTAAAACAATAAAATAACTTTCCCCAGCTACTTGTCTATAATTTATTCTCAAGCGCGTCTCACCTTTATCTCTGCCGGTATCGCCATTACCGATGCTTTATCGACAAAAAACAGGTATTTACTGCGAAAAACATTCCACTAGAGTCGTGCGACGTCGAATTTGATCTAAGGCTCGCTGCTGAGTCATACAAGTGGCGACTGTGGGGGGCAGGGGAGGTGTTTGGGAGGGGGGAGGAAACAGCTCAGCTCAGCCACCTATTGTAGTATTGTGGAGGCACGTTGTTTTTGCGGAGAGTGGTGTGTCAGCGACAGGACGTAAGCCGACGTGGCCGTGGCGAACTAGGCTTGAACGAGAACGCGACTCGTTTCAAAAGGTCTAGCTAGACAATTTATGCGGTCGCTTTGTTGATGACATTCTGCAAGTGAACGACTCTTTTGTCTAACAAAACTATAAGGTTTCAAAACGACCCCAGCCCAAGATCGCAGTGTTACATAAAAGAAAAATAAAGACTTAATAGGTCTCATCCCAGGCACCCTTTACAAAGGCTGTCTTTTGGATCTCTCCTCGAAAATAAAATGCTGGACCACTTCTAACAACGGTCGTAGAAATGTTTTTCTAAACTCAGGATCGGTTCAACGCGATGCAGAAAAAAAACAGACGTTAGTTAATTAAACAACGTTGAGTATACATTTTATTAGCAGTGAGGTGGGAAAAGTCGTTTTGGAAGATGCAAGATGAGTCAGTTGGGAAGTTTGCTAGCGACGAACTGTAAATGGCAATTACTTAGTCCACAAGTCGCCACGACGCGACTGGGAGCCGTTGCTGACTGTTTGGACAATTTTCATTTTTATCGTTCTCGCTAACATTTGTTTCTTTTATATTTTGCACTGTTTGTTTGTGCCGAATTACATTTTGTTTTATTTGTTTGCACTTTCCGTTGTGTTCGCTACTTTGTGCTTATCGACGTTTTCCTTAGATTTATTTGGTTCCTTCAAGTAATATAAAACTCGTCAGTTCTGTTCGTTGTTCCGTAACATCAAATTAGCTTGTATCCATGTATCACCAAATAATTCGACTATTTACAATGCCTTTGAAGTCAGCCTGAAAATCCGTACTGTTTATTTATAATGTTTAAACGTAACTATTTGAACAAGTCTGCAATAAATACATATTTCGCAAATTAACTAATGACCATTATTTGCAATTCCGAAACCGCCTATTCCCAACGGGGAAACATTTGTGATTCTAACATTAAATTAGTCAGCAACATAATTTGTGTATTTAATTAGTTAGCACAGAGTGCCGCAATTGTGTTGTTACTAGTCACAGTTTCACAGAATGCAGATAAAATTACAACACCAGTATGTACTGGCAATTGATGTCACCGGGTTATCACTGTTCAAATGGAGTAACTCAGAGAAAAATAAACTCTGAGCCGATCCTGATAACGCACGCCGTTATAAAACTTTATCTCCCGCATATTAAAACACACATACATTGTATACAATTAATTACCCTAGCAATATTACGTAGTTATTAAAATCCATGCTTTAATGATATAATTTTCTTACGTAAAGCCATGTGAAGTTTTTTTTCTGAATAACCATTAGACATGAATATGTAAATCATTTTATTGCGTTGTGTATAAATGGAGCTTGATTAGAGTTAAATGTCACAGCTCAATCCGTTCTCACGCCTATATTGTTGAATATTTATTATGATTGATATTTCAGTTAGCTTAATACAATAAAATTAAAACCTTCCACATCATTAGGGCAGGAATAGATGAAGGGAAAAACATGGTATGCTAAAACCATTTGAATACATCGCCAGTTGGGTTTTCAATCACCGCTGTAAGCTAGCCGTCAGTCTATCACTCACTATCGAAATGACAGTCTCGCCACAACTTCCGACGTTTTGTAATTGGCGCGTTTGAAATGGCAAGTCAAAAAGTTGCCTTTTTGCTCAGTCATGTCCACGATGACGGCCTCTTTGATTAAGTCATTATCTTAACCACTTTATCGAGACATTTAAATATGTATCAGTCTCCAACTAAGTAATAATAAGGCACTAACTAAATGCGACATGCTCACGCCACGATTCCAACTTCGATAACCTAACTGTAATGTCAGATAGCTAGATCACTAATTTTATTTATTGACTACAATCTCGGGGCATCGTAACTTCGTCATAATATAAGACAGACTGTATTATAGCCGGTTTATCTGGAAAGTTCTATGTAATTAATATTCTATTGTCGCTGTCACGTGTATTTATGGCCCAGATAAATAAATCGCGTCTTATTCTGCTTACGTGTTAGAGGGGCCAGTAGCTTCCCCATAGTCGGCTGACGTAAACTAAACGATGTCGATTCTCCACCGGAGATTGTTTTCCAAAGCGACCCCACCCGGATTGTTCTAGTGAAAATCTCATTTTTGGTCTTTCGAATTCATTAAGGGTCTTCCTTTCTCCGTTTGGTGTTCGAATTAGTATTTTAATAGGCTCTAATGTATAGTAATAAACTTGTTTAATAAAAAATTGTATAGCAACAGGAAACTAAGCGATGTTGTCAGAAATAACACGTTCAATTTCCGGGTGACCTTAGCGCGGTTTTGTGGCCAAATGGCGATTTCTCACGTGCGATCCTAATCTATGCTGAGAACGTAGCTATGTATTAATTGACACATTTCTGAAATGAGATTGTTAACCTTGTTTCGTATTATATGTATTTATTACATGATTGAAATACGTCAGCAAAAAGACTTAATTAAAAATAAATACGAATTATTTACCGACTTATTCTTTAACAATTATAATATAAATCAAAGATACGATCAAGTGACACTAATTTAATTCCCCCTTCCAGTTCAGAAATATCCGTTGCTAATATTGGAAAATTAAAACTTCTGAAAGCCGATAAAACAGCGTTGCGGCGTCATCGGAAATCTTGCTAAGATGGCGTTTCTTTTATGTGGAAGATCGTGCCTCGGCGCGACAGTAAAAAGTAGCTGACTTAACCGATCCGGTTTACTAGACTCGGCAAAAAAGTCGCATGTGTATACATTAGCTGTATGTGAAACGTTTGTAATTAATGATTCCGTTTTAGAACGAAACGTTAATCGAGCTAAAGATGCGCGTGTCGGACATTTTAAATCGAATACGTGGCCATGTCGATTTGTTACAGATGTCTATTCACAAGTTCAGCAAAAACATGTTTGTGTCAAGAATAGATTTCATATATTTCTTAGTCATAATTAATTATGTCGTCCGGCGCAAAATAACTATGATACATCTATTTATCTCTAGATAAGTCGATTTATTATTATTCAGACCGAATCTCGTGACATGACGCATCTAATTTATGTCCTAATTTGTCTGCCATATGAATATTTAACCATCTGAATTATTAATAATATAAAATTATAAAGCAGCATCGAATAGTATAAACTTCTATTTGGGTTACCGTGCGTGAGTTTCGAATGAACATTTTTAACATTTGTTAGTGTGCAGTTATCTCAAAGTATATAAAGCCGTGTAAATTATATTAACTATGCTAATTAATCGTCAGTGCTAGACTTTTCTCGCGGCTGACATTGACGAAAGCCGGACGGTAATTATAAAGCCACCTGGTCGGTTGAGAACCAGTCATGAAACTCACGAATGAAGCGGTCGCATCCTCCGTTTGTTGAAGAATTTTACTCGTTTTATAGACGCCGAGAAAAAACGTTGGTATTCCGCGAATTGTGGCCGCAGTTTGGTTCGTTCTTCTATTTTACTAGGAATGGTCTTCAGCTGCTTTTACTCTTTGCCAAAGGAAATTAGCTGTGGAAATATCAAGATTGCTTTTGTGGAAAAGTGTTCTTTGAAATTGTAGTTGATAAGGCGTCTTTTAGAACAAAATAATATTGCCTTGATCTCTCAATCTTCATCAATTTGATCAATTCATGGAAAAAGTGTCTAATGATAAATGTTTTTTTTTTCTTGATTACCTTACAGTTTATTTTCATATATTACTTTCTTTAAAATAACTGAAACTGTCTCTGAAATAAGCAGTTGAATGTTTAATTTATATTTTAAAGTTTTTAAAACAGTTGGCGACTTCTTAAAGGTCAGACAGCTTGACGGCTTGACACAGTAATTATGGAATAGTTAGCATTTATTAATAATGACTGTATTCAGCTGGTGATTATTTGGTTTTAAATGAATGATTTTATTAATTCATAGTTTTAAGACTTTCCAATTTTCTAGATGTCCAACTATGGCACTTCTTATAATGAAGTTAAATTGAATTAAAACGGCAAGAGCGTCTTTGGAAAGTTTTCTAGTAAACTGAAATATTTTTTTATGTATCGTGTCGTGAACTGGAAACCTTCCCCCTATATTTAAACATTCTATGATACGACTGAACTTTTAACAAAGACCTACAAATTATTAACGCTAAGCACAAAAGCTGAATTGTTGTTGCCTACCAACACAATCGTCATACCTATTGTATTTACTCATATCTGTGTATAATACAAGAGCGATAACGAAATATACGATAAGGATTACGTACGTAGAATGTTATTTCATTTTATTTTCACTGTTGCTGAATCGATTTGCTCGGAGTCTAGCTAATATAATGGTAACGCGGCAGGAAAAAATGAATCATAACTTCTGAGCACACGTGTATGTTTTCTGTACATGCTTAGATCTACTTATTCGGATACTAATTATATAAAATTCTGATTCTGAATAGCGCATGAAATGAGATCTTAAGTTTGAAAGAATTAATTGGGTTAAATACAGGAAAATCATGACATGAATTATGTAGAGGCTGTTTCTCAGTGAATTCCCGTATAGTAAGGTTCCCAAGCCAATTATAAAATTAACTATATCCGTAGCGGACGAAGGAGTTTATCATCTTACCCAGTGAACATAAGTCGTAGCCATAGGCTTTAGCTAAAAATAGACTTCGCATCTCGTCCCCAGATATATTCTATCCAGTGGACACGTCCTCCGTCCACTGAAAACGTCATAAAGAAAGATGTCATGAATGCATTATCACGTATGCGCACGTGTTGCAACTGAATTAGCTCCACTAAGAGCCAACGCATGATATAGCAATTTCCGAGCTGCATCGCGGTTTGCCGAATTACGTTCGACTGCACTATCAAATGAATGCTGCGGAATAGCTCGCTGCCAGCTAGTGGAATACTAATAGTATCACTTTGTCTCTTGTGTAGCGGTTTTTGTAAACTATACCTACGGACGGAGTAGTCTACTTTCCTATCTATGTATAATGTGTCTTGGCGCCGTATTCATTACATTATATCTGTAGCACCGTTACTGTATATTTTACATAATGGAATAACAGCTTCGACAACTTTCCTAGTTGTTATTCTATTCGAACCTAACGTTTCAGAACTTTCCGAATTGTTTGTGTATGAAATGTTATTAAAATTCTTGTCATACGTACCATTTGTACAGTTGATCATAGAGCGTGAAATATTCATGTTTAACAACTGTTCGCGTTCATACCGCGGATACCGAAGCGTTTATAAAACTATTTTCATTCACACCCACTCCTATACACTAAACTAAATCACCACTAAACATTTTGAAGCTAAACGTACGTATAAAATTATTTCATTCATATAAAATCTTTTTTGTACGAACAAAGAGAACTGGAATCATTCAATATTAATCGTTAAAGGGTGAGACCGGGCGACACAGCTAGGTCGCAGTTAGGTTACGTAGACAAGGGCGGCGACCTTGGAAACACCCTTGTCCCCGCTGCCTCCCCTTCCCCCTCCCGCCTACAACCCTCGTGCACCCTCCCGGGACGAGATGTGAGCTGACTTTTGAGAACCTACTCCTTTGACTGTTACCAAGTACCTATCATCTATACACGTATTGGTTCTAGAAGAATCGATGAGATTTCGGTTAGCTCCCCAACTATGTAACATTGTGCAAACGCTGCTGTTGTGACGTGTAATGTTTTGTCAATTTCTAATGGCTGGTTTTCTTTTGTTTCAGGTGAGGGAAATTTCTGTCAACCAGTGTTTTTCTGGCATTTTGGAGTTAGCGTAAGTAATCAATGAGCGTTCAAAATAAGTGTCATGGGATTAGTTAGTTACCTTCTAGTAATAAAGAATAAGCAATAAAAGGATGTTATCTCTTTTGTGCCGATAGATAAGAGTAATGTCGTTTGCCTTGGAAAGTAGGTTTTGTATCTAAATTCGAGCTCTATCTTTAGTAACCACAACATGGATGTTTCAGATATTTCTGTTTTTTTTTCTATCCTCCTTACATATTACTAACCCAGCATTTATGTAAGACCCCTATAGCATGCATAAATTAGCTGAACACTGCGTAACAGCCAGCTAATACCGCCAGCTAATATCGTGATTCACTTATTTCCATGAATTCCTTGTTTCGGATTACGCATTTTTCTTGAGAGCTTAGATTTCACTCCCCACTTATCCATGCAAATATGTTATGTACACATGTACTGTATTATCTAAATAAACTAGGATTTAGTATGAGTACTTTATTTACTGGTTGCTAGAAATTGTGTAGTTCTCCTGACTTCTCATTTCATGCGAAATAGTGGAGTTAAAACAGTAACTTGATGTGTCTATCTACGCAATAAACAACCAAGGGTGAACATGGTATTATTAAAAGACATTCAACGCTAAACATCACGAGGGGTCAGCTAAAGGGGTGATATTTAGGACACCTACATTACGCCAGTTATGTTTCTCACCCTTATTATAAAGGGCGACCCTATTGACTTGAAACTTAAAACTAAATAACGTGGTGCTACCGAAAATTTCCACATGGAAAAACACATATTACACTGACCCGGTCCTAGGAGTTGTCTAACAGTATTACATGTTCAATTGTACACGTAGTTCTTATCTCAACGATTACAAGACATCAAAAAGATAAAATAAAAATTGTTAGATATTAAAAAGACATGCAAAGCCGAGTCGTTTACTAAGTCAAATGACAGACCTCGCCTCGATGTAATTGAGTGAGTCATTTCGGCCTTTTAAAGTAATGAAACGGTTTTTTTTTATTTATTTAAATGCTTTAGGTAGTTGAGTCTGTTTGCACGCCCCGACGCTTAATCGTTTCAATGATACGGGCTATCCTGAAGTGACTTGGCATTTTAATGATTTTATTGAACGACAGTGGTTTTAAGATTGTCTGGTAGTCGTAACTGCAGTAACTAAGCTTCTAGAAGCAATTGGAAATTATAATCGTGGAACAACACATTTCAAGGTAGTCAATTTCTGGTCTGTGGGATGTTTTTATAAAAGGTCTAAATTAAATGTATGATAATAATATTATTTCGCCTACCAAATAAGATTTAATCTGATAGTCTATGTTTATAATGGTTCATCAGATCCAAGCTCACGAATATTTCAATGTAAATACATTAGATTAATATCTTCGAGATCTAATATAACAGGGTTAAAGTTCATCTTGCATTGAAATCTATCTCGCTTTATTTGTTCTACTCGTACGGAGTTCCAGTAAATTGATCTTACTTTTATTTGCACACATTTTGCTCTATTGTGATTTTAATACATCAGATAACACCAATTTATTGCAGACACGTTTTTCATGCAGTATAAACGTTTTTGCTGTCTAGATCTCAAGAATATTTCTCACAATGATGCACGCACGTACATTGTCTCATTAAAATATCCAATTCACACAGTAACATGGGTTTATAATTGAATACAATGCCTAATTACAATTTTGGGTTAATTTTCACACAATCCCATTCAATCCGCTGCAATTTGTATGATTGCGCTCGGTGTTGGTCCTAGTTCGCTGCAGTAATTGTGTAATATCCCGCTAAGCCACGATACGTACGTGCACTCGTACACTGACGTGCAAACTTACAGATTTGATTGCAATTAGTTTAATGACTTGCGTATATCACGAATTAACACCACATAAGGGTAACCGTGTCATACTTTACTAAGATCTATTTCTCCGTGGCATCTTTATACGGGATGTTACTTAATCCTTGACTGACAAGGTTTCATTAATATGGCTGCGATTTAATAGAAGTTTTCCTGTCGACATAAATTACTTTTAGTTCAACCTTCACGCAACTAATCTCCAACCACAAATCGTCCATGTGAAAAGATAGATTTTTATTATAACTTCGGAAGTCTTTAACGGCTGGCAATTAATTTTCTAAGACACGAGTTTAGATATAAAATGTTCTAGGATTAATACAAGTTTCATGGCTAGTCCCGCACAGCTGGTAGTTGCATCTCTGTTCCGTTCGCTCCAACTTACTTTGAACTATATTTTAGTGCACACTCGCGCGAATTGCTCCCGGAAAGTTGACGCACCAAGTTGAGCCCCCACCCCCCAGCCACTCTAGTTTAGAACAGTTCTCATAACACTACGTATATCAAACAGTATGCATGTGTGCACATAAAACCAAGTTCGCGTTAACTCGCGCTCCGAAGTCGCTGTATTATGTAATCTTCCGCTTTCCCAACTCTCTAAGTTGGACCATCGAGTCGCTCACATTGTCGCGTGCGGTAATAACAGAAACTCCGTTAATGTCACTTGGAGTTGTCGCTAATGCCGCTCTAATTTGCGTTACGCGTTCGCCTTATGTGTGTTTCCATATTATGTCCTGAGCTTCTTGTTTGCAATTCCCCCACATTAATACGACAACGAGTCGTTCACCTTCTACGCAAGAAGTGCCACGTGTAGGGTTCTTCCATATTTTTCCATATTTCAGGAGATGACGATTATGTGAATCTAGAGCCGTTTTAGTTAAACATTGATTATGTGGTTGTTTGTACGGGACGCTCAGTTCATATTATTCCAGTAACCGGCACGCGCATCTCGAAATAGCGCCAAATTGCGCGACGTCGACTCCTCGCCGACGTTCGCCATAATTCACTTTTGCAGCGAGTGCTAGCATTCGACAAACGGCTCGTTCTGTTGACGTTGACGTTTTGTGCCTCTCGGTTTGATACAGCCAGACTTTGTCATTTTCAGTGGCCACTACGATTTCCGTGCAAGTTACAGCCCACTGCCCAAACTATAAAAAAATCGAACCAATCAAATTTTGAACGCTTCAATTTGCAGGGACCACGTAAACTCAAATGACATTTTCCCTTTTAAAATTCAAATAGCTAATTTCGAGGTTAGCCGTCTAAACTCCATATTTTGTTGGTAAAGCGCCGCCTTTGTTCAGAACAGGTGGGATCCGCGTCGCGACTCTCAATCACGTTGTTTCCTCACGTTACAGTTTAATGGTTTGCCTATTCATGGCGTTACGAGATGACAGCCGTTCTCGGCGTCTCAGACGAAACCAATTTAGACAAGTGAACATTTTTTCTATAACGAAGAACAGGTAAGTTCCGGTCGTTTGAGTTTGTAAATCGTTTGTTGCTGTGTTTTCTTGCGTAAGCAAGTCATGAGTCATTGCGTTTGGTCAATTATGTTGAAGTGGTGTGATTATCTTGTAGTTTTAATTGTTTATGTTTTTACTACAATACTTTGTGGGTTGGCAAAACAAGTGACGATAGCAGTAATTGGAGCTAGGGCGTTCCCCAATTAGGGCGATTAAATGGCGCAGTCGAAATAAATTAGATTATGGCGCCCGTGAAACGCTAGGTCCCTCGACATGCGACCTCATGTCACCTCTGTGACGGTTGTAGCAGACGCCAAGTGGGCGTCCCTTTATCACTACGCATTATTGTTGCGCAATTCGCGCCATTAAAATACACGTGTTATCTCGGTGTTCGAATGTTCGTGCGTCCATGGCATTGCGCCCGCGCCCGATGAGTACTGCTACTAACGATTCCGGCGAACGGACGAAGCGAGTTCGACACGTTTCGTATATTGGCGGTGCGACTCGCAGCGGCGTGCCGATCGTAAGTGCGTTTTCGCCGGTGAAGGCGACCGCCGTTCCAGCCGGCAGTGCGTTCACCGCTCACCGTATCGTTATCGCGAGATCGATACGCGCACATCCGCAACGCGCTCTGTATACACTTACCTGCGCGCTAGCCGCCAGCGACGTTTGCGTGGCGCGGCGGGACGCGCGTTGTCGAAGATGCGCCACGTAAATAATCCGTGTCATTATGTTATCGACGGCGCTCGCTGTCACCGACAGATAACCGCTGCGCGCGACCAACACCGCCGCGTTCGATTCTCGCGGCGTGCTCGCCACCATTGTTGCCATTATCGCCGGACAGGGAATACTCCCTTTGTGTTGTTAGTTGGCTGGCGCCTACTCTGCCTGGCTACCGGATTGTAGTCACTGGATTGTTTGACTCGACACCACCGACTTTCTATCAGGTAGGTACGTTTGCTGAGTAAACTTACTTGTATCGTAAACAATGGACGATTTCTGTTAACTGTGTACACAAAGCCCGCTGCGCCGAGTGCCTGTCTCAGCGGGGTTTGTAGGGCGAAGCGTTCAGTGACCTTGTGGCGCCACGCGCGACATGTTTTATTATATTACATTTGCACTCAGTAGGTTCGAATTAAACTGATCGCTAATAGCCTCTAACTAGCCAATCTTGTTCAGATAACGTGATGTCTACAGCGCGTGGCGGGTCTAGCTTCTATTGAACTTTAATTTACTGAAGCGTTTGTTTTGCAACTTTAATAGGTTTTGTTCATGACATGTTCATTACGAAAAGTTGGTGATCTAGGTCTTAGTAGGCTGTAACATACTGGATAACATTCAGTCTACTCGATACGTTATCGGAATATTTTGGTGTATGATCATTTTAACAAGTCCCTCATCTTGCATTGTTTCCTAGTTGCTTGCTTATTTGTTTTGCTTTAACTCTTGTTGTTTTACCCCGTGTTGTGGCCCGCTGTGCCTTCACTTTAGTTTGGGATATTATAAATTGCATATCAAATAAATAATCGCCATAAATAAATACTCATCATTTATATTCTTTTTACATCAAATAACACTTCACTACAAATAAACTAAATGTTTAACAAAACTCAAACTGCAGATAATTCGAAATGATACATCAATATGACATTGCTTTTTTGTGCCATTTAATACAGTTAAATTTATTCCCCAAAATACTACATACATAGCATTAATACTGACTGCGCCCAAATTTTCCATATTTCATAGCAAAATAACTATCCCAGTCGCATATATTAACCAGTAAGTACAACAAAACCTATTCATCATATTTGTCTTAATTTTCAAGCCATGCTCGGAATTTAATGATTATTATAACAAAAAATCCTGTCACATTGCATTATTTCTAAAACCAGAACAAATTAACTGAAAAGGTTCACGGCTTCGCAGCACTTTCATCACTGGAGTGCAGAGTGGCGCGAGCAGCGATGAGTTCAATTAAAAACATTGTATATAAATTGAAGCTAGTAACGAAAACGAATCGCTGCAAAATCGACTCACGTAGTCTTGTTTGCCTACCCCTAGGTGCAATTCAAAACCGCGTAGGCGCGGAGGCGGGCAGCCTGCAGGCTGAAGCAGGTAGTTTTAACGCGCCGACGCGGTTGAGGCTGGCCGGCTCTGCCGACCAGTCGGCGCTCACGGTGGTGAGCGTGAAAATCATCTGCGACGATAAGCTCGCATGGGACCGCCAGACCCGCAGCGCCGGGCCGTGACAGAAGCCATGCGCTGCATGGTGCATGCCGCTATGTTGCATGCCTGCTTACATGCTGCATGCCGCTTGTATGCTTCAGGCTTGTTTGCGTGCTTCTTACAGAATAAATTTAAAACTATGCCAAAAGATGATTCTGACTATAAACATTCTGAAATAGATCTTAACTTCTTGCAGTCGATGGCAACAAATTTTGGAGCCCAATATTTCGCTACGCATAGGCATTGTCAATTAGCGTTATAAGGTCCTCCACTATGCAGGTGTCGGGGCATAGTGGGCGGCATGAAGGTGCCGCTGGTTTGTGGTATGGCACCACACCCGCAGCTATTGTCGTCAGTGTAGCCCCACTTACATAGGTTTTCCCTGCGCGCCTACCTGTGCACGTAGCCTGTTAAGACTTCCATACAGGCCACGGTTTGTCTGCCTGGTGGAAGCCGTTCCACGGGTGGAAGGAAGTCAGGCAGAGCAAGATCTTCCCATTGTTCGATGCGGGTCTTAGGACATCTTTAACTGGGGCTACACTGGCGGGAAACTGTTCCTGCTTTTAGTCGGCTGCGCGGTGGTCTAGCGCCATGAAGCGGATGACGTTGGTCCGTTTCTTGGCGCATTTCCGAGGGAGGCAGCCACGTTCCTGCAGTACCACTGGGGTGCAATTCCGGCAGTGGATATAGCATTTGAACCGGTGTTGGTTTGAGACAGCCTGTTATTATTCTACACGTCTCATTAGAGCTACATCCACCCCCTTTGTGCGTGGGCGACCCCAAACCAGGCAAGCATATTCACCGGCAGAAAAACATAATGCTAATCAGTGGTACGCAGGACGAACGGGGCCTGTTACCCATTTGGAGGTGGTTAGACGTCGCAGGAGGTTATTGCGGCTGAACACTTTCTTCGACGTTCTCGCAGTTTGTCTTATACGTTTGGACTATAGGTAACACCAGATTACTTTGGGCAGTCAGTCAGTTGGTCGGTGAAATATGATATTGTAGTAGTAGTAGCACAATGACTACTTATAACCAAGTCGTAAAGGAACTGGCACAATGCACTTGTTTGTTTAAGAACTATAATATGTTATGCAAACATATCATGGACTTACGTCCGACTCGGTACATTGGCGCCACCGCAGAAGCTAAAATGTTGCCTATTGGGCTTAAAAGGAGCGTGAACGCTTATAATAATTCAATAAATTCAATTTTGTTATTTAATTTATATTTTGCTGATCTCATTATGCAATAAATAAATAATAAGATGACTGTGACTAATAAAAGCTGTTTTATTCAGAAAACTGCTTAAATAATATAAAATAGAAGCTATATTTAAAGAAAAAGGTTAACAGTATAATGTGCATTAAGATTATTATGTGCATGATGGCTTTTGCTAGGAAATAACTGTACTTTGAAATTTGTAGTGTGTTTAGTGATATTTTGAGTTGATATTTTGCTGTGCAATCTGTAATTTTGATGGGTTCGGAATCTTATTGCATAGAAAAAGGATATTTTTTGATTTGCGTTTAAATACTACCCCTTTAGTTTGACATAAATGCTAATGCTCTATACTTCTAAGTCAACATACCACTTATACCCAATTATTTACCTACAAATTATAGCCTTGCTCACGTTACTCAGATAACTTTGACACAACAAAGCCGTTTATCAGTATCGAATAAAATATTTTGGTGGCGTTATCTGACCGACCGCCATTTTCTATTCATATCTACATAACAGCACTTACATTCCAGATTGTTTTATTGGCTTATGTCAATATGTCAGAGAATTTTATAATCTTTGAAATATTATGCATTACATACGTACGTCAGATAATTATCATCAGGTAGATAGAAAATATTACTGCTGTTGCTATGCCTAAGTTTATCGAGCGCGGCATAATTATGCCTTCGAAGTAGGAATTATTTTTTTATTGTAAGGTAGGTTATAGCATTCCTTTTACATATTGCGATAAATCTATCTAGATATGTAATAAGATTGATTGTTTTCATTTCTAAACTATTTCTAGAAGGAATTCGCTACACTATCTCATTTATAAAACGTTCGTACAAATACATGGCCACATTTTGGTTTACTTTATCAAATGACAAGTTTAAAATGTGCTCCGAACGGCGGATATGCGAATGCTCCGTGATCGATGCGGTGCATCTAGAAACGCGACTAACGTAAATCTGGGAACGAAATAGGGCTGTCACTGTTGCCACGTGATTTTTGTATTATTTTTACAGTAAAGTACAGTAGTAATATTTAACCAGAACACGTATTTGTACCTGATGAAATTTTTGTACAATATCATACAGAAGCCATGTGATACACTGCTGAAGAAAAATGGGGTCTAATGATGGATAACACCGTGTAACAGAATCTGGACCATTTTAAAGTGTAACAACGCCTTCCCAAGCTCCTAATAAAAAAGGTATAAGTAATTCAATTTATTCAAATACTCCCTCGGCGCCTCGCCTTCTTAAGTGCAAGTGTACATTAATATAAATACCGTCACGCCCAACGCCCGTCTCACGTCCACGATTGATGCGGCTGATCGCTCCGGGAAATCCTGACGGATGTAACCCTGGCCACTGCGCGGAATAAAAACGTCCGTCTGAACGGAATTTATGAAACCTCCCTTTGTGGTAGTGCTGTGAACCCACACGTATGGAGTTTGCCAAGTGTACTGGTGTTTGTGTTGTTGTTGCCTGTTCTAATGTGAATGGTATTGCACTCTTTTTGGATTACGCGAATTTGTTTTCTTTGATAACTTAAGTTAATGTAGTATGTAAAGCAATTTATGGTTAAAATTTGTTATGTGGTTTAGTTTACGTAGAGTGCGTAGCAAAGGACAAAGTTCGACAAACATAATTTTAAAGGTTAAAGGATTATTTAAGTATGAGCGTGCCGCCTAATTAGCATAATGAATGAAACCCAATTATATTAATTTAAAAAATAATACTTATTTTAATTATATCAAACGAGCTAAAAGTCAAACGTACTAAAACTGATGCAATCTGTACGAAATCCCGTTTCAATGTCACATTACATTTAATTCAAAACAGGTAGTCTTTGCTGACCTCGTTAACGGAAACGTAATCGTAACACGAATAACTTTCACAGCTAAACACATAGCAACTACATACACAAACTTAAACTGCAACGTTTAAATTCAAAGAAAGTAAAATAAAACAGACTGGTATGCGGAAAAGCAGAGGTAGAAAATAACGCTTACACTGTGTGAAAATGACTATTTCGAAACGTGATTCTTATTACAATTAATATGCGGACGTGTCCATAATACATATTATAATCGAGCATAAATATTTCAACGTTGATGTCATTCTGTATCGTGTGCGGTTTTATTTGCGAAAGTGTCGGCGCTTTTTTTTGATAAATATTATATCATGGAATGGCAACTAGATAAATATAATTCTGCAACGTACGGTTCGTGGAACTCGTGTTGACGTTTTATTTTGATGTTTCGCTGCACACTTTAATGGTGCACTATAAATATGGCTGATAGATTGCAACGAGGTTAAATATGAGTATGATATGCACTACGCTGTATGTTTACGATGTTTTTAGCGGAAAAATTAGACTGTACTATTATTGCTATTTGCTAATAACTGGTTCCAACTGGAATAGATTGGTCTTCAGGTCCGGATCTTTGACCTCAACTTACCAAAACAGATAAGTCTACGAAAACATTTCGCAACCTATTACTATAGGTACGTACGTACTTTGTAATTACATACGGCCAAAATTCTGTAATATATTATTCGCATAATGTCAACATGCGGCTGATTGGCTAATCAGTGCGGCCCGCAATCGGCTTAACGAGTGAACATGTTAGCGTGCTTGACAGTCGCCTGATACCGCTTTTATTGTAATGTATGTAAGCTTAACGTTAATACACGAATTATTTAACACATGAATTAAAATCAATTGCTGTATGTAGTCGGAATCGCGAGAATCGGAAAACCTCTTCTGTGTTTCCAAAATGTTTTAAAACATTGTGTCAGTTTCACTCTTTTAGATCCTTTGTAGGAGAAAGAGTTTATAGATTCGTATTAGTTAATTAATGAGACTTCATTGTTTCCCGTGAACTTGTAAAACAAGCAAGAAGAATATAGCGGAAAAAGAACATCTGGTAGCATCTTCCCAACTCTGAAAGTCGCGTTCCGCATAAAAGAAACGAATACTGTTGCGAAAGTTGATCACATCTACAAATAACTTTTCTCACAATACGTCTAAACGAATCAAAAACTAAAGTGTGCAAATTTATTCGCACGGAACTCTCCGTTCGTAGTTTAGACTAAACTATTTCATTCTCGTGTAACAGGCCAGCGTTCATCTCGACCTACGCCACTGCAACTTTCTTTAAACTCCAACCGGCGTACACGCTCTTATCTTATATTCTATAGCAGTTTCTAGACTTGTTTGGCTATGCTGTGGGCTGACTAACCGGTTCCCAAGTAGGCTCGTACAGTCGCCTCCAAAAAAAAAAAAACAGTTCACTTTCTTACAAGTCGTTTGTAGCGAAATATTTTATGGTCCTGTTACTAAAATAAGGTCTCGTGTTAAGTATAACTTTATTGTTGTTCGTATTATTAGCCTTATTTTTTATAGCTGAATTGTCGCTGTTTGTTTTATTGTCGAAAGAGTTTCGTCACGGAATCGTGATTACGAAATGCAATTACACATTTCAACATGTTGTCTCAACTGGGAAATATGGTTCGTGTAATTCATTAGACCGTGGCCATAAATGGAGTCTTCAAACATATGACAGTGTTGTGTCTATTTAAGGCATGCAAGTCCAAAGCATTTGTTTGATATTCTGTGTGCTGTCGTCTACGGAAATGTACAAAATTAGATCGCATGCAGTAGCCGCCGCATCGCATCGCGTCTCTCATCGCGTATCGCTACGTATTGCACTGTCACTGTTGTCAAATGTTCATATTAAATTCTATAACGAACGTTAATGTTACTTCTATACTTTGAGAATTAGTTATGGTTTTAATTATAAGTTCCGAGTATTTCGGAATTACGTATCAATTGAAAAATGTTTGTCAGTGATTGTAGTCTAGCCTCCTTAACACAATTTTGCTTGTGTAGCATATAAACTCCTCTCAACTTGTATACTTCCTAGGCTTGTTGTAAACACTAGACGCAGTTAACCTATGCCCCTGTGACATTTCGATGTACTGGATCTGGTCTGGCTTTTACTCTTGGAAGACGAGTCGTGGGAAAGTGATCGTTGCTCTGTACCTAAGTACTTACGTTATTATTTTGTCTGCTGCGATTTCTACTAATTCAAAGTGCGTCTGATTATGGAATAGCTGTAAAAAATATTTATTTGTTAAAGGAAAAACTTCCGTCGCAAACCACTGGCAGGTGAAATTGCCCCGCACTGCTAGTATTAAATATGTATCACGGAACTTTCCTTAAACAAACATTACATTTATGTGCTTTTAATGAAGTTATTAACTTTACATACATTGGAGGGTAGATTTTATCTGACCACACTATTCCTTTGTTCAGTGTAATTCTAGGGTAAAATTCCATTTGAAAACAAAAATGCTCATAAATGACTATGGAATTATTATTTATAGGAAAGTCTTCATCAATAATAACAATACAATCCATTCACATTAACGGCCGCAAACACATGAAAAATGACGGCTTGCCCCAAAACAATAATCCCATCACATATATTTTCCTGTCCACGGGAAAAGGTTCGGGAATGATTAATAGTGACACGGGCCTGCGGTCGTGTCGGCCATGGCTACGCGTGGTTGAACTATAGTAATCTCCACGAACCTTACTAATGGAAAATGTCCGTCTATACTGCGCCCACGGACTTATCTCGCAATCAAAGAAATGGCTACATTATAACAGCTAATTGTTACTTTTTTCCATGACTTATATCGACGATAGATCATTCTGACGTTTACAATATGTCTGTCTATCTATCTGATAAAATAAATTGTTAATCTTTAGTGGAGATATGAAGCACGAAAGTGATATCATGGTTACTCATTCTCAAATCGATATCAAATTAGGACACAGTGAGGATATTGAGTCACGTACCGGAAAGTAAATACGCTGATCCTAAAGTTAGAACCATTTGTTGAGAGAACTTTCTAAGCCAGTTAACAACAGCTATTTCTAAAACAATACATGTAGGCATGGTTTTCCGCAAACGGTTATTGTTAACCGTTCAATACTCTCAACCCACTTAGTTTCAAGTCGGCTGTCAGAATAACAAATGGACAAAGTTGTCTCGTATTTGACGAAACGCTAGCCGTTGTGGCCGATTTCCAAACAATTTGAAGCTTTCATGCGTTCGCGAGAAATGTGGCAAGGACGCAGCCCTAAACTGTTAGCCAATCGTTTTCACATGTTCAATGAGACGATGAAAGTACTCTATTTTGGGCCCTCGCTAATACGACAAAAGGCGTGTGAATTGAGTGGGCTATAACTATTTTTAGCATAGCTCTATATCGTGTATTAAAGCCGGAATAGTGAAGCAAATACCAAAAGCGTGGGACGAAGAGTACCGGTGACTTGCTGCCGAGGTGACAATTCCAAAGCGCTGCCAATTAGCGACTCGCAATAAGTAACTGATGTATTACGAACGGATTCTGAAATAACCGTCTAGGCCTGATGCATAGTCCACACGTCACAGTCTGAACGCGTGAACAAAGTATGCCAAATCTCTGACGCAACCGTCAATGCGATAAATTAAATACATTTTTGTTTATTCCCAAAGCATTTGCATTCGAGACGGATTTAGTGGTTACGCGATTTAAAACTCACCCCGTCACTCGGCATCTAAAAATATTGTACTTGGCACTGAATAAAACGGCGTTAACTGTTTGAACTATGGCCAAGTTGTGAGTTGTAATTGTACAGCGTTATCTCGGGTACTGATACCGAGTATTTACGTAGATAGCGCATTGATAAGAGTGTTTTGCAGGTTTTGATACGCTGTTAATAGTCGTCAAATTCACTTTCTTTATGGTCTTTTTAGATTGATTTGCTTTCTGATTCTTGTATTGAGCTCTCGCTCGCTGAAATGAACTAATTTTATTCCGAGAAATTAAAGGGGAATTAAGGTCGTCTTCCAAAAACAGCAAAAGTATGGAGTAGCAGTTAAGTTCTAATGCACTAGTTCAACTGCCAAAAAATTATTATTTATTTAGGCCGGAGCTACCTTTTGTTTGAAGATTATTTGCTTTGGGAATACCTAATTTTATTTTCCCATCCTGAATGAGTCTTAATCGTAATCGTTTCTGTCCTTTGACAAAAGTTTGAAAAAGTAAACTACGGGAGCGCCAAGCGCGGCGTACCGCTTCTCACTCCCCTAAAATCCCTTTAAAATTAAACGAGAACTTGAAAAATCCTCTTTGACAAAGTTTGGAAGTGGAATCGAGTTGGTAAGTTTGTTACATCTCGCCGTTCAATATTTTATAATGTGGCGAGAGGCCGGCCGGTGATCCGTGAGCGTCACTCGACCTCCACGAAGGCCGTGCCCGGCTTTTATTGATTTTTTATGCGCATTGTCCATTTCGTTCGTACCTACGCCCCCGCCTGGCGCCCGCCCGCTCTGGCCCACAAGCGACGAATTGCGATACCTATATTTGTCACCCGAAATTACTATGCCAGCAGCACATTTATGATTAGCCCTGACGCCGATATTAGACCACACTATATCAGATAGCCGAGCGATATGATGCGTAAACATAATCCATTTATGTGCTAAGGGGAAACAAAAACGACTAAGTTTTATAGTTGTGTTATCACTTATCATTAAACTGTCCGCGTGTTAACCTACTTATGTTTTCTCATATTGGCGCCGGGGGCGTAACTAAACCGTACCGTAGTGTATGCGTAGTTATATCACCTTTTACTGGGACTGGGCAAATCGTTTACGACTTCGGTTCCACTCGTAAAAACTTTAGGCGACAAGTCAAAAGAGAGACCTTCAAATTATGCCCAAACTTTATCTCCGATGTTCTGTTTTATGATTCGCGTAGTTTTCGCTACGTCAAGTCGGCATCTATTTTCTAATTTCATCTGTGACTTAAAACATTTGTACGTTATGTTTCTCCTCAAATACTCTTTCCGTTGCAATAACTGCAGTCGTTCCGAAGCCAATGCCTCTAAGTTTGTCATGTACAAAACAAATTATCTCTTTTCTATTAATGAGCTTCACACCTTTTTCAACCGTTAATTTTACGATTCTTCATAGATTCTTCGTAATTCAAGTTTTAATTATAAAATGCGTGTAATTAATTAAACGTGAAACAATGAGAATTGGCTAGCAATATTTGGGCGGTTGCAGCGTTGGTATGTTCATGACAGTTATTGGCTTTACTCATGTGGAATTTCTCAACACAATTCGCATTTAAGCAGTCCTTTAGTATTGGGTCTTATTAAACCGGTGAATTATTTTCCCTCTAGATTAGTTATGATATTTTTACAAAATAATGACGTTTCATATTTACTGGATCGTTCAGGACAGGCACAAGTTTTGTTTCTGTTTCATTCTTGACTAGATGTGTCAACATACATAAGTAGGTGTTAGTAGCAAGCATCTAAATTCACAATGTCAAAATGGTTAAGTAAACTAATTTATTTTTCTTTTTTGTTGCAGATTGTTAAGTGTGGACTGCCGGATCACCTAGCTAACTACTTTATACTATAAAAGTAAGTTTGTTTTAATGTGAAAGTTATTAGCTATGTAGGGACAAGTGAAATCCACTTTATTTAAGTACTTAAGTCTTAATTAAAATTATTCTGCATTCTTTTGTTAAATCTATTCACAAAAATTGCGTAAACGCATAAATTAAGTTAGATAAATAAGAATTTGCGGATTCATGTTTGCCTTGAGTACATTGCCACGTGGTCTAAGCATGCAGACAGCAATTTATCATTTTCTTGACATTCAAAACGAGTATTATAATTAAAATATTTTACATGTTAATATTTACATAAATATAGAAGAGATCTTTGGGTCCAAATTCATGTTTTGTTGAATTTGAAGCTTGTCATTTTAATTCGCGAAGTGTCTACGATGTCTATAATTGTTCAAACTGGAATTAAATCAGCGTTTTCGTTCGAAGTAATGAACACACCTGTTGTATTATTCTTTGAGCTTTGCCGTTACACAATGGCTCGTCGTGTTCGTATTCTGTGCACGAACAATTTACGAGTTTGCGAAATTCAAATATTGACTAATAATAATTTTATTGCTCGACGGCAGTCAGCACCCACGTAATTTGTTCTGTCTTCGACGTCAAACAGGTATTTTTGCTAATTACTAATTCGCCGCGCTTACTAAACCGTGAATTACTTGCGTTACCAACCGCATGAACTTCTAATAATATTAACGGCCATATAAATGGAACCTCGAAGATTCTTAGCGCTATCGAGGATGCCGGGAAGGATCCAAAAATTCTCCGTATTTCTAATTTTATCCTCCTTTGAGCCTGTTTGCGGAATTTCAACTCGAGAATTCCTGCGTCCGTTGACTCTTGCGCGGGTGGCGCGCGCGTCAAACCGAGTCGTAAAATGCAAACGCTTCGTGTCACACGCGGAGTGACACATAGCTTTCATATCGCATGACATGCCGATCTGTCTTTGTTCCGATGAGTTATGCCCTGCGTCCCGCCGGTCCGCTAGATGAACGCTAACCGCGCCACAAATCATCGGCTCTGCTAACTCACTCCGCAAGAACGTCGGCTCGGCCCCCGCGACGCCCCGCCGACCTCGCCGACGTCTTCCCACAAATTCTCACCCCGAAACGAAACATTCACCGCCTCGCACCGGACGAATATCACACGAACGCCGCAATGACGTAAACTCCATAGTCGCGTGCGCCAGCCGATGTTCAACTTGCATTGGGCCGTTGTGCGCGGCACACACGATCATTAAACGTATATCTGTTAATAATAATTGCGATTGTCTGGTTGTATGTGCGCACCGAGTTATGGCGCAGTTGCCGGGCGGTTTGCGAGACCCCCTCCCCCGCCGCAGTCACCCACTGCCGACCCCTCGGATCTGCGGCGAGCGGCGCATCTTGAGATGAAATGGCATTCAGTTTCGTTTTGTGACGGTTGAATGGGCGCCCGGTTTCGCGAATACGTGTGTGTATTGAATGTATGAATACATGCATTAAAGCATACACCTACCTACATCTGGTATTTTCACATGGATATAAAACGTATTTAGACGTTGCCAGATTAAATCTTACTAGCAGGAAAAATAAGCGATAACAGATAATCTTCTTTCCATAACAAGACACGTGTTAGTCTATTCGCAACGCCAATAATGTGTTGAAATATGACACAGAGGTCATGACTCATGACCTACCAGAAAAAATAGCCGTGATCATAAACTGAATACATTATTTCCAATCTACCATACAGCCGTGTAAAAACACGTTAAACGAAAGTTGTTCCAATGTTGTCTTTTGATTAATATCATCAGAAAGTTTTTGAAGAGAAAACTTTTGTTCCTAATTAATTGGCGTTAGATAACCCTTGACAAGTCACTATTTTCAACCGATTTCCCAAAAAGGTAAATATTTTTCTGATATCTAGTCTGTTCGAAGTCATCTCAGAATGCCGCTTTATCAGTTGCATGTGAAACCCCTGAGTTTAAAACAAACTCTCAGATCTTATTATTACTTAAAATGCCCAATCCTGTACACACACACCGGGTAAGACAGTACAACGTTTATATTTGACGACGAATAAGTGTATATTACTAAGATTATGTTTTACCAAGAATTGTTTTTGCAAACCGAAATTCTGCTTAACTGGACAGGAAAAATAGGCAAGCAATTTAATGTCCGTAGACACGGAAAGAAAAATACATTTTAGTGCGAACTTTGGCTCAGCGATCATTCGCAGACCATTTGGACACCAGCCTACAAATTCCACCTTTTATACCCAATAATTCACATGTTCGCACTTTACGAGGCATTATAGAGCACATGTTACAGTTTTTCCGTTAGCTTGCACATTTTTACGATCTCGATGCGGCTCGGGCGGTAGTTTAACACAGCAGAGCCCGATGCCCGTCGGGCTCTCACGACCGGTCCCTACGTGATCTCCTGCGACGCTCCCCGACTCGCTAATAACTGCTGTACACACGTGCCCACATGTGTGTGTGTGTACTTGCTGTGTGTGTGACAAGAAAAATGTTCTTCGTTACTTTGATAACGTATTGTGTTGGACGTGAGAGAAATGCAGCCTTGGGTCGTGGTTTTACTCGGTGTTCAAGTGAATTCGGACGGCTCTTTTGTTCTCGTACATAACATGTTCATTAGTGATGTATGAATATGGTAAGTTGACAACACAACAGATCATCAATGTACATTTGTGAGTTGAATTAATCTTCTCTTATTCCCAACGGTGTTCAATTAAAAGGACTCATAATTTACATTTAGAAACGCATAGTCGTAGATTTTATTGGATAGCTATTTTATTGGACAGAGCATGAAGATTATTTAAATACCTCGAGTTATATTGCCCTTAGGGAATGATCCCAGACACAGGCTTACAGAACGAAACGGGTTTCACTATGGGACTTCACAATAGGTTAACTATCTGTCATTACTCATGCACCGTTGCGACTTTCGAAGCTCGGTACCTCGGTGTCAATGCACTTCGTGTTCACGATACTTCCCAACTAACCCTGCTGTAGACGAAACATGTATAAACTACACATGTACTTACATTCAGCAATATAACAGTAAACGAGGCATTTTTAATTCCCTCTCAATATGTATATTTACTAGCAAGTTTTCGAAAGAATACGAAAATTTGCATCCATTTCGTCGGGTTGTTAATGCATTTACGTCATCGCCTGTCTGGGTGATATGTCTACTGTTTCCCATATTAATATTTTCGAAAGAGATCTCACCACGACCACAAAATTGTTTGTGACAATGCATTCTGCAAGACCTGCTCTTAGACTTCTGGTGTTATCTAGCAGATTATTTGACTATTGAATAGTAATTTATATGAGAGAACTAAGTTTTATGAAACATGTACTTAACTGATGCCTTTCTGTGGGTATTCAAATAGCTTTTAAAGTAATTAATAAAGATGGCACTTCCATATGGGTATTGAGTTGCGTGTTCCGTTAATATATGGTCGTATGACTGCCATGTCGTTCTCCAATGAATTACTGCGCATTCCACCGCTCATGCAATAAATAAATAAGCATTTTTATGTCTACTATTATTACTGTTCGCACTTAGCAACTAGCAAATACCTTGGTGTTAGTTGCCTGCGGGTGACAGTTTGCATAAAGTTAACACTGTTCATTCTATAAACAGTATTATTCACCATCAAAGGCGCACTGACTTAGATTTGTACGGAAACTAACAGCTTACATTTCAACCAATGAAACTATGCAGACGTTCTTTGAAACACTTGAAACCGATTCCTCTAAATTCCGATGCACCCTGAGCTTTATGCCGAAGTGTCGTCTACCGAGAAACAAGCACTAATATCGGTATGCGCGAGTCGATAAAGCCAACGGTCAAAGGAATTCGACTCTTTATTGTGTTATCGAGTAGGAATATCGATATGACACGTGTGGCTGTTTAATCGATTAATCAAATAGTTGTTCGCAACACTTGCTCGAGTATTCTGTTTGTCGATAACGTATCGGCTTGTTTAATGTGAGTTGGTCGATAGTCGTAAAGCACTAGTGAGAGCGGCATTTTCTTTTCTACGGCCTTTACATTGATTGTTGCATATATTTTCGATGCATCATTTAATAGCCGAATTGTATTCTTGAAGAAAGCGTCTACAATATATTTATTTTATGATATGCAAATAATCGTTAAGCGCCAAGACTGATTTCTTATTAAAACACTAAACACGTATACTTTCTAAACAACTTGACTGTTGTTTTTATTCAAAACTTCCAAGTTTCTAACACAAAGTCTCTACCAAATTATTTCTTCATCAAAAGCCGCGTCAAACTTTGCCTTTCAACAAAACCTAATCCAATCCAATTTAGTTTGAATAGAATTAGACTGCGAACAGTAAAACCATTAATCGGACGTTGGATTTTGTATGTAAAAGGCTTCATATCGGATCCCGGCTAATTCTAATGACGCACTATGTGTAAATGACCAGGGGAAATAGGTCGGTCATGAATTACGGATATTGCCAACTTTGTTCTGTGTAAATCATTTGTTGTTGAGGGTTTCGTACTAAGTTTTGAATCACAATAGATAACACAGTTTCTATTTGTGTTACGTAACTGCCCCAAATATGTAAGGGTGGATGTGGTTTGGTTGTCTACTAAATAATAATACTTTCTACGTTTAAAGTTACATTTGCTGCAGTGTGATCTTGTTAAATGAGCATGCCATGCCTTCTCCGTTCTATAGCATGTCGCTTTTCATCGCACGTGCCGCCCGCGTTGACTCACTCCACCGCGCCTCGGTTATTTGACTTTCAACTACACTGTGCTACTACCATTTCATTTAAAATTCACGATAGCCATCACAAGTGTTCTATTGACATACGGTATACAAACTGCGTCAGCAAACATTACACAGCTATCAACTTTCTACAGCTTCAAACTTCTAAATCTTGTCGTAACGCTGAACTAAGCCAGTCGGAATCATTTACGACACCATAAAAAATAACCACGCTTTCCTTCTGAGTAAACCTCCAATATTCACGGCTGTTTTATTGGAGCGTAGTCCCTTAGTAGTATAATATAGTAACATGTAGGGTGGGATGTCTCGCGCCCTTACGCCTCGATTCACGCGGTGTCGTGTTACCAAGGGCCCTTTGTAAGAGAGAAATGTGATAAACAGGAAAATGCTCAGGGCTGCCTATCCACGATAACATCCAATATTGGAATTTAAACATTACGCCATCAGAATTAATTCTGATTGCGAACACAGATGACGCGTCCATTCGCTCAACTCAAATTTGATGTCTAGTCTACAAAATTATATGAAATAATTCTGCGCGTTTATAAAACGTTTTGAATTTTGACGTCCATACAAAAAGCTCTTGACGCCAATTTCAAAACGGAATTACATTTAACGGAACACGGAACTTCGGCTTTCCTTATTTCGGGAATTAATTTGTTTGCCTGCGGTGGTGTCCTTATTGTAAATGTTTCCGCATTTCCAATTTTATCCTTATCTAAATTTTTGATTAGTTCATATTTATTACGTGTTTTGTGACTCAAAACTGAAAGTAAAACAGTCTTGATGTGTAAGCAAAATTATCGTTTAGTTACTAGCTTTACACTGTTTTGTTAAAATACATGTCATTGTGTCGTGTCCAAAATTGAAAACGATAAAGCCTTGAGAGGAAGTGTGAACAATGTAATTCATAATGTGATTATGATAGCAATTCCAGTGAATAGCTTAACTTTCCAGTTTCATCTATACAAAACCGGTATATCGCCACAATAGTGTTCGCGAATAGCATTCAGAACAAATAACCAAATCACAAAACAAAAACTCCACTACAATAAATAATATCGAGTTGTTCATACAAAACGCAAGGCGACGCTCGCACTGTGGGCCAACTCAGTTTCAAACTGGATGTAATAACTGAGCGAATCAATTAAAAACTCTCCAAGTAAAGTTTCGCCCGGTCCCCCAGACTACAGACCGTGTGATTTACGTGCTTAGGTGTTACAAAATTGCGTAGTTCTGCGGCAATGCCTGTTCAAACTTTTTGCACGTTTTGTCTTCGCGTTCCACTGTACTAAGGATAGTCTCGATTTTGTTAATGTAGCTGACCTACATTTTTTCGTAATTAAAAGTATAGCTGCGAGCTGCTTTCTTTCAGTCTGGATGTAACTGAAAACGAAGTTTTGTAAGAAAATAATAACGACAGATGTATTTTTCTTTCACTTGTTCTACGTTATAAAACTTGAAAGTAATGACGAAAGTTTTTGTTGCGTTATGTCTGCTCCCCGCAGCTTACTGGTGGTCTCTAGTTTGTAACAAAATATTCTTGTATCTGATATCATTTATTACACGAAAAAAATGTTTTACCAAATCCCCGCGGAGTTGCTCAAGTGATTTATATCCGAAGGACGATCGGCCTATACATCACAGATATACAAGGTATTTTCGAACGTCTTGTATTCCCAAATCACATAATCGGATTTCAAATGCTGAAAAGCCGTTCGTCTAAATATGAGTTGTAAATTACGGAGTGAAATATCGCGAAAACGCCTCCATTTTATTCATTGCGGTGTGCTTGTGTGTGTGTATGATTGTAAACAGTGAGTGTGTGTGGGAGTTGTCAGATAAATTCGTGTTCACGTCCTTGAAGCGGTGACGTAGGGTGTTATGATTTGTATTATTGATGCTACACGTGTTCCAGAGTCCCATAAAGATATACCTTTATAAAACAGATTTTTCTTTATATTATATGGTCTAGGTAATACGTATATTTCTGTAGTGTTCGATGTTCGAATTTCAAACTTAGTACTCCTTAGCTTTATTGCATAGAAGTTACATACACTTTACGTTTGTTTCCACTGTCCAACCTCACTAGATAAACTGATGCATATAATTTCCATATCGAAGTTATATTGGAGATCTCGTATTGCGATATCAGAGTCCGTTCTATTAAACTCCGCAGAAGTTCGTCTGCAAACGTGGCTACACGTAGAGAATCACGTCTATTGACTTATTGGTATACACGAGATATCAAAGCATTTGAATATTCAGACACAAGACTCGTTTCATCGCAGACCAATGGCAATTACCTTGACATAACAACATTTATGCATACGACCGACACAGTTCTATATTATCGTGTATATCTAGCAAGTCGTATAACATAACCACACATGCATAATAATGCCGCCCATTAAAAGGTAATTATAAATATAATTTGAATAAATTATACAGATATATACGCGGTATGTTAGCATCACTGACGTTTATTACATATCTTTAATCAGACCGATTCCCCGAGGGTTATGCAGTTCTGATAATATTACTTAATGAGTCTGCATATATTGCGCTTTATGGCTTGTAAATTGCGTTACATAGAACATCATTAGATTGCTTCAACAGCTTGCTTTATTTATAGCTGGACGTTCATAGCGAAATTTCAGTTATATCCTTACAGTAACTGCAAAATGAATCTCTTTAACGTTGTTTAATACCTTTTTCTTCGTATAAAATTCTTGCTAACCTGTTTTATAAAAAGATATTCTCAGTATAACATTTTTTATTAAATGCGTTGATCAGTTTAACCATGAAGAGACGTGCCTATGTAATGATGTCGCCATCGGCAATCAGTTCAGTTGTGTCAGAGTCAATGTTTATGACCGTCATATTCTCTTCGTCTAAAATCAGTTCTCGTATTATGGGCACATCTTATTTATATTATTCATAATAATGGTCACAAAATTCTATGAAATAAACAACCAAAATTAAATTCGTAATTAACATAAAGACACCACAATTTATGTTCTGTTTTAAACAATTTTAACTTTTAATTAGCTTTCACTTTGTTTTAATACTTTTACAATGACTTTTTCTATACCAAGTACTTAGCCATTAGATTGGTTCATAATTTTAGAACACTGCTGCCAGTTTTTCAGCTGTACCAGTAAATAGTTTTAAAGCAAATACTTCGCACATACATGTGTATGAGAAACGAGGTCATGCCGATTGACATACGAACTAAGTCTAGCAAAATTGTGTACCAGCTGCGGTTCAATAACACGGCAAAGACAGTAGTGCGACTCGGAACAAAAAGTCTAGACCAACGGTACTTTCGCAATGCGTCGTCAAGCAAATCGATTGACACGCTTGCCGTGAGTTAAATACCCAAGTTTAACATCTTTTGGGTACTGAATTTAAAGTTTTTAAAGTAATTTGTTATTGGAATGATCTTTTCCTTAGCAACAGGTCGAAGGTCGGTAGCTAATAGGCAATTGTTTTCCAAACGTCGTCATACTAAATCAATGTATAAAGGTGTATCCGATTCTCAGACTACGTATTCGTATAAACCTCCGTCTTATTCAATCTTCTAGTAGATAAATTAAGATTAGTTTATGTACTGACGTAACTCACTATTTAAAAATTAATTATGATCCTATTTAATTACACCAGATTGTAACCTGTCTAAAGGGCATTAAGATATCAAATAATCATTTACGTAGTATAAAATAGAATCGTAATTGCACATTTCATCTAGACACACGGCAGTGTGTCCGCCAAGTTCGAGCAAAAAAGGCGACACACCGGCCGTGGGTTATATTACACGAACCATTTCGGGCCAAATTCGACCCCCCTGTAACTCAAAATCTATTTTATTTACGCATATCAAATTTCTAGTATCTGTTGAGACCCCCTCACTTATCTAAAATACAAAATTTCATTAATATACCTATTGTAGGTCTTGAGATATTGACGTCAGAAAATCGCTATTTTTACTATACACTGATTCACTTATTCACTGACTCACTCATCAAAAACCTAGACCACTTCAGTCAGTTGGTAAATATAGTCATAGTTAATCTAGTTCATTTCTTTGTAAGAAACATAGTGCATATTAAAAAATCTTAAAGATAGTATAAATGAGACATTTCTTTTAACTTCATAAGAAAAAATAAAATAAACAACCTTACAAAAATAAATGAAATCCACCCAAAACAAAATGTGAGACTGCCAAGTTCGATAATATGAATGCTTCGCCTATAAAAGAAGTGAGATCTGAATAAGTACCAAGTTCCATACATACCTCAGTTAAAATATAGTTACTTTTAATGATGATTACTTGGCAAGTTTTTAGAAAATTAAATACTTGATTCATTGCGTTTAGTAGGTTTAAAACAAGGTGTATGAAAACTTGCCAAGTAACATCATTAAAAAGTAAACTATTTTTAACTGAGGTATGTGTATGGAACTTTTTATTCAGATCTCACTTCTTTTGGCAAGCGTTCCCATATTATCGAACAGCAGTCTTTCACATTTTTGTTTTGGGTGGGTTAAAGTTATACTACTGGTAAATATTTTATTAATTGCGCTGCGGTGGTTAGAGCGTTGCAGAGTGAATGACCGGGTCCCGGCGACGGGCGGGAATGCATGTAAATGAGAGTTCTCCTGATGATACCATCGTGACGTAGCTAAAAAAAACTACCACTTAGTGCTGCAGTTGGGCTCTGTAAAGTATATAATGCTCCAGCCTTTTTGCTGACACTTTTCGTGGCTTCTAAGACTCGTATTGCTAACTGCGCACATTTACGTACTAGACTTATCGCTATAGTAACTTAAATGCTCTGTAGTCGTTCAAGTTATCTCAGGTAGGTATATAATGTCCGAGTAGCAACAGAAGTGGTTGTTGGTATACAATGAATCACGGTAAAGTACTTTCTTCTCAATGACTCACCGATTGTTCAGGAAAATAAACACCTGATTCATTACAGTTTTTACGGAGCTAGTGAATATATGTAATGTTTCTTGGTACACTTTAATTTAACGATAACTACTTTTCTATTGTTATTTAGTTTGCGAAGTAATACAATAGTGAAATTATTTTCCTGTCTCTACGCAAATGTGTTAGAAATCAAGACTCATAAACTTGCAAATTAATTAACTTGACCCATCAAGACTACAGTTTTATGACCGACTTTCACAAAGCAAAACTTTATTTTTCCTTATTTGTTGCCAACAGAGCTCGATAAACCTTTGTTCTACAACGCCTTACAGAGTTACAATCGCATGTCGATCAGAACGTGTCTGAACGCACTTTCTAAACGTTCATGTCAAGTTGTACGTCATTGGCCGATTGCGAGCTGAAATAACCCGTAGTTAGAACTAGAAAGGTGTGACCAATAGTTTTGATAACGGCTGGTGAAATGCGTCATACGAAGATAAGGCTTGGAGAATATTGATTGATTTGCCTGCTAGGTGAATTTGCTTAGCTGCAGAAAAAAATCTACATTTAATTGAAAAATAATTTGCATGACTACGCTTATCGTTAAAGGTTTAGGAGAACTGGTAAAACTCATTCTAGGAAAACAAGTATACCTAAATTAAATTAATCAAACAGGCAAACACTTTGTTTATTTCAAGTCAGTACCTAATTGTTGCTAGGGAAATTTTATTCAACCAAAACATAACTTTTTCCTTGTATTACTAAAACCGTGAAACGAAACATTAATTCGATCAACAAGTTTGTCTAGAAAATATTTCAAAGCAAATAAACGCGACAGACGAATACTCAACAAAAATCTTTTCTACTTCGCTTCACAGATGAGAGCTCTGTAAACACGGAGACATGATTATAAGTGCCGTAAGCATTTCCATTATAATAAACACCATTTCTGGGAACTCAGCAGTGACACGTGGAAAGATTCTTACAGGAAATCTGACTCCTGATTAGGTTTCAGGATCATAAATAATTAGTTTTGGGAATGTTCCCATCCCTACAAGATTATCCTTGTTGCGTAATACTTACAGAAAAAGTACCTTATTCGAAACTTGTTCTTATTTATAAGGTCGTTATCAAGAACAATAATAAATGTAAGTCATAATACTCTCCGACGGATGTTGGCAAACGGACTAGTACTAGAGGAAGTTTTACCGCCGTATGTTGATGTTTTCCTGTCCGCTCGTCGGTTTGTTTCAAGGAAAAAACTCAATGAATATTTATGCAACGTGTGTCGTGTAATTGGATTTCGCATTTAATAAAATCTGACACAATGCCTGTATATGAATGAATGCTGTTTTAACCACGACCAATATTTTTGATGCTTAATTCGAACACAAAATGGAAGCGTGCCCATTTAAAACAGCATCGCTTTTAGTATTCACCTCCTATTCATTGTTATCGCCCCGAACACGTAACTTCCGAGTAATCGACGTAGAATGTACCTGTCTGTAGTAAACAATTGCAATTACCTCCTTCAGGCAGATTAGTTGCTTTCTGATTACATGCAGATACTCTTCGGAACCGGTTCCTACAAGGAGACTCGGACTACTTATCATTTTAATGTCATGGCCTTTTTTCACGAATGCACGACGGGGTTATTGTACGTAGCGCTTGGACACTGCTTCCAACATGTGACCATTCGTCATCCTAATTTACAAGCGCGAAGCTAATAAATTCAGCGGTGCACAGCTTGAGGTCTTGTGTGTGTTCATAAATTCCATAAATTATACACATTTGTCAATCCTGTTACAACAAAAACTTAAAGGGAGCGACCTCAGAGCAGTCATTAATTAACAAAACGAAAGGTCTTACAAATCACCTCTATTAACTGATTGGACGAACATTTATATTCAGAGAATCAAAGCGTTTTCTTTGAAGCGTCCTAATTTTAGCTCGAGTCCCGTATTCCTAACTGTTCCTTAATTGCAAATGTCCAGCTATCCAATCTGTATCCAATACATCCATGATTATCAATTCTAGTCAGCGTGGTTGAGTCAGCTTGTAGCAGAACGGTGCTAACTTAATTATCCCGACTTGACGCTTAGCGCGTGCTTATATTCTCTTTACATATTGACCATTACGTAGGCAGATGTTTGTCCGAGCGTTTTCTGGCCACGAGGTGTGTCCGCATTGTGTATTCCGACGGCCGCCTCGGATAAACCCAGTTTACGAGCTCAGCAACATCGGTTACGTCTTGCTTGCTGTTGCAAATGTACGCCTGGCGACAACGAGTCTGAGAATTTATCATTGTGTAAAATGTTACCCTCAAACAATCCGTGACTCTACCATCGACTCCAACTACAAAATCGTTATGTTGAACCATAAATTCGCCTGATTTTATGGCAGCAGAGAAATTGGCAATTACAGTGTCGGCACACTCGTATCGCAATTCACAAGCCCGGCATTAAATTCGACGAAATGCTCAAAGCACGTTTCAGTAGTTTGAGTGATTCTTGGATCGCGGAAAAAGCCTAATGGGGTTTAAATTTTGACATAACCCTAAATTCGAACGAGTCCAATTGCAGGTCGTTTGCGCGGGCTTTCCTTGCGATTGAACACGAGTACGCTTCGCCTGTTCCGGGGACACGTCGGATTGGAATATGTAAAATAATTCGCCGTGCCGAGAGCTCGCCTCGGCCGTTTACCTTGCGATGAGATTATGCTGAAACTGACCCACAAAGGGACCACGTTGAATGGAATATTTTGGGGTTATTTGAAGTGGCTTTTGTTGAAGACTCGAATATTTGAACGGAAAACCGAGTTACGAGGACGTTTGCGTCTTTGTTACATTTTACTTGCATTAAAAGCTTTCCGCATTTCCGACTTTCCTGAAATGGCAATGACTAAACAAATTAATACCTAAAACTGTGCTGCGCTTTAATTTCAATTCTAGCAAAATGGGTCGTTCCCAAGTAAATTACGAGAAATTAACTTTTGTTGCCATATCATTGCACAGCAACTAATAAAAACTGATTTCTGCGTAAAGGAGACATAAATAATTCATAGTGTGAGCAATCAATTGCGTGATGAATATGCTAAGTAACATTACTCTGTTAGATATGGCACTAATTTTCATAATATTGTATGTACATGATACCACCCGTGTGTAATTCTTTGTACAGTTTGCATTGACACGGATCATTGACGTCAATCGCAAACTAGTTTTACTAATTAAGGTTTCAAGTGACACTACACATTAATTATTTGGGACACCATTAATAAACATGGCATTATATCGAGTAATGCCAATGTAAATTGAGGCTTTACATATATTTGGCAAGTTTTTTATTTCACAAAAATACGTCTGGCAACTTTGTTATAAGACAGATTAATGATCTGTGTGCTGTTTGTGTTTTTGTGGAGAGAATTAGGAAAATCCCAAGCGACTTCAATGCCTTTGCCACGTGTGCCGTGAACATTAAACATTGTGTACACAGAATATTGATGTCAAGTCGAAGCCGTGAGGCGGATAGCAATGATCCTTTTCCTTACCGACCAATTCAATTTTCGAAGAAATATCGTCATTAATTCAAATCGTCTCATAAACACCTACGAGTTAATCGAAGTTGGCTGAACATTTAAAAGAATGTTTCCTTTTACATCGGACCAGCAACACCCTAACTGTTGTATGGCAAACAAACGCAGCTGGAAAGCGATCCGCTTTCATTTGCTTTCTCGTACGAGTGAACAGACTCGCCTAGCAACAACTAGCGACCGTGGCCGCACACCATTGGTCGAATTCGATGTACCGCAAGATGTTGCGACACTGCTGTCATTAAGTTATTAGTCATTTCCCCTACATCGGACGGTTTTAAAACGCGATTACCGAGGTTTTTGTCCAAAATTGACGATTTTGTGTTGTTTCCTTTTTTTGGTTGTTAAAGCTGTCTGGTTTTTGGATTTTATGATGAACGGCTCTTCGATTCTACAGCCAGATTAGTCAGCTAGCGCGTATTCAAAATAATATGTCAAAATTTCAAAACGAACAGATTCAAAAAGGCTAATAACAGTAACAATTATCATCAAATACCGCCATCTCACCCCGCAATGAACCTCACAATAGCACTAAACATTAACGAGCGAACACCATTCTCTTAGTTTTAGTTTTGCAGTACTTTCATCTTATTTCCTAGCTAGTCGTGTTTGCGTGACCTGTGCGTTGACCCGTGGCCCGCGCCCTCTGGCGCCGCCGGTGCCACCAATGCGATCTTTGCTCTCAGCACTTGTTACTGTTTCATACAACGTACTGTATGGACCAAGATATGCGGGTGTTTTATTGGGGTGGAAACTGGGTTATGCGAGGGGTGAGTGCGCCTTTTACATTCATATAAAAATTATATTACAACTCGAACCCGGTTTGCAGTTCGTGTTGATTTTGCTGGAGTTGTGTGATCTTTGCACTTTGTTCTGTAGTTTCAAATGCATTTGCATGTAAAAGAACTGGACTGCGAACTTGCTCTTCATGTTTTAAAGTAATGGCCGGTTTCTGAGCACCTTTATCGTTGCTGTATCTATTCATGTCTCCTTAAAAGTGAATAGATAAACCACCGATAAAGGTGCTCAGAAACTCGGCCATAAGATTGTAGTTAGGTTTTACTGTAATGAAGATACTTCGTCTTTTATTAGCGGTGGGTGGGGCTACGTAACTAAACGAAGGTTTTAGTCAGAGATCAAAGATAAGTGTAGAGCTCTACATTGCGTTCAATGAACCTGGTACAAAATGTGAACGTTATTTCCAAAAAATACATCAACGTTATCTGCAAATAAGTTTACAAGCAACTCCTTTGATGTTCTACACAAGTTCACTTACGCACACATAGCCAGTGATAAATGCGCCTTGTATAATAATTCACGCCACTTACACCACGTGATTTATATTAGTGTGCGTGTGTCACAACGAGCTATGCATGTGTGTGTGTGAAATGAGATCACGGACTATGAACCCCTGATACAATGTTGATACAAGCGGGTGATGAATGGAAGTAATCGCGTCGACGGAGAACGTCTGCGAAACTTACGTTTGTAGTAAGTTTAAGTTGTTCGATTGTGGTGTGATAGTGTTATTCATTCATGGTTATTTTGACAAACACATATTTATCATCTCTCAAATAGCTCTTGGAAAGTTAATTTCGATTAATTAGTCATAATTTCTGGACCGAAATAACTATCCAATACTTTCATCATGTTCCCAAAAGCGATTCACCATAACCAAACCAAGTAACGCATGTTTCGGGGGCCGCGATCGTGACCTTTGCACGGCAACGAACGCTTCTTAGAACGGGGTCGGCAAAGTTTCTATGACAAGGAAGGAAAAAAATTCTGGTTAGTTCCAGTAGCTAATGACGCACTACCAACATATCTTTATAGTTTTAACAAACTTATAATAAGCAGGTCATAGGTAAATGACCGCACTCTAGTCGCCAATGCGCGCCTCTAAAGTTAATTTGCGGTAAGTGTTTAACCAGTATTTACACGTCCAAATCATTGACTGATTACATGTAATCTTAAACGGCTATTTACGAAAGTGATATACTGACTTGCGTAACTCAAACGTCGTCACTAGAAAGTGATAATTTTGCACTCTCCAAGATAAAGCGGTTTTGATCGAACGACTTTAGAAGGCTTCCGTATCGCCCACTCGTCTTTATTATCGCGTAAGAAAACATTTCTATCAAAAACACTTACAAATTACAGACGTTCAATAAAACCTTTCTCCTTTCACACAGGAATGCTAGAAGTATTCTACGCTGTAACAATGGAAGGTAATACATTGTTATGTAAAACTAAAAGAACATTTCTTCCAACTCGGACGTACATTATTGCAAACTATCAATAAAAGCGCGCAGTCCGCATAACGGTTGTGCATTTTTTTGCCCATATTTCACTTGCGCTGCAAATCGCTCGGTTATTCATAGTACGGCTCCAACGCAGTCAGTTTCCAAGCAATAATAATATTGAAAGACAGCCCGCCCGCTTCCGCTTAGCTCGCTCGCGAGAGGAATGCTGATACTGCTCGCGGGCATGAAACTCCTTAGGACACTTACACACGCTCATTCCGCACTGACGCTTCTCAACTTGGACAAAATAGCTCAATGCCTGCTTTCCGCAATAAAACTTTATAGTTAGCAGACTAAAACTCAGAAATAGCTACAAAATGCCAAATAACTGTAAATGCGAAATATGGATGAAGCAATTTCGCATTAATCTCTATAATAGCTAACAGGTTCTGATTGCACTCCGACCCAACACAGTTTCAAAGCAATCTAAATCCATTTAGCTTGACATTTTATACACAGCTCGGAAGCCTATTAAAATTTAATCAACAAGTTATTGATTGTTCTGAAATGCGAAGCATGATATTTCGCCATAACATTAATGTATTAAAGTTGACTTCTTCCAGCTATTTCTTAACTGCGTTAACTACTAAAGTTTGTGCAAAACTTTCCATTCGCCTGCATACAAGAGACGAGACAGTGTAGCTTTTTACGAGCAGCGCAACGTCGAAACTAGATCGCACCCACGGGTGCAATAACATAATATTGATGTGACGCCGCGTCCATAAGATTGAACGTGTACGTGCGCCCTAAAACCGACCTTGCAACCGATAGGGCCATAACTGTTTACGCCCGCCATAAGCTGAGCCAGCATTCATGCCTGCGTAGCCATTTCTGTAACAGTATACCCCTTTAAAAAATACATTTCCAAAGAATTCTGCTTACACGCACACTTTCGTGCCGCTCAAATTCATTAGCATCCAATTTCGAACATTACACCGCACATAACAGATTAACATTATTAACTGTAACTATATCGGCACACTTATATTTTGCTGCGCTGCGATCTTTAACAAACGTGAGAATGCACGGAGACAAAAGATTCTCAGGCATGTCATTACAACGCCTTTTATGTAGTAAACATTGGCAATTAGCGCAAAAAGCTAGTGCAACTAGCAAAACTACACCGCTTTGTGTCGTTTATGGCTAATACTCTGCACAAACAAACTCCACACTGCACACTACAAGTGTAAATTGTGGAAATATAACGTCCATTAGTGCTCGCGCTGCATTCGGAATCATTAGAAAGATGAATTTAGCATTTAAGCTTAAACAATATAAATCAGGTTTCGTTTGTTTTCAGATATGGGATTTTCCATTTGACAATAATGCCCGGTTTACATTATTCCAGTCCAGTGATCTAGCGAGATTTCCAGTACAGTGCTGGACTGGATCTGTACGTCTACACTATTCCAGTAATTTAGAAGCCGTTGAAGTGTGAACACTATAGTGACAATGATTTTTAAAGAGATCAGTTCCGAAAATGTTTCAAACGTGCCCAATCACTCTTGCTACAAGAATTTATTAATGAAGTTGAGAAGGAACTAAAAAAAAAGGAACGGATTTGGGTGAGAAATTGGATTAGCGAAAGAGATCAAAAAGGAGGGTCAGTATTAATTTTGCAACAACTGAAGGTGGAAGATCCCAATGAATATAGACTGGGACTGAGAATGACAGCAGAAAACTTTGAAGAACTGTTATCATTAGTTTCGATTAATATCCAGCGTAAGAATACGTTGTTCAGAGATGCTATACCCGCAAAACAATGCAAAAAGTCCGCAAAAACACAACACTTGCCTCGTCAGCACTGGAATAGCACTGGATTGGCGTCTACATTATTCCAGTTGCACTGGATTGGTCGCACTGGATTCAGTAGACCGCAAATCCAGTTACTGGACTGGAATGCTTACTGGATTCAGTTCATTTCAGTGCCGGTTTACATTTTTCCAGTAAGCAATCCAGAACTGGACTGGATCCCTGGACTGGAATAATGTAAACCGGGCATAACTCTTGCATAGCATGCCTAATATGGAATAAACAAAAGGGTGCATTTATTTATCGCATAGACCGACAATACACAACGCAATTGTTGGCCACGAATTTATTGTGCCATTAGGCACAGCGCAGAAGCACAAAAATCTCTAATCGGCGATACAAAAATTGGTCAATTTCAAACGGCGTGCGCTCGCCTAGTGCCTCCTTTGTGCGGTCCGTGCGGACGGAATCACCGGATTCACTGGCTTCGTTTTGTTTGGCCGCAACACGCCACGGGAAAAAACGTACGCGACCGTGTCAGCGCTGCTTGTACCTATACAGATACGGATGCCGAATATAAATGTTAGTTTTACTATGACATTTTTTTAGTTGGCGTTCTGTTTATTTTTACAAGTTTGCAATTTGAGCTGCGTTTTGACAAAGCTTTTTTCTGTTAAAAAATCTGTTGTTTAAATTCTTTTTCGCCTCGGACCAAACCTTTCAATTAGTTTAGATTCTAAAAAAGCGCACAATAAAATAACTCATGCGAAAATTTCTAAGCAGCTCAAAATCGATTAACTATTTCTATTGCCAGGTTTTTTACACGTCGCCTTCCGGTCAATTCATCTCGGCTTTAGCAGACCCTTAATAACGGGTCGGCTGCTTTCACGCGCGGAACCAGGAAAAGTAAAAAAAAAGTTTTAACGCCGGCACAAAAGCCTTCGAAACGGGGCCAATGTCCATCGATAGGCACGTACGTAGACCGAACCGACGTATTTCCAATTGACTCATTGATTGCGTAAAATTGGACACGTTATTTAACTACCAACGCGACTGAGGTGAGGTATACTTGTACTGTATAATTTATTATACCCACCGAATATTGCCAGGTGCTGTTGCCAACCAAAAATACATTGCAGTCTTTTGGGTCAGAATCGACCATCTAACAAATGATTTAAACAGAAATACAGCACCAATATGCTAATCCTCGTTTAATTTTCCAAACGCATCGACGACTATGTCACTTCATATGAAACTTACGCAAATGAACACAAATATAAGTTCATTCAAGTAATGTAGAGTTGAAATAGGGCGTGGAGTACACGTGCGTCCATTCTTAGGATGGGGATCGATGGGGAAGCACCGAGATCACCCCTCGCCCACCTGTCTGACTCTGACCCGCTTTTCATTATTGCCTATTGTTTACAGAATCAATGGGTTTGTGGAGCCTTTATGTATTAAATGCGCTGTTTCTGTGTTCGATAATAGAAGGGTGGATATTCAATTTTAAACGAGGGTCGTAGATACTATTATTCGTCTTTTACGGACTGTTTCTTTCTCCGTATAAAAATTGTGACACGCAAATTGAGGACTCTTGGCGATGTTTTCCATCTCATCGCATCTACATTGAGATTCATCCACCGTGAATATTCAGCGTCTCCGATCTCCCCGGGCCCAAGACACGCGTCTCTACGTGGGACGTATTTACGCAAACATTAATTTCGATGTCTCCGTAACGCTTGTATTTCCCTACGTTACAATTAAATCCTCCGCCATAATAATTGGCTACGTGTAAATAAACCATGAGGAAAAATCGTTTGCGAGCGTTTTATTACCGCTTATTACGTGAATGTGACACGCGTAAAACGTATTTGTACATTTGAACGGTTACTTGAGTAGTTTATCATCGTCACTCGCTCGTGTACACCGTACATTTTGCACAGAATTATAATTTATCAAAACTCTCTACAGTTTCGTTTTCAGGCTAAAAATATGAGATTTTGCGCACATTTTAAAATAGCCGTCTATTTTAATCATACTTTATGCGTGGCATTTCTGCTGGCTACGCGCTAAAATATAGGTGGAATAAACCGACTACAAAGGTCGTTAATATGATAATTTGCTCGTAACGCACTTTATCATATACAAGCACTTTATCAAATAGATACCTATTGAACTACAATAGTGGGTGTCGAGTCGAGGTGATAATGATAACAATACCATTATTGATCTGCTAACACTTGAACTGCCGTACAGATCGGAAAGTAATGAAGCGCGTTTAAAATGCAGTGCAACGTGGCCGTCGGGTCCGGCGCGAGCGTGCGGGGTGAACGACCTCTGCGCGTCCCCGCGATCGAACGCTCACCGCTCGCCACGCCGCCGCTCGAATCGCCCAGCGCCCTGTCCCACTTTACACGACAAATTACTGTACCCGCCGAGACTCGCACAAATACTACGATTGTTTCACCACTTTTTACCGTAATTACCTTTTTCGACAACTTTCAAAAATTTGCCGAGAAGCAAACTCTATTGTTGTCCAAGTTGACACGAAAACAGCCGTTTAGGATCGTGCAAGCTAAACTTAGCGACATAAAACAAGTTTTAGCAGCGCACTGGAACACTTAACCAAAATAAATTTAGAAGTATGCAAGCGCTTTATCCTAATTTTGTCTCGCGTCCAACCAAAAAAAGAAAAAGAAAAAAAAAAAAGGTAGTGAACCAGGAAACTGCACCGCATAAATCCGAAATATTTCAATTCATTTATCAAAGTTGTAGTAAAGTTTGTGCAAACTGTTTATTCGTGTTGTTGCAGTTTCGTGTCGCATGTTCTACGTTAGCCAAATGTTTAAAGGTGAGCTTTTTAGAAGGTGTTGTTATCCTTTATTTCGTACACCCTGGTTTGGTTGAACCCCGTAGAGTGACCGGCTCCACGATTACGTCATAAAACACCCTTTAAATACATTCAACGGGTTTTACAAATTAACAAAGTTGGATTTGAACATACAAGGTAGAAAAGAATCATCAAATCATTTTTGCCAAGAACATCAAGTCTGGGTTTTAACAACGAAAGAAACTTCTGCATTTCCTCATGTGTATTATTGGCTCCTTCTAACATGTGGTATGATAACCGCCGCAGAACTGCAGACAGACAGTCGCTTGCGCCTATCTAAAGCGCGCCTTCGTCCAAACGGCGCAATAATAGATATCCTATATTCCTAAACACTTCATATAATAGATATGCTCTATTATATTATACGTACGTAGATTTCATAGCTACGTGTACGCGACTATTGAACTCGTTTCGACTATTCGCTGTATTGTTCTACGTAATGGCGTATTATGGGTAATGGCTGTCCTCCCCACTATGAAATGGGTTTATAGAAGACTGTTCTGTTATTGTAGTATTAAATGTAGAGTGTATTGTTCTAGCAATTAATAGCAAATTACATTAATTGTCTAGCTTTTTTCTAAGTTTTAAAACTAATCGTCGTCTTCATTCAATGTTTAGTTTGCATAATTCCTGCAATCATATTCCTACAAGGCTACAAAATACCCAACTAGTGTATTACCACACCACAATGAATACACATGCACACAGTTTTGCTACAGCGTAAACTTCGCAACTTCGCCAGTTCAAAGTCGACTTTATGAAACTCTACGAACAAGTAATCCGTCAAAAACATGGTACACGTATCCAACAGTTTTAACTAACTTAAACTACTTTAGTTTTGGCCAAATTTCAGCTTCCCTACACCGAGCTACATCGGCTAAGACTTTGCACTGAATTTGTATGTGGAGTTTGCTCTATACATACGGAGTTTGATTCTGTTTATACTGTGTATGTTAGGAGAGTGAAATCTGTAGTTTTAGGGGGTCCTAATGTTAAGAGAGGTGTGATTATGTATGAGTAAATGGGCCCCTTAATTGTTGAGACATGTGGTATTTATGCTATTTACGTGTGGATGTAATAATGAATATAAATAGTTTTTTTAATGACAGTTGTTAAAGTGTATTAAATATACGCTTTGAAGAGTCAAATAAAGTTCTTTAGTTAAGTACTTCAATATTTTTATGATAAAATTAAACACCAATAACTCAACGGTCATCAGCGATTACTAATCTTCAAGAGTCTCCCTCCATTTTTCCTTGTTATTTATGTGTTGTCATAACTATAAATAGATAAACGTTTTATATTGAAGCGCTTGTTAAGCAAACAGTTATCCAATCATCCGCCTTATCGCACTTTATCGGCAGCATATAAATTGAATTACATAATTAATTCTCGTATAATGCGCGGATATCCATGTTTCCTTACATAAATTATCTCATTTATTGTTTTAATATTATCAGAACAAAAACTCTTAGAAGAAACTAGCACGCGAAGTACGAAAAAAGTAATTACAAATGCCGGTTACGCGTCCAAATACTACGTATGTTAACATTTCCATAATCAAGGGTTAACGTGTCCTATCAACTTATTAACATTACGAATGATTCAGGACGGAAATGATCGCCGAAATATGCGAATTTTAAACCATTTAACCCTTCGCTGTACCAATTTAGATATCGAAATTGGCAATTATACATCTAACCTTTCCTCCTTAATGCTTTAGTTAGACTAATCCCTTATCTGCAGTTTGAAACCCCTAAATAACACAATTGAAAACGCACAAAGTTGTTTGAAACCTTATGAGAAACTTGTTCCCAACTAGTGGAAAGTTCATGAAATTCCTGTATTATATGTTATTAGTAAGTACATAGATAGGTAGGGTACACACAAGAGTCAGCGGGGACGGTAAACTTTGTTGCAAAAGATTTAATGGAAGTTAGTCTCTCTTTGTCTAAGTTTGGCACTCGTCTGGTCGCCCCGCTCCCGTTTCATAACTTAACGCGAATCCAGGGCTGCTGGACAATACATAACAATTTTCTTTTGTGACATTTGTACCGTTTGTCGCAATGTTTTGTGTGCACTCTGCGCAAATATGAGAGTTTTGACCGTTGCAGGTAATGTGTAGTGCAGACTCGTTTGTGGTAAACTTTTATTCCTGTCATATTTCGTGATAGTTGTCGCTATATAATGTTTTTTGTTTGTTTCGACAATCAATTTAGCTTTATTAGCACTATCCTCTACAGTTAAATGATGTTCAAGTTTTAGTAAATTAGCAATATCTTTGGCAAAGAGACAGCCCTGTTCTCAAATGTATATCTAGGGGTTAGTCAAAAGGGAAGTTTTATTGCTCGTGAATTTCATTATAACTTTGCGAAGCTCTCTCTTCTCTTAATGCCTTTAAACGAGGATTGTTGTCTAATTTGTACGAATTATGTCGAATTTCCCTCACGGGACTACTGCTTGGATGTTATGAGAACACGTACGTATTAGAATATGCTCTTGTTTTACCTATAATTTGATTATCTAATATATCTTAGATATACCAAACGCAAACCATGTTAATTTGTATACTCCACGAGCTCGGGCTGGAGTTTATTTATTTTTTAAATTCAAGAGAGTGTTTAGTCGAGAAAAAAATGACACATTCTTACACATGAATAAATGAGCGCTGGAGTGTCAAACATTGTGTACGATAAGTGTCATTCATTATGTTCAATGTTCCAGTGTGCGATGTTTTAACCACTGGTTCGGAAAACTGTCAATGAGTATCAAAAACAAGCATTCAATTTAAAATTCTGAAATTACCCCATTCTTTCACATGAACTTCACAGCCATAAAAGATCCATTGAAGCCATTTGAGAGCGGAATTAGCATAATCGCACTGTGAATCATACAGTATCTGGAATGACTGGGCTTTTTATTCCGACGCATTATAGCGCGGCGCATGCACATAATACGAACGTGTCACACGACTGATGTCACCATTCATACGGCTAACAAGAATATTGAGAATTTATTGCCAGCTTCCTTCCTTGTAGAACACTTGAAAGTTGAACCGTCTTGAGTTGCAAACTACAATTTGTTACAAATGTGAAATGTAATTGCGATTCCCGATAGTTTCAAACAAGTTATAGAATAAAAGCTGAGTATTGAACATGTATTGTAGGAACGTAGACTGCGCAGCACTGAATTTTGGAGTATATTTTGTGTTATTCCCTTCCAAATATTCAGTACTACGATTTAATTAAAACAATACATCAGAACCGACTGGCAAACAATGGAGCGGGGCTTAAATCAATATCTGTTCTTACTCGAATGAGGCTACAGCTTCATCTCAGGCATTGTATTTCCAATACTCGGTCTTAAATTCCACTCAATTCGATATTTGACAGTTCTATCAAGAAAATCGTTGAGCCGCATTAACTCATCGATCGTAAGGACGAAGCCAATTTAGAAGGATCTCTGCAAATCCAATCAACCGGGCCACACTACCCTCAATAACCATAAGTTTAATCTGGTCTAGTTTTATCCACAGCCTCACGACTATGTAGGGTCTAAGTGTTTCTGGACCTCGGCCAAATCTAAGAGCCTCCAACGCCATTGGAGCACCCACTTAATCGGTTCCTGATAAAAAGTAGCTTCAATGTCCCCGCTGAGGGTCAATCGAGCGTAACTCTTGCATAAATCAGTAGCATATAGTTTATATTCAGCTAAATCGTCTTGGCTTTCGTTTGAATCAGATGGAGGAAAAATTGTTATCAGATATGGGTTTTTGCTAACCGATTTTGAACATGGAGATTCCAAAGTGTGAAAATACCAATTCCGAAAACAAATAACATGACAACAGTGACAGATGGAAATTCGCAGTTTTTTTGCTATATTCATGCTTCGTGGTATGGAAGGAGCAGTAAGATTATGACACGTCACAAGTTACCCGTTGGCCTCGAGGAGAAAGTTTACTCGGGCGAGTTCGTTCTCTCGCCTCCCCTCGCCCTACAGTCTGCGCAGTTTGCAAGTTCGTCCGCCCCGCACTCGGCAAACTAGATTCTATGATGTTGTGTTGCTAGATGAGATACAAGGTTCATTGCTTTGTTGGTATTGAGGTTTTGTTCGAGTTCTATAGCTATGAATACGTATTGAAGATATATCTTAACCATTTCACTATTACTCGAAGCTTCATACATAATAACTGAATCGATTTCGTAGTTTGTCTTTGCTGATTTTACTTAAGCAGTTTTATGAAACTTTAATAGCATTTTTGTGCCTTCTCTGATCTTGTATTGTAGCGATAGCATCTTTATTGAGCCCAGTGAAACAAAAACTAATTGATCTATTGAGTTTTACTTCACAAAAAAAGCCAATAAAATTCTCTTTGCGTGGCCGCTTCCAGTACGTTTTTTCTGCCCATTCTCGTCGCAAGTTAGTCGGTCGCTGTGTAACTATCGAACTACCGTTTCAACTTGTGGAGGCGAATGGTAAATGTAAAGGGGAAATAATGTTATCGCCCCGCGTGTCGACTTTTGGTCCGACTACCCCCGAGTTTTGAGACTTTCGGACCTACACAAACAAGCGAGTAAACAACTTTTTTCTTGTTACGTCTCCGTGAACGAAGTTTGCTGTACTTTAGTTTTGTTCGGAGGTTTTTGTTAATTATGAATGATTATTATTGTAATTAATTCGTATTGTTTCGACTTTTCCTGTTTGTATCGCAAAAGAAAATTATGTTTTTCATTTTCATGATTATTTAAAGTATTTTTCTGGTTTCCCTCTTTACAAATTTTGTTTTCTTTGGATACAATCACTCAAAAGATTTAAACAGCATCCATTAACGTAACGAAAAATGTGACTTTTTTCGCTTTCTGTAAACTTTTTCATATAAACCGAAAACAGTTGAATACAATGTGTCTAAAACATCATACTAATGTAAATACGTACTTAAAGAAACCCTAATCTTACGTACGTCCTAAATACGTACTTATACATAGCCATGATACTTGTTGGCACCAAGCACAATGCATCAATATGTAACTTCATTAATCTCAAGAATGCACGCCACAAACTGCCAAACTATGTAGAATTACCTCGTCTGCACCCACTAACAAGCTAAGGCGAAAGTTTGCCTGTATCTTTGCTTGGTCTATAACAGAAAGCTTCCAGACTATCAAACTCTTGTTCGCTAACCGTTGAATATTCAAATTGATCCGTCTTGTATCCACCTACCGTGATGGAGTGAAATTCGGATGGAACTTCGGAAATAGGTCGCTGTGTAATCTCTATCGTGAGAAATTATGTTCCATTCATCAAAGGTGTGTGGTACATGGACTGATGGTGCCGTTTGGTTCAGTAATCAAAGTATTTGATGTGTGTTATCCAATTTGTGATCTTGCTGTACGGAATTTTGATTTGAGGGCTCTGTCAGGAAGGAATCACCTTTCGTTCATCCAAGTTTACTGAGCCGTGTAATATTTTTCGTTGGTTCGAGCAGTTGTATTTTTGGACAATCTAAAAGGTACGACACAGTTTCACAGGAAAGTTACCTGTTCTGTTTTAGGAATTCGACCTACTTTCTCAAATTCGATTGTACATATTTATTCCCAAATGATGTAGAAACGCTGGTACATAATTTGGCCCTCTGTGGCATTAAAACGTTAATTGTTAACCCTTGGTTCACCTCAGAAATGGAGAATGATTGTATCAATTAAAGTGTGTAATTCTGAACTTACATTTGCTCTACGATATTATGGGACTGTAATTAACGATTTCCGTGAAACAGCTTCGTTTGGTTACTATCCCATTAACGTACTTAATTACTACGATAATTACCCGTTCAAACTACGTGCGAATTTCCAAGAAAAAGTACATTTTCATCAGTCAATCACCACCGTGTATTGAATCAATAAAACCTCAGCACGTACGCTTGTCTAGCGTAATTAATCAAATGGTAATTGGTCATTGTCTTATCCGCCTACATTACTCCTGGGAGCAAAGCAATCAATACCGTCTCAAAGGGATCGCTTGTCAAAGATTATCGTACGCCAGTAAATTATCATGTTTGTGCGACTACCCTCGGAAGGACGAACACAGATATCTGTAATTAAACATCGCTTTCCAATTAACGAACTGAGGCTTACAGTGTTCCCTCAAAATGCTATCAGGGCCGTACACGGTGAATCAGTGTATCTACTTCGGAAACGGGTCTGTGTCTCTCTCATCTGATAATATCGGCGACTAGTTCGCTGTGGTCGGACAAAGCGCTCCTATATCTCCGATGTTGCCGGTGAAAGGGGTTTTATTTGACGTTCATGGAAAATGGCTTCGCTTAAAATGATCGATTTCGTAAGCGTTTGTTTGAGTTCAGTTTCATGTGTAATTTAGTTATTAGTTCATTTTAGTTTGATTTTGCTTAAACTAAGTTCCTAACAGGATAGCCACATGGTTTTAATTATTTATTGCGGCCGTTATTTATTATATGCGTTTTGGCGTGCCATATTAATTGTAAAAAAATCTTATATGATTAATTAATATCCGTCTTTATGACGTCATAAAAGGAAAGCCGCAAGCATCAGAGTAAGCCTTGCCAAAACCAGTCGGCGTTGTCTCCTCGGAACAGTAAGTTCGCAAAGCCAACCTCAGCAATCGATAGTCCAACGACCCGAGGTGCAATAACAATTTATCGGTTTCAAGTAACCATCGCCATTCGACGATAAGAAAACGTTTTCCGAACGTTAATTAAACAGATAGCGATGTGGATTGCACACATCTATCTGCCGGGACGGCAATTCGGCCGGAGTAGATTCCACAGTTCAAGATGCATGCGGTCTTTATGCGACCGTCCGACCAGGAGTTGCAGCTTTCAGTTCACTCGAAATTCTCACTACATTCCAGATTTCTTTTGCTTTCAAAGACGCCAGCAAATAAAACACTGCCTCAGGATGTGGTTCCACTGAGATGTATGGACGAAATAAAACTAAACGTAACGGAATAAAAGCGGCGAGCTCAAACAAAAACGCTCGCGATTTTTTTACTTGTAAGAGTCATATTCACAGTAATTTTATTTTGTTCAGAAACTCGGACACGAAAAGAAAGTACGTCAACCGCAAATTACCGCGATAATTGAAAGTACAATTATTACAATACGGAAATTGAGAAAACCAGTCTCTTAAGACCAACACACGGAAGTACTTATTATCTTCACATCTAACAAAAGGCAGGCCACTCAAACTGATTCATTGTAAAATTGGAAAATAACAGAGTCCATTACTCAACCAGCTGGCTTTACTGACAGCTCAATATCCTTATCAACAGCACTTATCTTATAATTGAACGTAATGTTTTTACAGTTAACTGACTAACTGTTGAAATCTTGGGAACGGAACGTAATCTTATACCGCATATGGCTCAGGGTTGTCCATATAAAACTGTTTCTGATTGATCAACTCAGTCGTGTGTCAAAGTTGTCATGTTCCACTAATGTCTTGTAGCTAACATGAGTTGTTATAAGAGGCACTTAGTTTCTAAAACGTTATGTTGTTATCTTCATAAGGAAAGCTTTCGAAAGCTTTTAGAAAACTCATTGTTAAATAGGTTCACTAAAATGTTTTTAAAATACGTTTCTGCATCAACTTCAAGATAGATGATTGTATGCTAATGTTAGCGTTCTCCAAACAACGTAAATAAGCTGTAGATACCTAAGCAGTTTTAGTTTCCACTGAAGATAAAATCGGACTGAATACAAAGTCCATAAAACTCGCAACTTTTACACTAGATCCAGTTTTATTTTTCAATCTGGAAGCGATATGCGTTTAGACAACGCTGAATTCGGAATTTCAAATGAGTCTAAAAGAGCCATTTCTGTGAGTTTACATCATTATCTAGGTGTGCTGTAGAACGCTTGTGATATATCTTATTGGTATAATGACCTCCAAGCCATTATATTTGTAGACCATTAATTGGTAGACACGTACGCTACGTTATTGTAATATCACGTTTGTTATGTCTAAAAACGACTGTTATCATCCCAATTGTCGTAGAAATAAGTTTAATTACGCAGTGACCCTATCGCGTGACACGTGACGCGATCAATGGTCCTTTCAATTAAAAGTTTGTCGTACAGTTGTGCCTGCAATGTTCAGCCGAGTTGTTCCCTCGTCTCGACAGATGCTTTTTACGGAAATTACAACGGCACACTTGGCTCAGATGTACCACGCCTCTCTAGTACACTCCCGCTCACAACTTTCAGTTGCAACGCGAAGTTGATGAGAACTTCGCGAGGAATTTTATGAATCGGTGATCTGTTTGCAGTTTGCTTGCTACCCTGACCTGTTTAGTCTAGTAGTTTCTACTTGTTTTTGTGCTTGTAAAATGGCTTGGACGCTATTTAAGTATATTACTTCAGGCTTACAAAGTTACAACGGCTCGCCTCCGCTCCGTAAGTTGTGCAGTCGCGCACACAAACTTTCAGTTCTGAAGCGAAGTTGATACGAAGTTTAGAGGGATTATGGACGAAGTGATCTCTTTGATTGGTTGCTTGACCTGATTAATTTTGTAGTTTGCGCTCCTTTTTCATGTTTACATAGCGGTGGGTGGTAATTAAAATAGTTTCGTGTATGTTGCTCATAAGTCACTCAATTTCGAAATTGATGGAACGTAAGGTTTTAATTTTGTAATTGAATAATGTTTGTAAACTAAATATCAGTTGAAGTAACTGTCAGATAAATCTTCAGTAGTTATTTCAACATTAAAGACCCGACGGAGTTTTTCATTTAGCTAATGAAATGTTTCTGTTTTCGTAATTCTCAGGAGGGTCCTATTCTGACTTTTGTATGTTTAATGTTTTGATGGCTTTAAAATGTTAAATGGACATTAAGTTTGAAAGTACTAGTCTCTTCACGAAAGACAGCTCATCTGTCAGTATTTAAAGACCCATTTTAACGACGCACATTTCCTATCCCCTTTTGTCGGCGCACCATCTATAGCGCACCAAATCGCTTACCGTGTTTACATACTTGCATTCATGCCGTAATACTGTACGTGTAAGTTTGTAGGGAAACAATGCAGGTAATGCCCCACGGCACTAAACCGACAATGTTGTGCCGGTCGCTGTTTATAGACCGTAAAATATTACGTCGACGAGATCCCGGCTACGGCCAGACGCGGCCACGTTAAACTAAATAACGACTTAGACCACCAGCGTAATGTACTTTAATGTTATTATGTATCATTTTATACTTTCTGCGGTGACCTTTACCATCGCATTTCTTAACCTTTCCCATAGAGGTATTTCGACATGAAACATCCTTTATGTCGAAATATATCTGGTAGGATCTACCTTTGGTTTTAAAAGATCTGATTACGACGTACAGATCGCGGTTAGCTAAAGCGTTGTAGCATCTAGAAAATTTCGCGAATTTGATTCGACTTGCTCTATTCAGAGAGAATATCACCATTAATTTTAATATGTGACTCCAAATAAATAACCGAAAAAACTAACGAGATCCATCATTTGTTACAGGTGCAGTGAAAGCATTCAAACGCAGTGATCAGTGAAGTTGCTATAAGCAACGCCGCTACCGTCGTGCCGTGTGTCCATACAGTGTGGTGTGCGTGTGTGCGTGCCGGCTGCCTAGTGCCAGTGACAGTGCCAGTGTGTGTGTGTGCGTGCGAGCGTCCGAAGTGGCGCCGACGCAGGCGTCAAGTCAATGCCGGTGTGCCGATGGAGCGGTGATCGCGGACTGACTACATCACAAGAGCAGCGCTGGTTAGTTGGACTTTCAATCCTATAGAGATAGGGATTCAGTTTCTCCTATTTACTGCTGTACAAAAGTACATACAGAAATTGGGTACAGAAGGACAGAAAGCAGTAAGCACTGTCATTGCAATAGGTGTAGCCCATTTTCCTAAAACAATGTTATTAGCTAGTAGTCTAATGCTTAGTAAGACAATGGGTCTTATTTCAAAGAGTAGTTATTAAATGCCGAACTTTAATTGGAAGGCATCGAATGATTAGGATAGGGACATGTTAGGAGGCGTACAAAAAACTGGCATACCGCAGCATACCTGGTATCTGGTAATCCTGATCAAAATGCTGCCAAGTTGATAGCCAAACACCTATTAAAGGAATTTGTCTAGAAAACACTACACCGTACCTTTTAAGCTTGCCTCTGAAATGGCAACTCATCTACCATGCATCTGGTATTGCATATTTATGTCCATTAACGGCGGTGACCACTAACTATCTCGCCTGTCGGCAGCTATTATGCTTAATGCCATCAAATTACACTTAAACAACTTCATACCCGCTTTTGGTATACGCGTAACTATCGTAGTTACACGTTTTATACTGAGATGAGACTTAAGAGCCTAATCATTTATGTGATCGGTAATCTAAAGTGTGTAGAGTCAGTTTTAAAAGCCAAATTCTTGGTCTAATGAAGTTATAGATGTAAATTGATCGAAACATCTTAAGCCATGTTAACACTCAGTGGAATAGATGGCATAATAAGATGGCTCAGCAATCAAGCTTTAAATTATTATTAGCCAATAGTTCGACGACTTTTTAGGCAAAAACATAATCGAGTCTGATTAAGGATGTAGGCGTTCAATCACTGCTAATTGACACATTACGTACTCATTATATTATCATAACGGAAGGCGCCTTAATCAATCACATTAACGGCTAAAAGATTAGCTGCCCTATTAAAGAAAACAAGTTTCTCATTATGGTGAACTAAGAAAAAAATGTTGAGAGCTTATGAGTACCTACTTACCTCCTAATAAACGTTCTCACTATTAGGATATATCTGAAACTTAGTTTATTCTTTACTTATAGTAATTGTGAAGTCATAACAATGAGTCACGGCAACTATTTACATGAATGACAATGTGAAGTAAATTTTTAATAAGCTTTCAAACGTTTCTTATAGTTTAATAATAAAAATGTTTCGAACACATTGGTCCGAACTGGTCCTCTTTATCTTGTGCTGACTGTGGCCTCGGCTTCATTAGAATCAATTTTGGTTCTTATTATTGACAGTAAAATTATTCACTTGTTATTTTTAATCCTACATTCTTTACTTTACATTCACCCAAGCTTTGTGAAACAGCCCCATCCAGTTTAGCGCCACCTGGCAAGTCTGGTTTGTACGCCTCAACAACGATAACTTATTGTACACGAGGTACAAACGATAATAATATTGAATGAAGCAATTGCTCACCACACACGATAAAAAACGTGTTATTATTTATTACACACGGCGTGTTTATATTCTGTCTCCTCGCTATGAGCTTATTATCAGTTTTCTTATGAGACATTGTAATAACCTTATCGTTTATTATTAAGCTGTGTTGTATTTAAATGATAATTGCATTAATTAGCACGGGTACGTGATATTCGTAGCAGACTGCAAAGTCATTAAGGTTCTATGCAGTGCAATTCTATTAAATTATTGCACAATAAATAGCTTCATCTGTCGACAAATATTGCATGACGACTGCAATAATGTCCAACTAATGCGAGAGTTGCTCTGACAGCCGGTTGCATAAAAATATTATGTTACGGAATCGTAATATGTAAGCGTTTGACGTAAAAGTGAGTGTTGACTGATTATACTTTCATCACAACTACATGTCAACAGTTCGTTTTGTAAAAATACATAATGCAAAACTTCAATAACGTGTACCTTAAAAGCAACATACAAATTGCTTGAATTTGTCGTCGACCGTATGTATAAATAGTAGTCACCTTAATATTGAATGCATCATCTCGGTACAAAGACCGATACTGGCACTAGACCTTTCCATAATAAATATTAAACGTGGCGTATAAACAGACGACACAGGTGCAATTTAACGAGCATTCGTGTACTCTATAAATATCGCGTCGAGATAAGATAGCCGGCTGTGCCTACGGGAGTCTCCTTGTCTACTAGCGAATCAATAGATGTTAGTAGTAGAAATGTTTCTATTGGATTTGTTCCATCGTCTAGTAATCATTATTTACGTTTTAAAACGGTGATGGTAACTATTGTTGTTATGGCTTTGCCAATAAATAACGAAGGGTTTGTTGAAAATACGGCTTCCACGTGTATGTGACAAAAATATCTGATGCTATTCAAAGAAAACAACTCAATCGTTTAGTCCAAATGTTTCTTTACACGTTCAAATGTATTGTATGCCAGAAATATCCAACAATATCACACTCCCACATAGTGCTACGTTATTACGTTTATTAAATACCAATTCCCGTTATTATACAGCACGTGCCAAATACGAGTTGGCAGCTCTCGTTCAAATCGTTAAAGCGTATGCACCCGATAGACACGTTTTCCCTTTCATTTGACATAATTATCATTGTATTACTCGTAACACTTTTTAAGATAACGCCCAACACAGACAGAATACAAATCTAATTAGTTCACACCGCACCTGTGATTTAACATCCTGTCTGATAAATATTTCAATTGAGTTACCAAGATATGATGTTTATCATGCTATCCAATATTCGTACGACAGTTATTTATATCGCATTAGCTTGTGAACGGACTGAATAAATGCGCAGTAAGTAATAAATTATAAGTTCTATCTATATATTTTCATTCATGTTTATATTCACATCACATGCGTTAATCAGTGACTGTGACTGTATAATTGGTATTAAATAAAGTGCTGTGTGTTGTTGCTAACCGATATCGATACACGTTAAATAATAATATAACTACTCCGTGTGATAATCAACAAGAGTGCCAGCAGATAAAATATTTCACCAACATACAAGTATCTCGTGTATTTCTGCAGGACACATTTTCCCATCGCTATTCGCTGGCCTGAATTTATTCGAGTTCCACGCTCTGAGAGCTCTCTAAATATTTCACATACAAGGACAACGTTCTTTATGAGATACAAGAGAAAAATCTCGGTTATACGGCGTTCTTGACCACGGGGGATAAAATATCGCAAGTATAAACCATCAAAGCGCCAAAGGCAGGTCTTTTATAAAAATACTTAACGTTCAAAGAGCGGAGTACTTTATATTTTTGATGATAAAACACGAGAGAATTTCTGCGATACTTTATGAGTTCCCAAAGAGCTTCTCTTGCTCGTTTTGCTTAAAATTATATTTCACAAGTTGGTTTATTCAATTGAGCTTTATCAACCTTGTTTAAATAGAAAGACTTAGGCTAAAGAATTTCCACTTGCCATGATGAATTTATAATTTAATTAAAACTAATTCGTAGTCCTTATTTTCTATTTCGAGCAAAACTATCATGATAATTCGAACTAACAAGACAGTCTTATTAAAATGAGTAAATTCCATTTGCTTAATTGAAGGTTGCTTATCCTATGTTAGAAATTATACAGTTTCACTAAATTATCTATACGGATTACTGGAACGACCCCATATTCGCTGTAATACAAAAGTGAGTAAATCTGAGTATGACAGTCGAATAAATAAAATATTTGACCTAAAACGTTTTTGGTATGTCCTTTGTTCGACCACTTGAACTAGTTTTGAAACGTCCGCATTCTGCACCATGTCGTCCGACATCCGAACAAATATTTGGTGACCTACATAGACTACACATTCGTTTAGAACTTGCAAAGATTAATTTACAAATGTACAGAAAAATTCTGCGTGGGAGCACTAGTGTCGAGTTTTTCTTTTAGTTAATTCCACAACGTTTAGCGTGTAATATTTAGTTCCCTTAACTTTTGAGGCCGAGTTCATGGTCGACTATAAAAACGTCAAATCGCTGTTTTATATTTTTTCTAAGACCGGCTTCGTAGTTTTTAGAGCTTGCCAAGGTCAAAGTAATAAAATAGTGTAAAAGTTATTAATCATTTTGTGTAATTTGAGTGAAAATTATGTAACACCTTTTTTCCTAAACTGGTTCATTTCTTTTAAAAATATAGCGTACTTTTCAGCTTTCACCAAGTCAAATGATCCAATAGTTTCTTAGAACCTCACAATAGTCTGGGTGTAATAGCGCAGATGGTATCGTACCGAGGCGAGGGGATCGCGAAAGTTGCTTTTTTATTATTCACCTAGCTCGCCTTGACCTCTAAACAACTCTTTCCAGCTGAGAACGCGATTTAAAAGGTAATGCGCCAGATCATACCTTTTTAAAAATGCATTTGTTTGACCTTGACCCATATAAGTACCAACCCTTTTAGCGGAGATAGTACCGTAGCTGGTTTTAGGGTAAATAATTTAAAAAAGGCTTGTTGACCTTGAACTACATTGCCATTTCACTTCATAATACTTTTAGCATGATCGTTATGCATTCTTTTTAAGTACCAATATAATATTCTAGGCATTTCCTATGCATTGAAGATTTTCTCTTACTATTTATCTATGTCTCATCCGATATCTGAACTTTCCAAATCCCAATAATAATATCACAGTATTACTTCTCTCGCCTACAAACAGTAACTAATCCAATCTATTTCCTCTGTTGACTCACAATCGCAACTCGAAGGGAAAAAGCAGCTGACACGATTCCTATCTTTCCCATGGCGATAGGCAAACGCTGTGGCTTCCTTATTGACATGAAAATGTGCCGTTGTGTGTGACACCGTGCTGCGGTATTGTTTACTTACACGGTGAAGTGATACTGTTTCGATAACTAGTAGGTTTAGATAGGAAAGTACTTGATTGTGGTGTGTTTTTATTTTGGAAGGTGAGAAAGATCTTTGGAAATAGGGAGATAAATCGTACGATAAACGTAATTCACAGTAGAGAGGCTACTTTTACTTCTCCTGTTGATTATCACGTAATTTATTGATTTCTTACTAAGGGCCAATTTTATGAGCAGTCGTTCAAGTAATTGATCAATTAAAAAAATAAAGCTTGTTTTAAATACGAAGCCGGAATTTACTAAACCTCAATGTCAAATCTGCTTGAGTAACTAATAGTTTTAGGAACAATTCTCAAATTATGTTATATTTGACTATAGGAAGGAGGTTAGTTTCTCCTTCACTGCTATCTTAAAAATACGCCTCTTCGTTGTTACCTCTGATCCAAAAACTAATTTCTTTCCACAACACCTCAGCCAATCTAGTTTATCACATCATGTTCACCACAAAAAAAAAACAATCTACTTAACGTGTCATCGAAGCACGTGTTGTCGGCGCCTCAAAGCCCATAAAATTACATGTTGGCCCAATAGATTACGTTCTCGCATAAATAATGTTAGCTCCTAGTGACTGCGCCTTGTGCCATCAAACGTTAATTGAATTTCAAAGTCCTGCGGCACCTTCTGTGTCTTTCTATATAGCGCCCTGATGATCACAAAAACCTTTTTCTTTTTATGTACTTGAATTTTACTGTCATCGTTATTTTATTGATGAGTCAGAACTGTTTCCATTTGGCGAGGTAAAATTCGCGAGTGTGTTTGACGGTTTGAATTACACAAAAAAGTAGGTATCATAAAGATTCTTTCGTCGCTGTAAATTAGACCCTTCCCATTGAATAACATTTTTTAACAATAATTCCTAAACATATTTATCAACGTACATTATAAAATAACTAAGGTCTCACGGTCATTAATAAGCAATATTATCCTAAAAAGCTGTGTGAACCAAGTTCTACTGTCATACGTATATCAGTTAGCGCATTAGCCACGCATCGAGTTATGCAATAGCTTCGAAGGTCAGTCACACACTCGACATGACATGAGACAACTGACTGCACTACGGCCTATTAGTTATTATACACTAGTATTTGTGTAATTAATACCTGTTAAATATGACTTTACTTGAATCTTTTGTAAATTAAGGCTTTAGTTTCAGTTATCTTCATTTAAGTATGCGTTTCGTCTGTTTATCTAATTTGCGCATAAGGTTGGAATTTCACACGACACGGGGTTGGTAGCTTTTGAATGTAAAATGGTAAAAGTGACTAGGTACGTTTCATTTCATGACAATAGTGTGGTACCCACACAAAAACATTATCAGAATGGAACGGCCGAGTAGAATTGTAGGCGTGCTTGTGTAATACTTGCTATCGATGAATGCACTTTAGTTAGATCAATGATTAAACTTCCAACTAATTCTAATATTAGCCTCTACTACAGCGTAATGGACTTCAACAGAATGATAACAAACGATGTAGACGCTGTGTCTAATAGGGTTTGTGTTTCTATTACAAGGTTTACACATCTTTCAGACGTATACGTTTATAATTTAATTCAAGTTGTTACAACTCATCAATATTTAAAATAACGTTTTCTTGCACACAAGATGGTCGTTTGTTAGTTTTCTTGTAAAAAAGAACCTGAGAATATCGCAGTTACATCTGAAGTAAATGTAGCAATATTAACCGATAACCCATAATATCCGCTCAACTTGTTCCACAAAGAATTATCCTACCATCTCGTTCGCGTAATAAAATCAATTCGGGCAATGTGGATGGTACAGCTCTCGGTACATAGCCAGTGAGCCACCTACTACATATGTGTGGTATTGCGATCGTTAAATGTAACTTATTGCCGTATGTGGTGGCGTGGCCGAGAGCCCCGGCTACGCTGGGGGCACTTAGCGCCGCCCCGGGTTCGAGATCAGCTAACCTTGTGCGATATACGATAGTTTTACTCTAGTTTACGATACATTATTGTCGGTCCTTTGGCGATCGCACGATCATTATAAATGTGATCGGTTACAGGCGCTATCGATCTTGAAGACATTAGTAACACTACCGTTAAAGTGATGGTCCTATATGGTTTATTTTTGTATTGTTTTCTGGGCTGTGAGAGCTAGCTCTTAGGCTACGAGTTGATCATGATTGTTTCTAAGTTGGAATTTCTTAGAACACCATATTGTTAATGTCCCCATCCCATCATTGTAACACTGTCATACCTTTCGTTAACATAGATTTCAATCTTAAAAAATATCTTGATCTCAATATCTCGTAATTTATAAATAAGTTTAAAAAGTTGCAATAAGATCAAGTAGTTTATTGGCAGGTCTGAAGTCAGATCATCAACTGGCTAGGTCACGACCGTAACATCAATGATGCAGAAATAAACAATCGGTTATTCAATGCAGCAACAACAGTTATGCAATGCCGACATTATATTTTATCAGCAACGATGCACACGGAACGTAAACAGCTGTTTTGTATACTAAACAAACTCGTTTGAATCCCTTTGGCATTCCGTTCACCTTCCGCATTTTGATGGCTACTACGTTTGTTTAGTTGTAATACTGTTTATCTATGACTTACGCGTATTTTACAATGTTTCGCTCCACTCCTAGTAGGATATGCTGACAAAGAAGTCCCAGGTTGTTCTTCAACAATCTTCTATGTATACCAACTTTTCTCAACGTCAGCGGTTTCGATTTGCATATATGTATAATTTGTGAGGAAGTCTACTCCACTATCTTCTCTTTATTTATTTACTTTTATTATATACGATTGTCTTTCAGAAGTTTCGAATGTAGGTCAATCGATTTCAGTTGCCGTTCCACTGAGATTTGTTATGTTTTGTGTGTTTGAAGTTATTAAACTAGAGGCGTTATACATATTACACATGTTAAAGGACGTATTATTTATGTATAGACCAACCTTGTTGCTACGATGGTAGCAACAAGATCGTAGCACAGAGCACTTAACCGCTATGTTAAACGGGTGTTTAGATAATTTGGGGATCTATAATTTATATCTCAGTTCAGAGTCTCAGTTTACGTAGGTATGTAAATTCTAAATGTTATATGTACAAATACAAACCTCTTACAAACGGTATCATTCAACTGGTTGATGTGATTGTGATGGAAATTACCATTTATACAAGGTTTAAATTATTAATAGGATAGTATGCCTAAATGCCTATGCTTAACAAGTAGGACAAAGTTCCTCTTTTAGGTTTCCAAACTATTCAACTAGCATCTTTGATCTTAGATAAAATCAGTATTGATTTGTGAACAACAATACAGCATGGTGAGAGTTTTTGAACTTCTGTAATCTTAATTTTGATTCGGAATAGAATGCAGTTTCGGAACTTTAACGATCGAACAGCTGTTTTACCCAATTTCCTATAGAAATTCCATCGACCACACTACAAAAGAACCATGCTACTCTTATTATACCGGGTTTTCACACAGCATGCGCCTTTATATTCTAATGTCAAGCGTTCACGATAAAACAAAACGCATAAACCAAACTGCTGCCAATAATGCATTGTATTTAAACGTAAAGCGAGCCATTCAACGTGGGTAGGATGCTTTTGTTGCTCTTGTCACCATTATGCAACTTATTGCAACTATTTTCAATGTATGTCATCGGTTAAGTGTTTTGGTTTTTGTTTCAAGGGTACAAACAATTGACTTCTTATATCAATTTTTTTTTAATGTATTTGTAGTTTTATTTGGTCAAAGCATGAGAATATCACCGGATAGTTTTGATAGCTAAAAAACTTAAATGAAATCAACGTAATAACTGCAGATATTATGACCCGTGACTGAACTCTAGCATATCTCCTAGCTCATCTTGTTTACATTTACAAGCCATCAATATCCTAAATTACATAGACATAGCATTATTAATAACATGTTATTAACTGCCAACCGGCAGCAAATGACTGCCCAACACAACCGCCATGCTTTTATGTGCATGAACCTATCATTAGACGAGTTTATCACTCAAAACCATAGCGTACGGACAGGTTGCCCGGTTATTTATTTACTAATCAAAAATTGTATATGGCCACCATTAAAGCCGGTATAGTAAATATATAGTGGACGTTTTTGGTTGATTAATCCAATATTTGATAGTAATATTAAAAAGCTGGGGAGTTTGTATGCTTGAAAGCGATAATATCAGGAGGTACTGGTGCAATTTAAAGAAAACTTTCAGTGGGAAGAATTCTTTCAGGTGTTTTTTCTTTCCAACTGGGATACTCCCATTTTTGTAATGCTATTTCATTTTCCAGCTATTGATTAATTGATTTTCGCATTTAGGTCACTGTATTGTTAACCTATATACTATAATAAAACTATTTTGTGCTTAATTCGCACGGGTAATAATTTATGCATATAATGGGCAGCGTTAACTACACAATATTTATTTTATTCACACGTTAAGATATTGTTTTTGCCCTTGTAGTCGTGTGTATACGATTAACATCATTGTATTAACTGGTTATGAAGTGCAGTGTAAAGTATGCATGGAAGGTATATCTAGGACGGCACTGACCTAGGCTAGTGCGTATCGTGTTAACCCTTGCATTGAGACCCGGTGACCGGTGCATACAAGGCATAATAAATATTATAAAAGCGGGGACAGCAATTCAATGCTACATAGTATACATAAATAATGGTTTTTGAATATTGGATTTTACATATTTGGTGTTCTAGTTTTTATGAGATCTTTTGATAGATGTTTATATATTGATATGAATGCATAAGATAATTTTGTAATGCAAAGATTTATGAAAGACATCGGCTGAATAATATAATAATAGTAAAAACGGACATTTTTAAAACATGTTTCTAACTTTGTATAACATAGTGATCCTACAGTTTAATACAACAAGTTATTAACTATTCTTACTTATCGATAATACTATGTTCTAGTTCCAATACATTAGGTCCATGTATGTAACTACAAAGTGTTCTACGAATGTGCATTTATAATGCTTTAACTGAAATACTAGTTTCCGTTCTCACAAAATCTCGCGCTACTTAGATATGTCGCTAGAGAATGCGTCCACCAAAATATTTTAGATGTATTTCCTTTAGTATTATCACTCAATTTATTTTCAGTGCCATAATGTCGGTAACTACAAATCATTATTATTTTTACCTAGATCACAGATTACTAAGTAGTCACTAACTCAACTATATTAGGTTTTGGCTTTAACATCTTTTATTCTCTGAGAAACAATATTCTTACTTATATTTTTCTTAAAGATTTAGGTAAACTCAACTATGTTTTCGGACTTTTCAGTGCTAAACTACCTAGCAAGAGAAAACTTTGATTTGTTTATTTGTCATTGTTGCTTACTATTCTGTTGTATGTTCCAGGTGACGCGCTGCGTAGCGGTGATTAAAGCGGCTCTGCCGCTTTAAATGGACAAACGCAAGATGCTGCCAAAGAGAGCGCGTATGGATAGCATGCGGGGTCCCATCGCCAACGGACCCTTGCAGTCAAGGTGAATATCGTACTCATTTCAAATTAAACTAGCCGAGTGGCATCGATCAGATACATAATGTCATTCTAATATACAAGAGACTAGTTCCCCTCAATACGTAAACAATGTTAACATGCCCAAATACTGATAACAATTTAGTATACAACCCAAACTAACTCCGTATAATGAAATCACATAATTGTAGAAGCGGCCACTGATTTAATTCAATCACAATCCACAATCAGAAACTCAAACAGTTTACCAAAGATCGAATCTAGCCGAGTCGTTCATCTAATTCGTAAGCTCGTCGCGAGTGAACGCGGGTGGCAACTTAACAAAGCGACGTCCGTCGTCTATTGGGCTCACTCCACTTATTCTTTTCTCGCGCTAATCCTATTTGGTTTCCATCAAAACTTGCCCGAAGGGTTGCCACCCCGCCCCCACACCACTGGCCCGACCTCTTTGTTTGCCACCAAAATCTGTTTTCGTCTGCCCCCGGAAAAGTTTGTTGGAATTCTGAAAACTCCCTCCTTACCCGCCCGGAATTACTTTCCCGTTTCGCCGCCCGAAACTTTCCCCGGCAATAATAATACCTGCTCCGCTATGACGAAAGTTTAAATTATTAGTTTAATCGTACTGGTGTGCTTTAATTATTCGCGGCGGGGTCCGGGCGACGCCGGGGGCACGTCCTCTCGTCGTGATTAGCCAACTTGTCCCCGACTGCTATCCCCAATCTCTCCTAGTTTCCAATATTTGTCGGTTTGCTTAGAAATTTAATTTGTCCATTAATTTTGGTTTGTCTATTACTAAAGCTAATTGGCAGTTACAAACTTGTAATTTTGCTGTTCGGCGTATCTCTTAATCTAAATTGGAGTACCCAAGTTATTTAGTACTAAACTTGAATGCTTTTAGTGTTGCAGATTTCCTTGCTAGGTATTATCGATTGATTTATTGTGTATTTCGTAGTATTATTCCGTTTAATTACTAAAAGCTATTCATGTTTAGTGTCCAAAAAGATAGTGGTCTTAAAGTTGTCAGTATTCGAAAATAGCATTGAAATTCTTGTTCTGGTTTTCTTATTAAACTACGTGCTATCGATAGAAAGTGACTTGTTGAGACGAACGTGCGTCAATCCGTCATCAAAACTATTATACAACAAACGATAACAGAATATAAATAACCACAAAAAGCAGTTTGCATTAATATCACGCCGATTAGTAAACATTTACATGCTAATGTTTTTATATCGATAAGTTTTAATTAAATCCCACTTTGAAACGTAATTGATATTCGATAGTATAATTTATTTCGTAGTCAGCAAATTTTGACAGCAAACGAGCAATATTAATAGATTGATATCTAATATTAAAATTGATGTAATGGTATACCATCTATGATCACAAGAAAGATACATAAATTATGTTAAATAGATTTAGAATTGATCAGGCAGATTTTGTCGTACCCTCCGTTTGTTCTGTCCTGTCAGACATAACAAGAGACATACAATCAAACAAGCATGAAAGAAAAAATATGAATTCAAAGTCATAAGTTTTAATGTTAAACAACTAACAATGAATCACAATGTTTCTTAATAGTACTCCGTCACAAAATACATAGGTACAGAAGTCAATCTACATACAAAGCGCGTTCGAGTCACGCAGACAAAGGTGTCTATGTGTGCGTGTTCACAGACGCGCTGTCTCAAAACAACTCAAAACAGTGCGAGCGCGGCTGCCGCTTTCTTGAGATAAGCGCGTCACACAAAGGTAGATAAAGGTGCACGCGTTGTGATACCTACCTAACTGTAATTTGACTGTAATATTTTTAATTTTAATAACAAAAGAAAAAGTAATAATGGAGCAACAAAATTCGTATTATACCTAATTGAACAAGTTGACGGTTGTTTTATACAACAATAAACAGTGAATTGTCGTTTTTTTAGCCTGCCGTATTACCTATAGTATGTACCTACTTATTTCCTCATATTTCGATGGTTCGTTTAATAAACGCAGTAGGTAGGTACAGTTAGGTGGGTAGGTAAGCGCCCCGGCGGCGGCCTCTGGCCCAATGCCGTAATAAGTTTTGCTAGTGTCGACCCAGGCGAACCTGCCTACCTACCCTCAAAGATTGCTAGTAGGAGTTGATAATTTTGTGATCATGGCGAGACTATGTTGTAAGTAGACGAAATAAAACTCGCACATCAAGTTTTCTGTAGGTAGAAGCAAGCTTAGATCAGGGACTGTACCAACCCATTACATACAAAAATATTTTTTTCACAAGTAAAGAGTAGGGCAAGTATATATGTATGAATAACAAAATTATAAATTGCGGTTTCTGAAAAACGGTATCTCGTTCAAACGAATTTCCGTTGAAAGTGTTTATTAACCTCTTGTATGCCACATTAAATATTTTATTATTATTGGTTTATATTTCATTTTTCCTGTTTTATTCTCAACAATACATCAAATAATTAGATACGAGTACCACTACCACGTTAGTTTTATGCGCATAAAACAGTTGACAACCCTAGCGCGACCGCCGAGTTTAGGCATGAAAAGTGAAGTACATACATGAGATTGACTTCTGTACCTATGTATTTTGTGACTCCGTCGAGTAATGAATGACTGTAATTAGTTAATTACAAATGAAATAGCTCCGTTCCATATCGCTTCATTCATTGTGTAACTCCTAATGCGCATTTGTTTGTGCGCCTTGTTTTGTAATAATTTGTTATTGGGAAGCATTTACTCCTTTCCTGCTTATAAAATATCATAGCCCTACGATGTTTCGCTATAAACGGGTTGTTACAAAAAATTATAACTTCGTAATTAGTAGATTTCAACTATATAATATATTTGATTATTACGTTTGTCCAATATCAAATGCAAAGCATCAAAAATCTATACAGATAAACCAAGTTCAAGCAATCGAATCCACAGCCCTTAAAACCACGTAAGCATTAAAATAGACGACCTCACAGGAAGTTGTTTAACCTATAAACCTAATACCATTCCGTCGGTAAAACAACATGGCATAATCCAAAGTGTTAATAGCTATGTGTAAAGAGCTGGCTTCGTTTGTTTTTGCGAACCACCGGCAAAAGTTCGTGAAATTGACGGCCAAGCTCCAATGGCGACCGTTATAAATAGAATAGGAACGCGTTTGCACGTGTCAACGGTCAATTTAGGTTCGTGCTATTGATTTAAGAGCGGAAATAATTGAATTCTGTTTGGTAATGCTTTTTGTTGATCAGTTTTTGGGTTCGGTTCGTGAAAGGGGTGATAGTTGAAATGGGTTACCGTATTTGACGTGAGAAAGTTCAAGTAAACAAACTGAAATATTTTAAACTTTGTATGAGACAATACATATGTATACGCAACTTATGTATAAACAAAATTACATTCTCAACAAAGAAACTTAAAATAGTTATCTTATTTAAACTAGCTAACGTTATCCCATCTAGTTCGAAAGATGTTTATTCTGGCGACTGAATTTCAGTTTTGCAGTTCTGTTTGCTGACTTTTCTTTTACGTTTTGTCTTTCCTATTCACTGTGCTACTTAACTCATTCTTGTTTTTCATGATCTTTATTTCTTTTACTTTCTTTCTCTTGGAATACCATCGTGTTTGATGGAGTTATGTACTATATTTTTTCTTTGTATTGGTCGTGAGCTAATTCATCACGTATGTATGTATTGTATAACGTAGTATGAGTATGAATGGTTGGTTGGTAGCGTGCTACATTAATAATGTCAGTAAAACATTATCGCTTGATAATGTTCGTGAGCGTTACGTAGGTACTATGCATTTATCACTTTTACGTTTTATGCAACATCTGCGTCATTGTGAAGTTTTACGATGTTATTTATTTATTGCCACTGGGTTATTCGCTATCAAAGTACTTTCTCTCTACATTGTATTCCTATACTATGAAGAAAGAACTACACAGGTAAAGTCATTTTCTGTGAGACCGCATCATAAATTATGCATTTAGTTCTTGCATATTTTTTAACTTGGGCAAACTGAAAACTTTCAAAGTTTATCAAACTTTGGAACTTGAAACAACTATAACATTTCAAGAATGTTATGTTATCTTTGAAAATGGTTTTAGTTTAGTTGGAACTTAGTTTTGAATAATGCTGAAATTGTTAAATAACAAGTTTTTGTTATAAAACATTTTTAATATTACCTGAATGGCGTCTTAAACTATTTGATCAAACCCTTTCTTATAGGATTATTTACTGAAAGTTCCTCGTTCTGAATTTATCCCATAAAATATGACTATTTAAAGTGAGCGTGTAATTTGCCACTAATTAATTTAATGATCACGATTTTCGTCCTGTCCAATTTCATTTTGTGCCTTTTGCAGCTTATAGGTATGTATTTTGCGTTTTTTTATAATTTTACTAATTAAAGTTTATTATGATTCCAGGCCCCTAGTGGCGTTATTAGACGGACGCGACTGTACAGTCGAGATGCCGATACTAAAAGACGTGGCGACAGTCGCGTTCTGCGACGCACAGTCAACCTCGGAGATACACGAGAAGGTGCTCAACGAGGCTGTGGGTGCCCTCATGTGGCACACCATCATACTGACCAAGGAGGACCTGGAGAAGTTCAAGGCGTTACGGATCATCGTCCGTATTGGGTCCGGAGTTGATAATATTGATGTTAAAGCGGCTGGGGAATTAGGTGAGTTTGGAATTGCATTTCATTTATTTTATTGTGTAAAGGTTCTGTTATGAAATGGTTATAATTTAAAAATACTCAAGAATAATGTCAAATAACTGCGTTTCCTTTAATGAAGGATTGTGTCTAATCTTACATCCTGCAGGATTACTTATAAATAATCTCAAATAATTGCCTTCTCGTCAATGAAGGTTCGTGTGTCCCATCTACAGCCTGATAGGGGTGATGATTTGGCTGCCAAGCAGACAAATAGTTTGCTTAAAGTATTTTTTCTTGTGGATATGTTCATTTTATGTTCATGTAAACATTTACTGATATGTATTTCAAATTCGTCTTTCAGACGATTAAAAATTATGTAAATGTAAATTTTGCAACTATAAGCTAAGCTTATCTTCTCCTTTTCCCAAATCTATCCATTGTCTTTGTTCTTCTTTAACACATGCTTGTGTAAATGTTCCAGGCATAGCGGTATGTAATGTGCCGGGCTACGGCGTGGAGGAGGTAGCGGACACGACCATGTGTCTCATACTCAACCTGTACCGGCGGACGTACTGGCTCGCCAACATGGTGCGGGAAGGGAAAAAATTCACAGGTACACCTTCAACTTAATTATTGAGGACTAGCTGATCCCGCGAACTTCGTATCGTTTAAACCTTCCCTGGACCTCTACAAACATTTCAAAACCTTAAAAAGCCAAATCGGTCCAGCAATTCATTTTTATATATAAGATTTCCATAATGTATCTTGTTTGTGGATTTGCTTACTTAAAGATAGAATAACTAATCTTTAAATAACGGATGGATCGGGTACTGTAATACACAGAAAGCAAATCAACAGGCAGAGAGTTTGTAATACATAGTTAACATAGTCACTATATATAGTGTCTATGTTGAAACATCCGATAACTTTACTGTAAACTGCACAGCTAATGTGTGCCAGTATTTTGAGACAGTGTTTCAGGGGAAGAACTAACTGAATTCACTAATAAATATGGGGAAACGATGTAACGATGATATTGGGGGAACTCGTTCTCGTATTTGTCTTTGAGTATCAATTAAAAAAAGACAGTTTAGTACTCGTCTTATATTTATAGGGACTATACGTAATAAATAATGTATAATCCTTATTTACACTTGATATAAAACCGATGTCTACGACAGCGCGTGACGGAAAAGTGCCCTTGAATTGGAATGGCAATGCGTTATTGTTGTGAATTACTTTACTACGTGCTCCACACGTGTCGGCTATTAAAATAGACATTCTTCAAGCTATTTTTATATATTTATTCTACGTTTATTTATAGTAGGCACTCGTTAAGGTTCAACATTGTTGTAGTAATTGTTAACTAGATTACGTTTTTTTTATAATGTTCTTGTGGTTTCGAAACTCGCTTGTTATATGAGTAACGTGGGTTAAGTGTAAACAAGTCATTTACACTAATTATCTTGATTTTTTTGTGTATATTAGATCTCTTTTTTGTATATTTTAAAGAAACACTTAAAACAACCGGCAAAGTTAGGATTGTTATAAAAGTCTGCTTACTCTTTTGTTTCTAGAAGTTATTCTTGCTAAACACTTTTTTTGCCCGGATGACCATTGGTGATACACCAAAATTGGTGTATCTAATAATCTACATACTTTTATCTGTCTCTATATAACAAATAACTTACCCGTCACCAAAAAGAATCCATACCTACGTCCGTAGGTAGGCGTTATTCCGTCTGTCAGGTAGTTTTTTGACTTGGCAGTGAGAACGATTACTTAATCTCTGAATACTTATGTACAATGCTGATGACTGATTGATGTATGGTTTATATTGCAATGTACAATGCTCATGACTGATTGATGTATGGTATATTCCAGGTCCGGAGCAAGTTCGCGAGGCGGCGACGGGCTGCGCGCGCATCCGCGGCGACACGCTGGGCATCGTGGGGCTCGGCCGCATCGGCTCGGCCGTGGCGCTGCGGGCCAAGGCCTTCGGCTTCAACGTCATCTTCTACGACCCCTACCTGCCCGACGGCATCGAGAAGTCGCTCGGCCTCACCAGGGTCTACACGCTTCAGGTAAACACCTGAGAATTTTAAAAAGCATATCCCGAAGAGTCACGTGTAGGCCGGGCCTTTGGAAAACTACTTCATCAATGAATGAGAAGATGATAAGTGCTAGATTAAGCAATAAGTATTGAGGGAGACCATGTTCGAATGCAGTAAAATTCATACTAGGTAGCTAGACGATAAGTCGACGCCCAATCAATAAATAAATAAGTATGTAGATGACGGTGATCGACGACCTTTTGTCGTCATCCTGCCATAAGGGCTAATTTTATTTGGAGGTGTAGTGTTTTCTAGTTCCATGTTTTTATCTGCCGTCATCTTACAATGGGAGGACTTTCATTATGCGCAAAACATTGTGTTGTTTTTGTTCACTTCAATCGCGCTTCATTTAGACTGTCTTATTTGTGTAATGGAAATTATTGTAAACTTCGATTTGTTTTAACATGTATATTTTCTTATTTCCAGGACCTATTATTCCAGAGTGATTGTGTATCATTGCACTGCAGCTTAAACGAACACAATCACCATCTCATCAACGAGTTCACTATCAAACAGATGCGCCCAGGTGAATAGCGTTCAATATTATTTTATTATCGAATAGTGGTTGCTCCATTCAAAGACAAAAATATTTTAAATTCTGGTCAAGTAAATAAAGTTGAGAGTCAAAACCATTTATTGAAACTAGGTTAATTAGATCAGCACTTTTTCACGTAAATGTTACAAACGAACAGCACCTGAAGAAGAAACTTTTCAAGTGACACAGCTGTCTGTACATATAGGTATACTATCTAGTGTCTACCACACACCCGATATACTTAGTCTTCAAATTAGACCGGAGACAATGGAAAAAAGTAACTAAGAGAAAAGTATTCTCAAGAAACATAATATTGTATCGTAAGACCTATATTGTACTGAACCATATTTCAAGCAAATAAAAATAGTCTATTCTATTCTCATACTCCTAAGACCGCTATCTCATTCATATGTCGCGTTTGCGAAACGTGCGGCGTTATTAGTGCCATCGTCCATAGAATAAGGTGTATGTTTCCGTTCTTCAGGCGCGTTCCTGGTGAACACGGCGCGCGGCGGGCTGGTGGACGACGAGGGGCTGGCGGCCGCGCTCAAGCAGGGCCGCATCCGCGCCGCCGCGCTCGACGTGCACGAGAACGAGCCCTTCAACGTGTTCCAGGTACACACCCACGCTACACCAATATTATATATATCGAGACTCAAACTCCCCGCTGACGTTGCGGGATTATTCGAAAGAGTTACCGCGACCTCGATGGACTTTTAGTCAATCAAAATCTGACACTCCCTCAACGCTGCTAAATCCACAGCGGAAGGGGTCATTTGAAGATTAAAGCTCTCAAACTCCTGCTTTAAAAATAATCTATCTTTTATCCGGGTACGGGAAGAACTTTTCTGGGGCGACAAATATATCTTGTATCTTGCGCAGGTAAAAGTTCGTAGAACAGCTAATTTAATTATAAATGATTGATATTATTATGAAATAAATTTAATGTTTGTTATACGTGCAGGGTCCGCTGAAGGACGCGCCGAACGTGCTGTGTACACCGCACGCGGCGTTCTACTCCGACGCGTCCGCGCAGGAGCTGCGCGAGATGGCCGCGTCCGAGATACGACGCGCCATCGTCGGCCGCATCCCCGACTGTCTGCGCAACTGTGTCAACAAGGTAACGTCACTCCGTCAGTCTTGTGTTCAGAAGTATGATCGTCTATTTTGCGTTGTAGTGGTTCATGATGTGTAACGTTTGTGTTGTGTTGGTGCAGGACTACTTCCTGGGCGGCGGCGCGCTGCCCGGCGTGCTGGGCGGCGCGGGGCTGGCGGCGCCGGCGGCGGGCGCGGGCTACGCGGACGGCATGAACGGCGGCTACTACACGGCGCAGGCGGCGCACTCCACCACCGTGCACGAGCCCGCGCCCGCGCCCGCGCCGCTGCACGCGCCGCACCCGCCGCTCGCGCCGCACACGCCGCAGCCGCCCATCTCCCTGGTCAGTGCCGTGGTAATGCGCTCAACTACATACTCCCGCAGCATGTCGCACCAGAACCTAACAACCCATCCAGACGGACCAGAGCAGAGCGAGGCTGAGCTGTGTAAAGAGGTAGGCGTTTTCAGTGAAACGAAATGAAGCTGAGTCGAGCAGAGCTGCTATACCCCACCGAGCATTCCTTCGAGATGGCACACGACCTAGGCGCCGCACGTGGTCGGCGTGCTAGCTTGAGTGCGCGCAGCCCGCGCGCCTATACGAGGCGCGCCACGCGCGACTGCACGCGCCCACTCGCCAACAGCCCGCGAGCAGCATTTGCGCCGCGTGAACCAGATGTAGACGCGCCCTTAAACGTCACTCATATTTGAAATAGCTTTTGCCACATAAACAACATTGTCAATGTTACACCCGCGTCCCAAGGAATTTACTACATGTAAGTTTTCCTTGCCTAGTACTTAGTGAACAATTACTTCGGTGGATTGGAACACTTATGTAAGTAATCCCCAACAACTATCCTGGTATATGGTGAACAGTTACATCGACACATCGAAAGGTATGTATACTGATTGCTGTTTTACTACTTTTTAAATTTCACCACATTAATTTCACCGTAACCGCTGTTGGTTTATGGATTAATCCCGGCGAATCTTTACCGTCCCCAAATAGAATATTCAGCACAGATAATGTAACTTCCTTGTACTGAAATAATTATTCAAAGCGGTTCAATATATCCGAAGCCAATTTGATGCAAACAATCAATCAAATCTTTCCTCTTTATATAGATGAATAGATTACATAGCAAAGCAGCCAGACAATTAATTCGATTTAATTAAAGTTTCCTAAATGAAGTTTTTTTCGCAATTATTTATTAAATTAACATTTATGGCTGTTTCTGATACAATCGATTTCCCTATTTTAAAGATTTTTTTAATGGACCTTCTGTCAAACAATCGAACCCTTCCAGTAACACGTTAACAAGAATCCAATAATCAATGGTTATGTTTGTGTGTTACAGCCAATCAACACATCGGACCCGGCCAACCACCAGTTGAACAAGCAGGAGAGCTCCGACGTCCACTAGGCGACACGATGCGCTACGTTACAGTACCGTGATCACGCCGACCGACTAAACAAACATACAAACAAACAATAGTTTTATTGATTCCATCGCAATTATGTCATAAGTACCTATGTCGTAAGCCAACGAGTGATATAATATTGTAGTCGCGGCGTTTGCATAGAGGCGACACAACGCTTTATTATATTAAATAGTAAATTAGTGAGTCTTAGTGCGTCCGTACGATCCGCGGCGAGTGAGTCTGTTTGTCCTGTTGCAATCTGTTATAGTCAAATATGTTCCTGTCACGGAGGGCACAAGTGGAATGCTAATAGCTGACCCTGATACACACAAGGAATACACAGTGACAAAACTTCACTAATTAACTAAACTAGATTCTAAGGTAAACTATGGCACTCCATTTGTTTTCAACTTCGTGGTTTCATAGTCGATTTCATGTTACTGACAATAAAGCGACGAAAGCAAAAGATTTCGACACATTCGACTATTTGAATAAGAAGCACTGGTGATAAGCGCTGAACATGTTTTATATACGTCTGGTAAATGAGACAAATAATATAGTTAGTGCATACGGCTTGCAGAGATGTTGCGTGTGATTGTACACAGTTTTATTTCAGTGTGATTATGAGATTCCTTGTGAACGCGCGTCTCGATGCAAACGTCGCGCGATATGAGCGAATACTTGATTCTGTGTTTGTATTTGGTAAGTTGGGACAGCTATATATAGATACTGTTATGGTAAAATGCGTGTTTTGATCGCGGGCCGAAGCGTGTATGTGCAGAGTGTTCTTGTACGTGTAAATAATGCGATAACATGTCGATACCACAGCCTACTTCACGCAGTCGAGCATTGCTCAGTTGTTCAGTGAAACAGGGTGTTTCCAGCTGACAAAGGCAATGAACCACTGTGTGGAGTAGTTTCACCATGTCAATAGTTAGACTAAAAGAAATTTATGTACATGAGATTCATTACGCTTGCGTAACATCATATTTTTCACGCACAGTTAAATTAGCGGCCGAATTTGTAATCGGCATTTTGTAAAGTTTTTGCTCAAAGACAATGTTGGGTGTATTCAAGTGGACAGTTAAAGTCGATTGATAAGTTATTGTTGCATAATAAAGAGGTACACGTTTACATTAGCGCCTAATAATGATAGTGCAAAAAGTAAATAGACTAGTGTAATTATCGATATTTGTAAGGCGTTAATGTAAACGTGAATAAAGCATGCTTCCTCGTTTGCCCTGACCCGGTCAGCGGCAGAATAGCTTGTGATACCAAGCTAAAATGTACAAATGGACTAAACGCTAATGTTGTATGCAAATAAGTTGTCAGTGAGTGTGTCGCAGTGAGATATTATCGCGTTATTCAGACGTATCGTGGAGAGTGTCGGCGCTGGAGTATACTGTGTACTAGCATACGTTCGATGCATGGTCCCAGCTGGTCTATAAGCATTTGATCGCATTTGTTTGTACCCACGCGGCCGCGGCCCGAGCGCATGCATTCGAACTGTTATTTTTAAGTAATCAACAAAAGGACTGTAGAATTCTATCATCACACTTTATTAACGAGAAAACGGATGTCTTCGTGTTTCTTTTTTTTTTACTTTGAAAATGTACAAAATCATCCTTTCATTTGAATATTTTTTTTAAATAGAGTTTAAGTGACGAATTTGTACATGAACATGAAAGAACACCATGATATAAAATTTAGAACCGAAACGCAATAGAGGGGCGTCGCCCCGCCCTGCACCCGTTTGACAATCGTGAGAATTGGTATTTAAAAATTAGTATTTACTTACATTTAGTTTAATGACAAAAACAATGTGTATATTTTATGAGAAAGTGAAAAGTTCTTAAATAAAACTATTGTTTTCGGATTAATTACCTGGGTGTTTTATTTATTACGATCATCAAACAAATGTCAACCTGTCTGTTCAGTTCTGATTGACTACGTCGCTACATACAACCAATATAGAACTAATACATAACAAAATATTGAGATATATCTCGACCGTCTTATTACTTTAAAACACTTCTACGATAACATGGCGTACTTGCATTATATTTCACATTTGTAACTTTAAAAACACTAGTTTTACAAATATAACATTTCATGCAGTACTGAGATCATTAGTATAAATTGGCACAAATATTATTCCTAATAAATAAATTAACATTTCGGGGCTATAACAAACAAGAAACTTAATTTTATAAATAGTTAAAATTGCTACTACATAATTAAAAATACTAGAATATTTTATGCACATAAAAAATGCAAGACGTGATAGGTAAGGCCTTTCATAAATTCGGTTTACGACAACACTAATTGCTTTAACGGTAAAAGTGAATTTTCTTGATAATTAAGTTAAAATCGAATTATTTCCCTACAATAAAGTACAAACATGTAATATTGGAAGGTAACTGTTAGTAAATGTTGTTCTGAAAGGTCTAGTAGTCATATACAGCATTAACCCGATGTATGTCGGATCGCAGATATAGGCGAGATACAATTGAATTTCTATCGTTTTAGGGTCAATTCACACTGAAAGAGCAGCGGCCGGCAGCGGCCGCAAGAGCACGGAAAATGTAAGAGCGCGGCGCCGCGCGGCCCGCCGCGCTCACGCTCAATCCCTTGCAATTACGGCCGCTGCCGGCCGCTGCCGGCCGCTGCTCTTTCAGTGTGAATTGACCCTTATAATCAGCGACATACGAGAGGTTAAAAAGTGTCTACCACCATATTTGTAAGGAAACCCCTACAGTGGTGATTGCACAATTTGTATAAAAACAAATAAAGCCTCATTGGTAGACGTAAGGCAATACGATAAGTTGATGTAAAGTCAACATAAAGCAATATAGGTCCGAAAACCCGACCTTGTAACACAGACACCTTGCCGTCCTGGCCACTAAAGTTTGACCATTTTCTTCCTAGATAGATTTCAATACATTTAAAATAGGTATTGTACTATCGCAGCACCTATAGGACACTTAAAAATCGTTTATCTATAGGTCCCTATTGTTTCTGCGTCGTGGGCGTAGGCGGCGTAGCTACCTTCAGCCTCCTGGCTTCGTCCGCATCGAGAGCTCGCTTCATCTCGTAGTACTTCTGTTTGAAGGATTGCAGCTCCGAGTTCACTCGCTCCAGTTCTAAGCGCTGGTCGTTTACTTGACGTTCACGCATGCTTAGCTCTGAAAAGTTATGGTATATAATTGCATATATTTTATAAGCTGCTTCGAACAAGTGGGTCAGTAGGTATGTATAGGTCATTAGAGACTGACTTACACGTTGGATTAAATCAAATATGGTTATGGTGATCTTATAGGAAATAAAACAAACAGGGAACATGGCAGGAGGCAGAAGAGGATCACGAAGATATACTTACCTGCAACTAAACACTTCATCTTAGTGGTCCTTTGTGACAGTGCACGTTGCGTTCGATTTAGTGTTATCTGAAAACATACTCCTATTACATATTAACATAATTAGATATCTAAGAAGGTTTTGCATGTATTGGTTTTTGTAAGAAGGACTCCGAGGATATTACTCGAACTTGGCGGACACACTGCCGTGTGTCTAGATTTAAGATCTTATGCCAATTATGTACGGTTCAAAGTCTATCAATAAATAGAGAATTGTTCCACTGTGCATACTAGTTTATTGTAGTATCGTTTAGTCACCTGTATTTCAGGACTGGGCTGCAAAGCCAGCATGTCTTTGACGGCGGTGTATAGGTTCCGAGTCTCCTTCAGCTCTCGATCTTTGAGTACCAGCATCTCGCTCTGTGCTAATACTTTTCTGAAATGTAAGAAGTTTGATTAAAACGCAAGTTAGTAAAGATGGGTCATTTTACATACGTTCATTACTCACTAGTAACCGCTAGTTGCTTTAACAGTGTCCCGAAGGAACTACTTTACGCAACCGGATAAAAGTTGCCTGTGGCTTTCCTAGATAAATAGGCGTTTTAGCAAACATACAAACTCTTCAGTTTTATAATAAGTGTAGATTTGCTAGTTAAAGTGGTAGGTATTACACGCCAAATTAGTGGTCTGTTCTTATTTAAAATAATTAGTCTTATTTTTGTACAAGTTTAAAACGGCGAAAGGTCGAATTAATTGAGATCTGAAACACTTTCAATTCAAGTGTGGGCTAAATATAGATTTTAAGAGTTAAGAGTACCAAAAATAGAACCTTTTTATTTGTTGAATGAGAAGGTTAACAAAAAAAATATATATTCAGTTAAATTACAAGGTTTTTAAGCGCTATAAGATCTGAACAAGCGACACCATTTTGAGACCTTAGTCGAAGATCAATGTTAAAACTATAATTAGGTATAAATAACGGACATTCTTTACAAAACAGTACTCATTAGCATTGTTTACTATATTGTCTTACAGAAATAATTGTTGTTTTGTCTCTTCAAAGTACCTAGGCGGTCCCATAATGAACTGGCCTGATATAGTTCTAGACGACATATCGCTACATGTTATGTGGCATTAAAAAGTACATTTATCGTGTATTTAATATAAAAAACACGCATCGACATGAAATGCTTAGTTTTAGTTTAGCAGGCATTTGAATGACGAGAGTCGCGTATTTTTTTCAAATGTCGAAAACTGAGTATCGAAGTCTCATAAAGTTTCTGTTTAAAGCAGGTTTATCCCCTGCGCGAATAAAAGAATGAATGGATGGCGTGTATAAGGAGTCTGTCCCCTCCTATAACACACTGAAAAATCTGGTTAAAAACTTTCGCCTCGGGAGAGAAACCGTCGAAGACATTGGGTATGACGGTTGGCCTGTGGAAGTGCTCACTTCCGAAACAATTGCTCCTATTGAAGAGGAGGTTCGGAGTGACCACCGTTTGAAGATTAGAGAAATTGCAGCTAGGCTTGGGCTCCCTAAAATCATTTTTCATCATGCGCTCCGTGAACATCTTCACATGAAAAAAGTGAGTGCAAGATGGGTACCGAAACTTCTTTCAGCGGTACAGCGACGGGCGTTGCGTTTCAGAGTTTTTGGATCTTTGTGGAGGAAAATTCAAAGATGTGATCGAGACGCTAGTGACTGGTGATGAAACTATGATTTTGTATTATGATCCACAAAGCAAGCGCGAGTCAATAGAATGGCGTTATAAGGATGAAAAGCCCCCTAAAAAGGCAAAAGGGTGCCTTTTCTGGGGTAAAATTGTGATTACTTTTATAAAGATGAAGAAATGTTAATTCGCAGATGTTTGAAGTGTATTGGTATTCATTTTGATTATATTGAAAAATGAAATCGGTTTCGTCTCATTTCCTTAATTAGTTCATAGTTAGGCCAATTCATTATGGGACCGCCCACGTAGCTTCAAGCTTCATCTAGCTTGATTATTTTAGACGTTATTTCTCCTTGCCAATTAAAATAGGTATTTAGTTGCCATTGTCAGTCTAGAAGTAAATCAATTTAACCGTGGTTCAGTTAGCCAAGGACCAATTTTTCCATTCACTATTTATTTTCCTGATTTAGACATTTGAGGATTAAATAAGGTTTTATAAAATTGTAAGTATTGTTTATTTTTACTTGCAACACTGATGGGGTATTTATTTTTTGCTGTGTTTCTGAAGTGAGGACAAATTGCATTGATACTGAAATAATAAGGAAAATTATAGCTTTAATGATTTGACCGTTTATGTGAACATTAGTTTTGGTAGCAATTGACTGCACTCAGAGATGTCATCTAGATAATCTCAGTAATTTTCAAACTCAACGTAGGAACAACTTTAGTATACCTATGTCTCATCAATTTATCATTAGCCTTTGCTAAGACCTATCTTGTAGCAATTGCTTTACAAATCTCACCATATCTGTGTAGCTACAGAGCGTCTTACACTGTCATATCTTTTCGTCTATTATGGTAATTAATAACTAGGTAATATGTGTGAAATAATCTAAGTAGTATCTCTAGGTAATAATATAAATAAGACCTCTTCAACAAGTAAAGAGACCTTATTAAAAGTACCTAGTTAACAAATTATGCGCAATCTTGACCATTGAACGTTCAAGGCAGGATATTTTGACTTCTCGGTCACCGGCGCCGTACCTGTCACAAGTAATTGTCTAAATTGACTGATCACAGAGCCCATTGTGTTCGCGACACGACACAATGCGTGTCAGATACCCATCGATCACTTTATTGATTCATTTTTAAATTTAATTATTGATGACGTAGCTTTAGATTCATTTAATGATCTTTATTAACGTTGAATCATCGTTTATTTTCTTTTATTAAATGAACTTGTTCTTGTAGATTCAACTGTGGAAAATGGTCATCCTCAGATGACGTCTGTCTTTGTAGATCTATGTCAGTCTTTACGGATATTCATAAAATTAGCTTTAGCAAGAACTATTGTTGTCCAATTACTATAATCATAGATAGCACTACAAATTCTTAGTATTTAGCATCCGGGAAAACTATGGCGAAAAACTTGGGAAAAGCCTACTTTGTAAGACATATAATAAATTAACCAATGATGTTTAAAACATCTCAGAAATTAACTGGAATCTTGCAAATGATCTACCGAATCATATGCAAATATCCGTATTGTATGAAATATCCACAAAATATTGGCGTTAAGCAAACAAAACGAAGCTACCTATGTGTGTATGATGCATGCGATGTTTTCAATGGAGATACCCATACGTTTCGTTTGTTCAAATTATTTGCGTGCGATTTAAAGCTTACTCATTAATAATTAATTAGTGTTTGTTATAATAAGGTTAGTAAGTAGAGATTTCTTGTAACAAGGTCTTCGACTATGTATTTGTTTTGACGTTTTTGAATCGTCAACTCAAGCGCATGATTGTTCCTGTCTTACCGTTTTATGTGTCTACTTGCGTCATTAGAATCAATAAAATAATAAACAGTTTTTATTTAATTTTGAATCTATTAGTAATCGATTTAACTTTTTGTTGTTTTTGTGACTGAATGGCTAATAATTTACCTAAGCGTCACACAAACCAGGTCAATGAAAACTTTTTGTGCGGTACGTAAACTAAGCTACGTACTACACACTGAGTTCTTTCAAGAGGTTAGGCTGGTTTTCCTAACATGCAAGGCTAGATTTTCAAGACAAAATTTTGGATTGTAGCTTTGTCACGATAAATCGGAACGCATGTTTTTTTAACGGACGTTAACACGTATCCGACTATGCGTAGGATAATTGAAACGTCAAACTTGTACAAAGCTTGACAGAGCAATTTTTGAATGGTATGAGAGTCGAGAGAGACAAGAGTTGGTAGGAACTTACCTCCCATACACATAAGACTTTTTTTTAAACGACGTCAAAAATAATCAAATGACTCCTCCCGCTTTAGGTTAGCAGCGTGAGGGAGTATCAGATTTATACTGAAGAAAACCCATCATGTTGCTGCGTGGGTCTATGTACCAGGACCGCGGTAACCCTTTCGAACAATCCCGCAGCCCCGTCAGGTCTTGGCCCTGGTGGGCTCCGCTAGGGTATATAACCTACCTCAAAATGGTGGACGTTAAGAGGAGTTTCTAGGGGTTCCTCAAGTCTACTTGAACATCTGATGAATTGACCTGAACAACACTTACTTATGGGTAAGACGAAGCTTCTGCATGACTCTTACTCTCAGGGTCTTTGCGCTAATATCTTTAGCCGTGTCTACAGGTCTTCCTTTACAAATTTGAACAATCTATAACTTGGTATACTTACTTCTGTGTGAGTCGTAGCTTCTGCGTAAGTCGTACACTCTCAGGGTCTGTGCCTTGCAGTTTTCGCCAACGGTGCACGTTGAGAGGCGTCTCTAGAGCTTCCTCTAGCGCCCTTACACGGAGACGCTCTCTGCCCAATTCGCGCTCCAAGTTGAATACCTGGGAGGAAGGAAAGCGGCTGGATTTGGTGTTTTGTTCATTTGATAGTAACGAGAATGAAAAGTTGGCTTCAAAGTAATGCTACTTTGAAGGACTGGTTTTTTAGACTTGATTTTGGAACACTGTTTTTCACCTCCAGTTTATTAAATACGCGGCTCAGTATTTCTTTCACGGGTAGTATACAAGGGAGTATGAAATGGAGTATCTAGGGGCAGCTCAGAACATAAGGTATGGTATCTAATATCTAAGGGAGAAAATAAGGGCAGTACATAAAAAAAGTTTATAAGGGTGAGTAGATAAGGGGAATAAATAAGGCAGCACATAACGGACTGAATAAGAGGACTACCCGAGTACCTACCTACCTATATAAAAAAAGTGTACATTAGCGACTTTACAGGGGGAGGACATAAAAAGGAGAAATGATTGAGACGTCAAGAATAAATTAAGATTGTGGACATGCCTATTGCCCATATACCCTACTAATTTAGATAAGTAGAACGTTTTTTTTACCGGTAGAAAAACAACAGACAGAATACCTGAATAGTTTTGCGTTCCAAATAAGAGGAGGTCAATGATGCAGCGTTCAATATCAACGATTAATTATTACCTAAGGCTTGAAGCCATCTAGCCTAGCAATCATACTTAGATCAATGAGAGTGCTAACCGCTCGTTAGACACTATTATAACTGAATCTGACTTTGAAAAAATTGGAACGACAAAAATGAAAATACCTATGTACAAGTATGTATTTATGTCCGTAATGTAGTGTGAATTTCATGAAACCTTGTATATAGGCTAGGTGTTAAGTTTTATTTAAGCATTATCAAAGTGCTACCTACAGTGCAACCGCTTATTTTTAGACATAAATGTATCATAAGTCAATGTCCTCACACATTTTCTATTTACTTTTCAATTCGCCTTCATGATATAAATTATCTGCTCTTTGATACAAACTTACACTTAGTCAAAGTTAGGACTGACATTAAGGGTCAATTCCCACTGAAAGAGCAGCGGCCGGCAGCGGCCGTAAGAGCACGGAAAATGTAAGAGCGCGGCGCGGTGCGGCGCCGCGCGGCCCGCCGCGCTCGCGCTCAATCCCTTGCAATTACGGCCGCTGCCGGCCGCTGCTCTTTCAGTGGGAATTGACCCTAAGAATGGGTTGAGCAATGTCGATGAACTTTGCGAAGAAGAAATTAAATAAAAAAATATGTTTTTGCAGTGAACCATGAAAAGGGGTGCCTATATTGACATTTCTGATGATCAAAATCATGTAAGAATTACAAGAACCTACCTCAAGTCTCAAATCGGTCATATTCTCAATTCCTTTAGAGAGCAAGTTCTTCTCTTTGCGCAGTCGGATGATCTCCAGCCGAAGTAGTCTGATGTCTTCCACGCGCTGTTCATACTGACGCTCGCCTTTAGACGACAGACATTTGAGACGATTCAACAATGAAATCAATAAACAATGCTATGACATAGTAATAAGAAAGAAAGAAAGTAAGAAAAGATCTAAAATAAGATCGCATTTTCAGTGGCATCTAGCCATACCTATCAGTTTTATTCTTTGTCCCTGTTGTTTGGCCCTGTAGATTTTTTAAACAGTTGTAGTGGTCGAAACCCGAGACACCTGCCCTTGTAAGGGCTCGCAAATAATATAATGCTAAATACATTTTTTTTTCATTGCAGATTTTATCATCATCAGCCTTTTCTATTGTTTTACTGCTGGACACAGGCCTCCTCTCACGCACATAAGGATTTTACGGAAGAACAAATTACATAATAATAAAAAAAAATTGATTATGCCTCTGGAAAGACATTACATGTTACATTATGTGAAATTACATTATGTTGTTTATTTCTATTGGTTAATTTGCACTCTTGCCCCTTCCCAACAAACAAAAACGTCATATAAGTCTTAACTTATACGACATAAAGTTGGATAGCAGTCTTATAATGATAGTGAGATGACTACTAGGTCCTGTAGACGTCTTTAATTTAACTTATTAGTAGTGCGACCAATATGTCATAATAAGCTGGTCTTAGCAACGTTGATAAGACTAAACTAAACGACGTTATATCACAGTCTTAGCTAAAACGTTTTTACGACAACGCAATAGTCATACTAACGTTATAGTCTATTAAACGTTTTGAACTGACCAAATTAGGTCTTTGAAAACCTTTTTATGACATTTATGTAATGTAGCAGTTGTATAAACGTTTTCACAGTGACGTTTATATAACGATCACTATCCTGTTTTACAGCGGTCAATTGGAGACTTTTAAATGACTTGGTTGTTTATTTAATACTCAAATATAACATATATATTACATGATGTCCGTTTAATGTCATGCCCTGACTTTAATCAAACTTGTAGTCGCATTTAAGTCAGTTTTTGACTTTAAAACGTCTAGGCCGCTCTATTTACGGAATATTTGATTAAGTTTACTACGAAAAATAAAAGCAAAAAATATGTGGAGTAGACTTAAACGTAGTGGAACTTTCAAAAGGAAAGTAATTCGAGATTTCCTTAATGGATCCTTGGATAACTAGCTGTCATGGCGTATTGCATGGTCTTGAAATAACCGTAATACGACTTTATGCCTTTAAAACGTCGTAAATAGATAGGTGTGTGACAAAAGCAACAATGTCCTACATTTTTAGAAATAAAAATATTTTTATTAATAAAATGTATAACCATTAAAACACAAAATTGCGAGGGGGCATGAAAATCTGAAATACATACATATAGGTATAGTATCATAAAACTTTAATACCAAGTCGAACTAAACGGAATGAGAGACAGATACCTTTATTAGCGAGATATATAAATATAAGTTAAATAACACTCATCACCTTTTATTTCCTTGTAATTTTTTTTTTACAAAACCACAAACACCGCGTCGCTATCAAGAAAAATGAATAAGTTTTACAGGTGTTGTTCCTTGACTCAAATAAAACGTTCGAAGTCAGCTTGTGACTTTTGTATGTCCGTTATACGACAATGTTGGTCATATAACTGGGGCCATTTTCGCGTTTTGTAAACGTTATTATAACGTAAGTGCGACTTAGGTATTACGATCGATGAAATTAAGATAACGTTTATTAAACTTTTAAGCGACGTTAAATTGTTAGTTGGGTTGCCACTTACCACTCGTTTCTCTTATTAACCTCAAGGTATATTTTATTCTAGATACCATCTAAAACTTACCTCTCTGCAGCGTAACCTCCAGAATGCGTATCTTCTCATAGAGCAGTGAGATCTCATCATTCCTCCTGACTAGCTGAGCGCCCACCACGTCGCGCTCGTTCATCAGACCTTCTAGCTCTTTCATGAGTTTAGCGCGAGCTGCGTCACCTTCCTAGATAGAAGATGACAGTTTGAGACACAACCGGCCTACTTGGCCTTAATTTGACGCAGAGGTTGGCGTTGGCGTTATCCAACTTCTTTAAGAAATCCGAAAATTAGAGAATTTTACAGATGTGACAATTCTGGATTTTTTATCTTTTTTTACTTTCAGACCTTATCAATAATGCCTGACTGTACCTGCAATTCTAGAATGAATGTCTGATTTAGATAGTAGATATAGATTTAGACTAAATCAGTTCGGGTTTAATGGAAATTCTGATATTAGCAATTGCAATCGATTGAGCGTTTAGAACAGCATTTCTTACCCGGCCTTTTTGCAATGCCTGCAATCGATTGAGTCTTCTGCCTTTTCCACGAGGACCAAAGACGATTCGTGAAGGTCGCCTCCGTCTACTGGCGATCCATCTCAGCAGCAGCATTTCTTACCCGGCCTGCCTTTTTAGAGATTAAGTTTGACATCAAAATTATTGGGGCACCAATAATCAAGACCTAGTCCCACGTTACCTGAACAATCCTGTTAAGCCTAGCTTCCTCCTGCCTCAAGGCAGCTATATCTGCCCTCGCTTCAGACAGCTTGACGAGCCCCGACTGTATCTCGACGCGCAACTGCTCGTTCTTCTTGTTGCACTTGCCGAGGAAGCCCTCGCAGGACTTCAGTCCCGTCTCCTTGCCGCTTATGTCTTCTTTGAGCTGCTCTATTTGATATGCTAACATCTGTTCGGAAGTAGAGGGTGATTGAGGTCTTATATAAGGTTTTGATCCTTAGATTGGTCATTAGGATGAAAAACCAGACGAGTTTTTTATTTTATAAACATAGAATAGAATAGAATAGAATATATTTATTTGCTTGAAATATGGTTAGGTACAATATAGGTCTTACAATACAATTATGTTTCTCATATCTCGCCTCATATTCAGCATGCAAATTTTATCGGTATGAAATGGCATAATTCTCAATTATTAAAAAATGGTAAGTTACTCAGTTACCTACTTACACTATTAAAAAAGAAAAAACTAACACATACAAAATTATAAACTAAAACATACAAATAGTCAAAATTTAAACATTTAAAAAGAATACAAAATCATAAAGTAAAATAATACTAATCATTTACAAAATGTCAACAACTAAATCCATGCAACATGTCAAAAAACTAAGACAATAAAAAAAATCTGTTTAATTCAATAAAATATACCTTGCAATTACTAAAAGTGCTTTTTTTTATTTATGTTATAATTTAGAAAATCATTTACCGTATAGAAACATTTATCCATTAGCCACTTTTTTAGTTCTTTATGGAAAAGATTCGTCGGCAATTCTCTCATTTGCTTAGGTAGCCCATTAAATATTTTAATAGCCATAAAGTTTGCGTTTTTTTGGCAAAATGTTGTCCTGTACCTAGGCATTGTTAATTTACTTGGATCCCTACATATTTTGCCTATCTTGTAGTCATTTTCGTTATCTGCCTTACTAAATAGAGCAGGGTGTTTTTTTACAAATACGCCAATCTCAAATATATATAAGCATGCAAGTGTCAACAATTTATTTTCTTTGAAAATGGGTCTGCAGGACTCTAATGGTCCAATACCGAAAACAGCTCTTATGCATTTTTTTTGTACAATAAATGCCCTGTGACTGTCCGTGGAATTGCCCCACAATATTAAGCCGTACCTTAACACGGATGCAACATATCCATGATAGGCTATCAAGGCTGCATTTCTTCCTATAGTCTTTCTTAGATTTCTTAGTGCAAATGCAAAGCTGTTCAGCCTATTGCATACATTCTCAACATGCTTCTTCCAGTTACAATTTTTGTCTATTACTAAGCCTAAAAATTTTGTATTGTCAACTTCGTCTATTTTATTATCACGTCTATAGACTTATCTTATGTTGTTACGAAACGTAAAAAGCTAGTTGCGCAATTCCAAAGTCTACATTTTTTGGCATTATTTGTTTTACTTTTGGCTAGAGGTATTTTGATCGAGATGTTACAATGCGTAATTTCTGTAGTCATCTTATTGTGTCTATAGTTTAATCTGCAATCAGATCTTACATAATTTTGCACAATTTCGAAACATTCATTTAATGGTTTATCTTCGGCTTATGAAATATTCTCCTACCTTCATCTTCTGCTTAAGATCCTGTATCTCGTCTAAAGCTTCGGTATAGTTCTTGTGCAGCATGTTTCTCTCTGCTCGTGTAGCGTCCAGAGAGACGGACAGCTTGCGGGACTTGATCGTCTCCTCGCGTAACGCCTTCTTCAGGTCCAGGATATCGGCCGTGCGGAGACGGACCTCCTCTGGAGTCACATTAGGGTCATTCAAAATATTGTATACTAGGTTCCTGTTAGCTTTGTATATATTATTATGTTTGTAATTGCTGGCCTTTTTATTGTCCCAAAGCAGGGCATAGGCCTTCTTTCATATATTTTAGAAATAAACGCTAATCACCGACGTTGAATATTACGTTCGAGTATCTATTTATCCTATTATTTTGTATTGGTTGACTTACCTGTTATTTCATCAATTTTCTCGTTTAGAGCGATCGTCTCTTCCAACATCCTGTAATATTATTGCAAATCAGAGGCCATAAAAATATTTATGCAGTTCAAGTTTATGATTATTTTAATGACACTCCTTATCCTCAATATAGAATCCTTTTTTAATGTTCTTGATTAAGTCAATTTCCATTAGAAATTACTTCTTTTTTTAATTTTTCTTCTACTGCTTCTTTTATTTCGACTTTCATGTACCTATCATCTTTTGCACATTTACTTTCTGTCCATCTATCGATACTGACCTGTCCTTATCCTTCTCGAAGGTGCGTATCATGAGGCGCTGCTTGTGTATCTGTGCGGAGTTGATCTCCAGCTCGTGTTCTAGCTGTTTGCGTCTCTGTTCCTGCAGGTCCAGCATCGTCAAGTTCTCTTGTGCCTCATCTGAAAGTCACAATTGGTTTAGTAGAAAAGTAGAGTAATAAAGATAAAAAACAAGCATCAAATAGGATTGCAGTAATGATATACATCTATTCTGAAAAAACGGATGGTTGGAGATCAAATCTGTAATATACACTTGATTTATGTATGACCAATATATTGGTAATGTGATGTTTACCAAAAGAATACAATTTGACATAATTCCATAGGAATTTTGGATGTTTTAAGAATTATGTGATTTCGGTGACTGAAACAAAATGAGTATGAGGTTCTAGATCAAAACGGATAGCCCGTATATCAAGAGAGCAAAAACTGAAGTAAAAGTAAGTTTACTAGAAAACCCATAGATTATTATTTTGAAAATACCAGCATACCCATTACTCAAAAACATAGTTCAAATCCTACATACTCTGTATCTTCTGCAAGTTCTTCGTAAGTATTTCTTTCTCTCGCTTCAGGTTCTCGATGTCTCGCTTGTCGAACTCGGCTTGCTTCTTGTTGAGCATCAGGTCACGCTCCATAACTGACACTTGTTGCCGAAGACGCTCACTGGGCATTGGAATTGCAATAGATTGCTTTAATTTGTTACTTTCTTTGTACAAAATGTTTGACATACTGAATTACCCCTTTGCGAAAAATAACGGGCCCTTAATTAACTATGAGAATTTGATTTCATCATCATCTCCCGAGCCTTTTCTCAGCTATGTTGGGGTCGGCTTCCAGTGTAATCTGATGCAGCTTAGTTCCAGTGTTCGACTGCCTATCTAACTTACTCAACTGAGTTACAAATCCAACCCTTTGGTTAGACTGGTGTCAGACTTACTGGCTTATGAGAGTAGGATTTCTAGATTATAAAAAGTACCTGCATAACATATGGAATAACCTAAAGACTAAGAATTGTTAGAAAGTGGTCTTACCTTATTGAAAGCAAAGGTCTTTGAAATCTTAGAACTTACCTCTATAGCCATGAAGGTTCGACCTGAACTAATGCTAATACTATTAATACCTAGTCCTGCAGGTAAAAATCAACCATAACTGACTGTCAGTAAACAAAATTGCAAATGTCTCACCGATCAGTTTCGACACCGGCTTTGCTTTGTTCTAGAAGCTGATATCTCTTGGACTGAGCAACTAAGTTCTTGGCCATTTTCTGTGCTTCATTGCGTATTTTGTTGCTATCGTCGATTGTATTCTGGGAAAATATTTATTTATTCATTTATAGTCGTGGTGGCCTTTTGGGTAAAGAACCAACCTCTCGAGTATGAGGGTGTGGGTTCGATTCCAGGTCAGGTTTGTATGTACTTTCTAAGTAGGTATAACTTGGACACCAATAGCTGATAAAAATGTGAAGGAAAACATCTTGAGGAAACCTGGACTCTATAGTCTGAAATCACCAACCCGCATTGAGCAAGCGTGGTGATTAATTCTCAATCCTTCTCCGTGTGAGAGGAGACCTGTGCCCAGCAGTGGGACGATAAAAAGGCTGTAACAAGGCTGTAGTATTTATAGGACCTCCAACAAAGAATATACACAACACAGTTTTAAAACTGAGATAGTAATCTAGCACGTGTATTCTTTTAATTACAGAAGGACACATCATGCATAAAATTATTGTTATAACTAAATGGGAACAAATACTTTCATTTACCAACATGCAATGCATAAAACAGTTCAAAAATATTAAATTATAACTAGACTTTAAAAGTATAACCAGGCCTCTGTCACTCGACGTACTTGCGCGCGATAAATGCCTACCGCTCGCTGGGTTAGGCCGGCTCCACACGTTGGCCCCAACGCTCGTTCCAACGTTGGACCGCAAAATCGGTGAGGCGTACACACGTTGGCGCATAACTTAGTTCTGTCCTAAAACCGACACGAGACGGCCAACTACCAACGCTCGCCCCAACGTTGGGGCCAACGCCATTTTCTCGATCCACACGTTGGACGAATAGCGTTGGGACGAGCGTTGGGGCCAACGTGTGGAGCCGGCGTTACCGGTAGCCCCACGCGGCTCAGGGCGCACAACAGTCACACGCGCCGCGCGCAACACAATGTTATTATTTTTATTTCGTGGCATGTTATGCTGTTGGTTTTTATTAGGTTTTTTAAGCTACCTCACAAACTGATGGATTATTTTGAGTTGTGTTGGTTTATATGCGACTTTTGTAAGATTATCAAACATTTTTATATGTATGAACTTATCTAGAAATTCTTTTTTTTTAATAAATTAATACTTATCTACTTTATGATTTTAACAACAGAGATCATTAGGAACTTATTTTACTTTAGATACCTACTTAGTTATATGAACTGTATTGTGAGTTTTGTAGCTCAAAACACATCTCGAATGTAAGTAGGTATACCTAGTTCTGGTCCAACTTAATGACGCCTCGGAACATTACGCGTGTCGCTACGCAGAAACCAATTTTAGGTATGTATCAACACTCGACGGATTTGTACCTTATGGGGTATGGCACTTGTGCTCAAAAAATAGTTGGAAACCGCCTTTGATTTTGACGAAAGCTTTACTTAAGTACTTACCTATGCTTACGTATTAGGTAATATTTAGTAATATGTACCCATACTCCATTTTAGTAGGCAATACAATAGTTAACTAAAGAAAAATATTCTTGACATTATATTACTTTTTATTGAAAAACTCAGTTTTAAAAAAGGCTATCTTAAAATAAGCGTAACTTTTTTTTCCTACTTAAATATTAATAAATTGTAAGAAGCAACCCTAAGCACGGCCACGGCACGGTTGCGGTCACTGAACTGTGCGCTATCGCATTGGAATAACAATCAAGCGCTCGAGCTTTTAAGGTTCATTTTATAACGCAGCTAGGAATTTGTAGGTAGTTGGGGAACTTGTAGGTGCTTATAACGGTAGGTATGGACTTTTTTGTATGGAGTGATTTATCTGTTACGTAGTAACTATTATATAATCTGTGGTATAACTGTAATGTAAACTTAATTTACATTTTATCAGATAAGTATTATATGTATAGTTTAATTAACAGTGAATGTATTTACATATATGTTAAATTATAAAATATATAGATATTGCAGTTTGGAATAATACTTTTGAGTATAAAACTGGAATACCTATATGATTTTCTAGATATCTGAAGAAAGCGGGATAGCCATACTTGTAAAAGAAATCCTTCACTAAGGAATGGCTTAAGTAACCATTAAATGTCTCTGAGTGCAAGGGTTAATAGGTATACTTTTATGTATGGTGGCAGGCATCCTCTTGAGATTTTTGTCTTACTGATTTCTGGTTCCCGTTTTTATTTGAAGTATTATATCCGATTGTTTCGATCAATGAGTTTAGTATTCGTATCTAGTATAGTTTTCACATAAGTCAATGGCAATCCACAACTAAATTCTGAGCACAATTGCACGCAACGATGCGTGCAATTTTCCGTGCCGACAAAAAGTTTGGTAAGAACTAGGTATGGGTACTTTTTAAAATTTTTGCAGGTCTAATTACTTAGGTTATTGTCAACTTTATTGAAGTTTCAAAGTGCAGAGAAACATCATTGCATTTATTTTTATTAATAGAACTGCAATCACAAACGTGAACCATTAGACAGACAAATAAATTCATGTCTACAGCCTACTAACAGTTTTTTGCAAACATTTGAGTTCAAGGTCGAGCAAAACAAATCTTATACGAGACTTTAGTAGGCTTAGCATTCTTACAACCAGTACTGTAACAAGTTATAGACTGAGAGCTAGCGACTGCCAGATCTATCCTAAATTATAAAGCTGAAGAGTTTTTTTATTTGCTTGAATGCTTTAATCTCAGAAAATAATGTTCGGATTTGAGAAATTATTTCAGTGTTAGATAGACCATTTATCGAGCAAGGCCATGCTACTGTTTATCCGAATGCGAAGTAATTGTAGGGAATGGACTACGGGTGAGACCGTTGGCGGAAGATATTATTTTATGAAAACCTTATACTTAGACAGTTATGTGTTACTGGGGAGTTTCATAACTTCCCAGAAACACATAGGATGTTGTAAAAAAGAAGTTGTTTTAACCTTCGAAAAGTGCTGCATTATCAGCCTAATTTGAATAAACGTTTGAGTTTGTATGCATCCATCTTTCAGTGGACTATATTATAAAGTTTGACTGGTAGCATTGGAATATATTAAAACAAAACCGAATGTTTCGACCATTATAAAGTATCGGAGGTTTGGCAGTCACTGTCTTTTGATTTATTACTACTTTATATGCATCCATCTTTCAGTGGATAACATTATAAATTTTGTCATAGAGCATTGGAACATATAAAAGAAAACTGAATGTTTATAAAGTATGGGAGGTTTGGCGGTTACTGTCTCTTGATTTATTAGTACTTGAAGATCAATATTAAGTATTTGCAAACAAAAAAAAAATGGTTACACACATTTCGCAATCACGGTCGAATTTAAGGAAGTTTAAAGCTCTCTCATAATAACTGAACTCATAAATAACTTTTTATAGCTATAGGTGATAAATATTGTAATTTATTAATGATCAACACGTGTATGTTTAAGCCTAATTTGCAACTTAAAGTGTGATTTTGCGATAAATAATTGTGAATGGACAGTTGTGAATCCCGGTTTGCGGAAGTAAGCAGCTTTTGATCAATAAGCGTCCAGACCGATTGTCGGCCATGACGGCTGTTCTCCAGAAAGAGATCAGGATGCATCAATATAGGGCACAAGTCTTTGCACAGGCACGGGGATAATTTCAAAATGTTTGCGATTCCTTCGCTCTCATAAACCGATGTGACCACAATCCAACATGTCTTGAGAAAGATCAGGCAGCTTTTAAAGACGGTAAGACAAATTTTATATTAAATTATGTAGGATTTTTCCCATTTACGATAACAGCTGGGGCTTTTGTTGCTCCACTTCTTCTTCTCAACAAAAACACATAGGAACTGGTGAACAACACATAGGGCGGGCGTTTTGGGGGCTGTCTTTTGTTTTCTGACTATCAAAAAGTACCTACTGTTTCGCAGCCAAGTTTGAATAAACGATTTTTGATTTTAACAGCTAAACCGATCGTCATGAAACTCGTCAGTAATGGGTAAATAGTCATTGGTGGTTCGTGTTCTGTCGTATAACTTATTATAATGGATGCTTCTGGATACACGAATGAAGCATATAGAAACCTAGACCAATAAAATTAAAGCTCACCTTAAGCTCCTTGGCAGTATTACTGAGCTGTGACTTTGTCTTGTCCAGCTCAGAGTTGGCAGTCTCCAACTGCTCCCTGAGTTGAGCACTCTTACTGAAAGCTGCTTCTTGTTCAGCTTGAGCAGTTTCCAACTTGGTCGTGATGGTGTTCAGCTGACGGTCTCGGCGCTCTATCGCTTTCTCTGCTTTCGTACACTGGGGGAAGAATGTGGAGATGTTTCTAAAAGAAGTGACGGGGAGGACTGAGAAGCACGTGGGTTTTGGTAATCCAAAATGTCAACGGTTTGCGGATAGAAAAAGCTATAATGTATAAAAGATTTAGTTTATATTTTGGGTGCTTAAAAAAAAAGTCGTTAACATAGAACTGGACTAGTGACCACAATAATCAAAGCTTTATGTATAAGTTTTTGGAAAGAAATGATTTTAAAAAATATGACACGAGATCAAACATCATCTGCCTTTGTGTTTTATAAGGAGCTTTTTTGCTTTTATGCCCCTGTTAACCCAGACAGAGGCTAGAGAACCCGATACCTCTTAAGGTAAGACTGGTTGTCAGACTTCTTCTCTTCCAATTATTTATTCCAATAAGAACATAGATAGTCTGCTTTTCATTCTGGTACGTTTGCGCAGTTCTTGTCGAAGACGCAGTCGCTAATGAAAGCTAGTATTTCCATAGAAAGACTTACTTTTTCCGTGAGCTGTGCAATACTTGTTCCTCTGACGTCCACTTCGTATTTGAGGCCGTTGGTCTCAGCCTTTAAGTGTTCCACCAGACGGTTTTGACGCACTGCATTATTTTCTGCTTCCTACAATAAGTTCATATGAAGAAGCTGTAGATTTTGAGAGTAACCATGGAGTTTCTTGCCCGTTCTTCTCCATAGGAAGCTACTTTTGGAATGGGCAACTAGAATCGAAACTTATTCATATTTTTAACGTTTATATGTGCTTGTAAATGCCTAAATGAATGATGATTTGAATGATCAAATCATCGTCGACATCATCTTTCGACTTTTGGTCCATGTGATTTTCCTATCAGACTTTTTTAAGTAGGTACCCCAGGCTCAAGTACCTAGTTCTGTTTATTGCATTTTGATGACATTGTGTCGATTGATTGAGGTTTAATCAAGTTTTCCTCAACATTTATTATATTTCTTGGATGCAATTAAATTGATTTTACGAATATGTTTTTATCATTCCTACAGTACCTAACCAGTAACCATGTTATTGGCAGTTGCAGTCTTACTACAACTTACACCTTAATTAATTCACTTCCTAACTCCCAAAACAAGAGACCTATAGAACATTTGGATTCTGACCTCAATCTGCTCTTCAAGTTTGGAGATGTTGAGCTCCTTATCATGGTTCTTGGCTTCCAACTCCTCGACGTATTGCACGGAGTTGGCGAGCCTCTGTTTGAGGGCATCCAGTTCTCCTTGAAGACGAGCCTTTTCTTTTTCGAATTTCTCTTTCTCTTTTGCTGCTGATGTTGCACCACTTGAGAAAAAAGGAGGTTAGGTTTTGTTGTGAGAAATGTGACTGTCAATTCTACTTTAGTAGTACCTACTGGACGGGAATATCCTTACTAATAATATAAATGGGAAAATAATTCTGTCTAACAATCTGGCGTTGCCCATAGAACTTCAGCGACGATTAAAATAAATGTGGTACACAGATAGCCTATTTATTCAGCCGCAGAACCAATTTCCACAGTTGGAAAAAAAGGAGCATAAATAAAACATTTATTTACATCTAGATCAGAGACTCAGATGTTAAGCATTATGTAAATCAGTTTAATTTTAGTCTGTAGACTCGGTATTTACAGCCACTAAGTTGACCGTCCAAATCTACCCTAATCTGTCTATTACTCATAATATACTCACGCGTCTTCTTCACCAGCACGTTTCCTAGCATCCAGCTCCTTCTCCAAGCGGATGACCTGCTTCTTCATCGTCTCCAAGCTCTCCACGCTGCTGAGCTCTCTCGCGTGCATGGCATCTGCCAGAGCTTGGGCTTCCTCTGCCAACATACAGGCATTTATATGAGTTTAGGCCACAGGCTGTCATTGAACATCCTTGATAGTCGTTTCGGGTAGTTAGAGGCCTGAAAGTCTGACACCAGTCTAACTTCTTTGTGTTTTTGTACTTTTATAGGTAGGTATGTATTGTGTGTGATTTGTATTGTGTGCGCTTTTTAGTAATTCTACAAACTGGATGGATGGAGATATAGATGCTTTGATTTTGATCGATCTTGGCAGTGATCTTGGCAGTAATATAATTATTATGTATGTGTAGGTAGGTGTTCGTGAGGAGTTCCTGAGAAGCTTGTTGTTCTATGAATTGGTCGGTTACATTTTGCGTGTTTTTTTTATTTTATTTTAATTTATCGTCATATTATCATCAGCCAATTGCCTGCAGCTGTAAAAAGGTTCACAATATAATACAAACTTACTGATTTCAGTTCGTAGTTTTTCGATTTGCTTGTGATTTTCAGCTATTTCAGCCATGTAGTCTGTCACCATGTCATCGAAACGTCCGAGTTTATTCTGAAATAAATGAGTATTGTGTAAATAGCGTGTTTTATTGATTTTCTAAGCAAAAACTACCTCCTAGCTAACAGAAAACTACAATCAGGTATGTATTTGGAAAAACTAACGCAATAGTGAAAAAAGAGACAATGAGAGCATTCTGAACATCAGAACTCTTCACACCCGGATTATGTGAGATTTTGATGATCTTTTGAATAGAATACAGGTAATTGCACCTACCACTGCTATTTCTCGACCACCAAAAGGTAGACTGGGCTAAAGCGCTAAGTCCGCCAGTGTACAAAGTGTGCACAAAGTGTGTAATAAAAAAATAATTGAGAATAACATCGAGCTCCTTATCATTCGGGTGCGCAGAGTTTCTTTGGGACGCCGGAAAAAGGATTCAAACTAATAGAGACAATAATCTGTAGGTCTTTGTACTGCTGAAAACCTACTTAGCCTCTTTAATCTCGCACTAGCGTGTTGTTCGTATTTATATTTCGAGCATCACAAAGTCGCTAGTTAAGCAATTTCAACGCTGAAAAGTAAATATGACTTTTCATTGACCATAAACTGAGTAGAAAAATCAGATCAAAGTCTATATAAACACAGCAAATAAACATGGTATCAGGTAATGGTAATGGGTGTAGAACTGTAATATAATGTAGTATCTAGACACACGGCAGTGTGTCCGCCAAGTTCGAGCAAAAAAGGCGACACACCGGCCGTGGGTTATATTACACGAACCATTTCGGGCCAAATTCGACCCCCCTGTAACTCAAAATCTATTTTATTTACGCATATCAAATTTCTAGTATCTGTTGAGACCCCCTCACTTATCTAAAATACAAAATTTCATTAATATACCTATTGTAGGTCTTGAGATATTGACGTCAGAAAATCGCTATTTTTACTATACACTTATTCACTGATTCACTGATTCACTTATTCACTTATTCACTGACTCACTCATCAAAAACCTAGACCACTTCCAATGGTCGTATTGACTTGAAATTTGGCATGGAGGTAGGTCTTTATGTCAAGGTAAAGGGAAAAATCTGAAAATGGCCAAGTGTGAGTCGGTTTCAAAATAATGAAGGTGTTTTATACCCGGTGTAAATTTATACCCTAAGGAACTAAAACGAACTAAATTTATCTATATTTATATAATATATCTTCGAATGGTACAAAGGTTTGTATTTAGTCAAAGTAAAGTAAAAATCTGAAAACGGCCAAGTGTGAATCACTTTCGAAAATAACGAATGTGTAACTTTGATCCACGAACATAATATATGATAACATGTCATGTCAGTCAGTTGGTAAATCTAGTCATAGTTAATCTAGTTCATTTCTTTGTAAGAAACATAGTGCATATTAAAAATCTAAAAGATAGTATAAATGAGACATTTCTTTAACTAACTTCATCATAAGAAAAAAAAATAAACAACCTTACAAAAATAAATGAAATCCCACCCAACAAAAATGTGAAAGATGCCAAGTTCGATAATATGGGAAGCTTCGCCTATAAAAGAAGTGAGATCTGAATAAGTACCAAGTTCCATACACATACCTCAGTTAAAAATAGTTACTTTTTAATGATGATTACTTGGCAAGTTTTAATAGAAAATTAAATACTTGATTCATTGCGTTTGGTAGGTTTATAACAAGGTGTATGAAAACTTGCCAAGTAACATCATTAAAAAGTAACTATTTTTAACTGAGGTATGTGTATGGAACTTGGTACTTATTCAGATCTCACTTCTTTTATAGGCGAAGCATTCCCATATTATCGAACTTGGCAGTCTTTCACATTTTTGTTTTGGGTGGGATACATACTCTAAGACTCTCTTTCTCATCACACAAATGTGCATTATCTTCTTTGAGCTTGTAATAGGTGTCATAAAGCTTGGTGTATACATCGGTGATGAATTTCAAGCCTTCTGAATCGCGTAGCTGTTCCAGGACCTGAAAAAAATGTTTTTGGTAAAAGATTTAATAAGTACCCTACAAGTTGTTGGACAAAAAATAGTGCCACGGATAAACACACATAACGGTGAGATTTATGACATAGGTAGTACCCCTCATTTTTATTGTATCGGGGGTTAAACAAAAAAAAAATATAATTTGTAATTCTGCATAAGAGATTTATTTCAAATCCCGTCAACGAGGTTTTAATCCCACTATCATTATAACCGTATTACGTTATCTGGTTATCTAGAATATTTAACGGTAATAAGGCTTTTTCAGTATTGTTGTAATAATCTTAGGTATTCTATTTAGTCCAGGGCAAGTTTGGGTGAAGTTATCAATGGTATCCGGGGGTCATAAGCTGTCGCCAACCTGACTCGAGTAAGTGAGTTCTCCAGCCTTCTCTGATGGAGAAAACTACATTTGCCTCCTGTGGCACAGTAAATAGCCCGATGATATTTATGCAGAAGATTATGTATAAAGGTAGGTAGGTACTCATAGTTTTTCATAACTTTACCCATTAGAAAGTCTAATAAAACTTCGGATAATAGAGCTATGTAAAATAATATGACAAAGAAAATTACTTTTCCATATTCCTTCTCAGCTTCGGTGGTCTCCGAGCCGATCGTGATCGCCGCCCCAAACTCTTCCTCTTCATCCATTTTGAAAAGAAACACTAAAACTTTGTTGAAACGACACAAAAAATATTAACAAACAATAATAAAACTAAAATTGAGGTAAAACAGTTTAAAAAATCCTATGGTCTCGGTGCTCCGCTGTTTATGTGGTTACTATGGAAACGGCGTCGCCGTGGCGAAAAATAAATGTGAACCATAGAGCTTTCCTGATTGTCGTTTGATACTTTTCGGAAGAGTTATGCCAACTTCTATAATGAACTGATGTTGTCTATGGTGTAGCCTGTTGGAGGAAATTAGAGAATTTTATTGTTCTAATTATACACCTTTATTTTCCAGTTAAATTGTTAATAGTACTATTTTTCAGTGCACCAATTCTTTAAGTGATCCTTAACTGCCAAATATAAACACGGAAACAGACTCTAAAAACCAAATTCAAAAGTTCCCTCTTGAAAGCAATCTTTGAAATTGGCGATTCGACCTACATCTTTCGTCTTGCTTTTTCACCGTGTAATAGAAAAGGACATATTTCAGAGTAAATTAAGTAATTGCTGTGATTGGTTGGAACAATATAATTGTGGTACTAATTAGGATGTTGGTAGTTTGCTGTCCTTGTGGGACCCTCGAACCTAGAATTGAGCTAGCCAGATTGGAATGATAAGAGTCGTACCTAGGTAAATTGGCTGTGGGTCACGTACGAGTATGTTTGAGTAGATGGTAGTCTTTATTTTTTATGTGTTTACTAGCTGTTCTGTTTTCCCAGCGCCCTGAGGGATCTACCTACCGCAACCGCTTCTTCTTTAATTATTTTATTTTTGTACCCTCCTTGAATGAATGAAAACGAATCGCTAAAAATCCTGATTTCAGATGAACATTAGAGATATATTTAGAATAGAACTTTTAACACGTGTGTTAGAATACGCTGGTCAGACCTTTTTATATCTATGAAGACAAAAAAATATTGTGATAATACCTAAGTAGGTGCTTTATTTGTTCTGTAAATACATATTTAATTGCAAATCACAGTTTCATAGCTGAATGAATTCGAGATTGGTAGACAGACCGTGACATTAATTGGATAACTAGGTACGACATATTTTTAATACTTTTTGTTTTTATTTTAAGTTTCTTTGCTGAATTTTGTCGACATTTCGTATTAGTTGCCAATTTAGCTTATTAGTTCTCTATTTGTTTTCTAAAACGCGCTAATCACTGATATTTCTGGACCGATTTGAAAATTATTTCAATACAATTTTTAGAGGATACCGATTTTTTTTTTACTTTTAATCCGGAAGCGCGATGGGGGAGGAGCTCTCACGAGACGCGCGTAAAATGGCTTCAAGTGGAACCTGGTTTTGTTACAAATTAATGAAAACACAAAACTTTAAAGGCAACTGAAACCGCAGAAAAAGCTTGTTCACGACATAAGTACTTCTCAGAAGTCACTTAGGAACAAAAAAATATAAATAAAAAACCTAGAATTTTAAATATATCGGAACCGGAATAGGAACTAAGTATAAGATGTATAATAATAAAAACAAGTACATAAGTAATTTTGTTGTATGTACTTACCGGTTTTAAGCACTACAGGTTATATAACTTATATGTACTTGTGTGAGTACATAAACATTTATGTACTCGAATGAGTACTTACATGGACCAAGTATTTTAATTGAGCTACCATTTCCTGTAGCAGTCAAAATTTATCATTCTAGGTCGAGCTGTTTTTGAGAAAAAATGGGAGGCACGTGTAAGAGTGTATTTCCGGGGAGATTTTTGTTGTTGTGTAAATGTTTTTTTTTTACAATGCCAATAGGAGGAGCTCATGGCTCAATTAAATACGTTAATATGCTGGTTAATATATGTCGATTAGCATAACGAAAAAAAAAATATGCTAAAATTAAAACAAATGCTTTTTCAAATAAAGTAAATAGAATAATACAAATGTGCGAGAATTAGAACACCACGTAAGAGTCAGTCATTATAAATAACTGAAATTCTCCCATTGAAAACTAAAGCACTGAATGGATTAGGTCATTTTTTTTACAATTCGCCATAGAATATCATACAGTATATGATATTGATATAGGAAAAGGCGTAGCATACAGGTGATGATGTTGATATTAATATCTACTAGCAGCGTGCAAAAAATCGTTCTACTCTTACTTTTTCTGGCTATGATCTCTATTAAAGAGCCATTTACTCCAAATAGGTATATAAAGAAAATATAAAATCTTAAACTGCAGTTCTGCAAATTAAGAGTCTATGCAACTATCACGATTTCGTGGTAATCCTGTTAAGAGTACTTCAAGGATAACGACTGTATCGTAAAAGTTTATTGTTTTATACCGATGTTAATTAACTAGTTCATTTATTTAGCCATTTAATTCTTGTTCAACGCGGTCTTACCTACGTCCCGAGGCAACTTCTCAAGACTCTAGCTAGACCATCTGTTCTCATTTAAGGAGATCAGACAGCTGCGCAGGACATATTATAGTGTACGAGCATTTGCGCAGACACAGGTGCACTCACTATTCCTTCACTCTCATAGCCCGATGGGACGGCAATCCGACACGACCGGAAAGAGATCAGGCGCAGGACCGACATTTACTTGCTCTCCGATGCTCGGGTGAATCAATCACCAACTTCCAGACTACGGGCTGCGTTGAGAAAGTTTAAGTAGACCCACATAGGGATTTCGGCCCGACCCGGGAATCGAACCCGAGACCTCGAGCAAAGCAGCCGCGCTTGCGACCACTAGACCAACGAGGCAGTCAACCATCTGTGTACCCATTTACAAAAATCAGTTGAGTCGTTTTGGCGTGAAAACCGGACAGACAGACACATGCATATCTACTGTAAAAAAAGGCTTTAGTATTCATATTTGTATCTAGATTTTTGAGGTTTTTAGTCTGTTTTTCATTACCTTTTTTACTCAAAGTTAGTTGAATTCAGCGTGGCGTGAGAAGCCTTGACTTAACTAATTATATAACGGCTATTAATGATTTATAATTAAAGGGAATTACATCATTGTGAGTTCATTGATTTATTATCTTTCAATTGGAATAATTAAAATTGTTTGTTTTGTGTGAAATCTATAAATCTTTGGCAAAGAACTAAGTTTGCTACAAATAGTCCTGGCAGAAGGGAAGACGTGGTAGAAGCTCCAAGGCTTGATTAGTTATCCCTAAATTTATATCTATCACCAGCTACAATACGCGCGCTGTCTCGTTGGTATAGTGAGTGCACTTGTGTCTGCGCAAACTCTTGTGCACTAGAACATTTCCTGCGCAGCTGGATGTACCTACCTGAGATCTCTGCTGCTATAAAACGACTGAGCTGTTTATTGTTTGTCCACCGTGCAGCACACTACGTTTGTACAACTAAAACTTTGACTTAAAGAAATTAATCGGCTCAGCCAATTTGATTTAAAAGTATAATACCAATTACAAATAGAGTGAAAGTAAAGGACACACATACCATCTTTAGTCTGTCCATTTGTAGATTACATACATACACCACGGTCGGCAAATTGTGCAACCTTTACTATTCACTGGTCGGTTGACCCTCTGATGTGCTCAATGCTTCGTACCCAAGGCTCTCCGACTCTTGAACCGTGGTGACATACTTTGAGCTAATATTAAAAACTCTTTAGGCCCAAGTTTACCAACAAAGTAAACGTCAGTTTTCTTATATCAACTGTATACAATGAATCTTCACATTGTCGTGGTGGCCTAGTGGGTAAAGAGCCATCCTCGAGTGCAACTTTTATTAGTTTGTATGTACTTTCTAAGTATATCTTGGAGTGTGTTTCGGATGGCACGTTAAACTGTAGGTCCCAGCTGTCATTGAACATCCTTGGCAGTCGTTACGGGTAGTCAGAAGCCAGTAAGTCTGACGCCAGTCTAACCAGGCGTAAGTATCGGGCTGCCCGGGTAACTAAATTTGAGGAGGTCAGAAAGTCAGTCAGTGAAGAGGTGAGTCGCTCCTTGTATAGCACTGGTACTCACCTGAATCCAGTTAGACTGGAAGCCGACCCTAACATAGTTGGGAAAACTCGGGAGATGACGATGACTACGGATTTTCACGCTTAATTTTCAAAATAAACAGTTGTTTTGAGAAAAACGGACGTTTACATAGTCGGTAAACTTGGGCCGTAGTAGTTAATAGTTTTTTTTATTAGTTATTTATATAATAGTTGGCTATTTATAGATTAACTGGCGGTTGTCTGCTGTATGGTTTATGGTAATTTTATGCGATGTTTTGTTTATCTAGTCTTACATTAATAATATGTATTGTGGTGAATTTGATTTTTTTAGGTAATTTGAAACTTGTGAGTTTGTAATCCAGTATTGAATTTGTGTAGTAAAACTTTCCTTTCGGATTTCATCCACTGGAGAATAACATCCCAGATATCTTCTTAGCCTTTTCCCAACAATCTTGGGATCGACTTCCAGTCTAACCTTACAATAACCTTTAGAAGAGAGTACTACAGCAATAGTTAATGGGCCCCACGTTTTTATTTTAGTCTAATATGACCGGGACCACCTACGTAGGTTGACAGGTAAGTAACTATTTTTTATTTTCTAGTTTTCAGTGCACATAAGATAAAACCGTTTAACTTAAAAGTTTTTTTACCGATTTTTTTTTCATAAACTAAGTCAAAAGTGTCCAATGCTCCCTATGGTAGGGAGGCTTGGACATACCATGTAATGTATAATTTGTAAATTTTTGCTCTTCTTCGTCAGTGAAAATTTGTGAGGTTATAAATGCGCGAAAAATCCTTTATAGAATCTTGTTTCAGGTACCGTTGCCAACTTGATCTAGAGACTATTATATTTAAAATGGTGTTTAAATAAAGTTCTAAGTGTTTTAAAGTGATTAAGTGCCTACCTTTAACGATGGCTAGAATGTTTTTGCTTAAATCTTTATTAGAAGAAGCTCATGCTTTAGATAATTTAGAAAAGCGTCAACAATCTGCTAGAATTCGTAGTTTATCTTTATTAACTCGCGATGATGACTATGTGAGCATATATAGATTGTCAAAGGAGCTAATTGACCAACTGGAGTCTGATTTACTGCCCCTGATAAAGCCCACAAAACGTCGAGGCAAAGGACTTACAACTCGTAAAAGTAAGTATTGACACAGTTTATAGTTGAAAAATTGTAATCAAGCACACAATAATAAGAAAAACACTTAGTTCTTAATAAGGAGTATTCCCTTTATGTGGTTTCCGCCAGCTGATATGTTTTCAAAGACTCTGTACTTCAGTTATAATATTGGTATTCTCTTAAGCATGAAAATAACCAAATTGGTCTCAATTTTGTTTTCACTAAATCCAGATAAAGTAGGTATTACATTTTTTATTGTATTTATTGTTTCACAGATACTATGTACTTTATCATTCTTGGCTAGTGGCAGTTACCAGAAGGTTATTAAAGAGGGCATCAGAACTTATTTATCGCAACCGTCTGCATCTCGTTGCATAAATGAAGTAGTGGAAGCTCTGAACAATCCGGCCGTAGTAAAAAAATATATAAGGTTTCCTCAAAATCAGCAAGAAAGGCAAATTGGCGCTGTCAGTATTTTTTTTCGTAGGGTAAGCATAGATTATATTCACAGCACGAATTTAGAGATTTCTGTTTATTTTATACTTAAAAGCTGCCTCAAATTCCTTACAATAACAAATTATAACTAAAACATCATATTTAGCTAAAATTCTGTGTCAAAACTGATAAAATTAAAAACTGATTAATCTCGGTTGACATTTTGTCGAGTGGGGAAGTCACTAGTACAGCATTGGTCGATGTCGAGCTCACTTCACTTCGCAAGTGATTAGGTGATGTTTACAGAATGCAAAATCAAGGTCGTTCTGAATCGAATGCGAAGTGAGAGTGAATAGCGAAGTGAAATGCGAGTTGTTGTTCCAATTTTATAGAATCGACGTGCAGGCAGGCCTTGGTTGGCCCCGCTGGGTTGCTGACAGTATTCTACTTGTGTAGCCCTTTCATTTGATACCCATATTGAGGGGGCTGTGCCATTTTGTGCCGGCGGCCATATTGGATTTAATTAAAGGTGTATACTTAAAAATTTGAATTACTAAATTTGATCCAAGAATAAATAATAAAACAAACGGGGTGAGCTAAATAAAACCGTTTAAATATCTCGTAATGTTGAAACTGAGTGTAATTTTTAGGAAAGCTCTTTATTATATCTAGCCGAATATAAGAAATGGCAATAAAAGTTGATAATGATCTGTAAAATCTGATTTTTTATGCAGTAAATTGTGAAAAAGTGCCCATCCCTCCCCTACCTCCCCTAAAGTATGAAATGACATTACGAATCGAAGTGAAATGCGAGTTGTTGATCGAGTTTTATAGAATCGCAGTACAGTACTAGGGTTTAAGTATATAGAGCGACTGCCTATCTGACCTCCTCAGCTTATTACCTATCAACCTGGGTAACCTCTTTGTAAAACTAGCTGCATCATCACCATTTATATACCATTTTATTTCGAACCAAAAAAAAACTTTTACTTTAAACTCTGAAAGCAGGCGTAGGTATGTTCATTAATCACAAGCAATACCGCAAAACAAATACTTATTTGTAATACCAATATTTGAAGTGCAACAGCATTCAATGCAATATTTGAGTGCAAGGTTCAAATGTACTACCGTCATGCGGTAGGAAATACCACAATTTAATGAATGAAAAATATAGTTCTTGTAATGTCATATTGATTGTAAGTATGGCGATTATCACACTGCCCCGCATGATGCAGCGTAGTGCGTGGATGCGTTTTTTTCCGTTGTATGGAAATATCTCCGTTTGTATGGAAAACACGCATAGTCCAACACACTGAAGATGCATCTACGCGCGTTCATGCGGATCACGCACATACATGCGGAGAAACATGCACCCCCGCGCGTAGGTGCGGGGCGAAACGCAAGGTATGGCACACTGATCCCGCAGTGACGCGCGTGATTTTGAATGGGCGTGACGTGTATATTTGAAAATGGAAGCCGCCGTGCGTGAATTTACAAAACGCACCTACGCGCGTGAGTGCGTGAAAAACCCGCACGATGATGCAGATCTGCACTCCCGCAGGAACGCGCGTAGGTGCGTCGACACGCAAGATGCAGCGTGATGCGGGGCAGTGTGAAGATCACCTAACCGTTCTAAGAAAATTAAAGCACAAATATTATGAAAATTAAATGGAAATTTTTGTCTTTTTATACACATAAGTATGATATGACACTTTTCCTCAATAGGTACCATTATAGGTACCCATTTACTATGATTCAAATTAATCAAATGTGTTTCGAACTTTTTTGCACTACTGCTTGTGTTACGTAAAAACCCAAAACAAAATAATACAAACAAAAAAATAAATGAAATCTATACGTCACTTAGCGGTGTTTACTTCTAAGAACATTGTAATCCTAACCTCCTATCCTCCGAGCTCCCAAACTATGTTGGGGTCGGCTTCCAGTCTAACCGGATTCAGCTGAGTACCAGTGCTTTACAAGAAGCGACTGCCTATCTGACTTCCTCAACCCAGTTACCCGGGCAACCCGATACCCCTTAGTTAGACTGGTGTCAGACTTACTGGCTTCTGACTACCCGTAACGACTGCCAAGGATGTTCAATGGCAGCCGGGACCTACAGTTTAACGTGCCATCCGAAACACAGTCCGAAGAACATTGTAAGTGATCAGGAAATATATGACGAGTATATGTAGGTAACTTGTGACGTCATGAATAAGCCGTTTATTACCTAGACTAGATCATTTTGTTTATTAGAAGCAATTTTATTGATTGTTGTTAATTAGTCTGAGAGTTAGTGCGTAGGTGATAATATTACTTCTGGATAGGTTATTGATGAAGTCGTTTTGTTTAGAAAGGCTCATGGCTAAGTTGGTCATTGGCTGATCTTGGATGGGTGTCCATACTTATACAGGAGGAAGAGCAAATCTGGTGATCATCCTGAGCGCCTGTGTGCCTAGGGGCGCTAGGCATCTTATTTCATTTCACTAAACAGTTGAAGTAGTAGCTAGTGTAACAAATGAAAGTGCTAAAAAATCCTGTCAAGATTCAAGACGTCAAATACATGAGCGTCGAAAAAAAGTGAAATTCCTGCTTGATATCTTAATAAAATATAAGTACGTCAACATTTACCGTTTCAATCCCAATGACGTAGTTTAAAGTGGTTAAAGCCACAAGGAAAGGAAGATCATACGATAACAGCAAAAAAGTTAAACATATTGCCAAAATTCTGAAGTGGGATAATCAAGAAAGTTTTTGTGTGATATCAAGTCAATATTTATTCACTAATCATGAACTTGAATGTGACGTAGAACAGTCCATTCATTCATAATAATAATAAACAAAGAAAAACCCAAGTGACTCATGACCGGTTGACATTTTATCAATGTGCATAAAGAATGCAGTACCACGGAGGAAGAAAAGATGGCGGAGATGCTGTATGGAAGGTAGGTCAGGCGCCTTCTTGTAGGTCAAGCAACGTACGGTAGGCGTGATCAAAATGATCAGTTACTATTAAAATAACGCGGCGTTCGGGTTCTTTGGGACAGCTGACAAAGATTGGTTTTCAATGATTGGCGGTTTTATTTTGAAAATAATGAGCGCGTCATAGATGGCGTATAAGGGCCAGCAACGTTCCTCCGAACACCCGCATTTTGGCGCGCTATTCTCTTAGGAGATTTTGCGTTATGTCATCTCCGCTAGTCATTTTGTTCTCCATGGCAGTATTAAACTATGGCCGATGGCCGGTACTTTTTTAATTCCCACAGACAAGCCAATTAAATGACCCAAGATTGTAAATATTCGTAGAATATATGTTCTCTGAATAAATTGGAGCATAGAGTGACGAAGCAAAATTAATTGCAGGTTGTGAATACTTTATTACTGGCTTCACTCACGACCTGGGAGAACCACTTCCCGAAATCGAGTAAAGAGTAGTCTGTCTTTTTTTGGACTACCTGTGTATCAAATTTCTTGTAAATCGGTTCAGAAGCTTCGTCCTGAAAGCACGAAAGACAGATTTATTTACTCGAATTATGTTTTCGTAAAGATGGTTGATATAAGTGTGGAAAGTGTAATCCTAAGTTCGATGCTCGCTTTTCCTTTGAAAAAATATTTCAGTGTTAAAAAGCACATTATTTGTCTAAGAAAGCTAGAGGCAAATTGGCAAATTTGGAGGTACAAAGGTTTCGCATAAAGTAACTTGCTCACATTGTATTTTAACATAAGTAATATATACCAACTAATAAATTACAGATAATGATATAATTATGGAACAATTTGCCATACGAATGGTTAAATGATAGCTTCCTACTGGCGATAAATTATCAGTGCTGTTGAACTGCTAACTAGTACTTTAATATTATGCTTTTTTCATTGTAAAGAGTAGTTAGTAGACTAAGAAAAAATATATTTCGAATCATATTTCGAAAGCTGTGAAATAGATAGGCAGCTACTTTCGAAGGGACGCGGATGAAACCGCTGGAGAAAGCTTCTTCGTAAATATTTGTAACTATGTTCAATATCCTTAATTTTCAGCCATGGAACCACTGAACTTCCTTCACCTCATTTTGGAGGCTTATTTTTAGCAGGTTTTGTTTTATGATGATACCAAAATTCGATTGTTATACAAGGAAACAAAATTGCATTTTGAGAAAAAAAAATGCACATGTATTTTATATAAAAACCAAAAAAAAATGCTACTTTGTTATCCTTATAGTCAGTTTTTAAGAAATTCGGAGCCTTATGTACAAGTAATAATCTCAGATAAGGTTATTTTATTGCAAGAAACCTGACTTTTCAATTTTTGTTTCACTGACAGCTGGGTTTTTACGCATTTTTCTCTTGACAGACTAACTGTTTATATCTTTTACAGATTAACTGTTTATATCTTTCTTAAGGGCGTTTACACTTTACGCCGATTTGACTTACCTACCTATTTCAACGAATGGCCGCTATATTGATGGGTGTGTAAGTCTCCAAAGAAAATCCATTTAGGACTAGTTCCGCGGCCATATGTTAACACCATAACAGTAGTTTTGGAAATTTCTGATTTTATAAAAATTGATAACTAATGTATTGCAAACTTCTTGTCTTCAATATTCACAGATAAATACCTAATTATCCGCTGTGTTTTTTGGTTGAATCGAAACGAATCGAATCTAGACCGATTTTATATAACAGGGTGTCGAAAACAATCTATTATTTATCAATAACATCTTTGCTGCATAATGAATTAGATTATTTTAAATCAAATTCTTAGATCATAATAATTCTGCCTAGTTCTAGAAATTGCTAGCCGGCTTTAGAATTTATGACTCTAGTGGGGCACAAAGTAGAGTAGTACTAAAAATAGTACATAATGAGTTTTTTATAGGTAAGCATACATGTATATATTAAATGTCATCATTGAAAAGAATTTATTTATTTATTAGCATAATTAGGTGTAGTTATTATTGTTGAAGATATTGATTGCAATAATTAGCACACTAACCTTCCTAGTTTAACCGATAAACTTGACTTTTTATGACGCAAAAGCTATTTAAAACTTTAATTGTGATAGTGAATAAATAAGCAAGTACTCATATTTCCTTTTGTTGTTGTTTCGTATTTTCATGCGGTCCCACGTCCCTTGGTTAATAACTACTAGGTACTAAGAATTTATTCTATTACAATTTTTTTTTTAAATCTGGCTTATGAGTCCTTTTTTTAACGACGTCAAATATCATCAAATGACCCCTCCCGCTGTGGGTTAGCAGCGGTGAGGGAGTGTTAGACTCTTACTGACTAATAACCTTCGTGTTCCGTCGTAGGCCTTTTATGTACCAGGGCCGCGGTACCTCTTTCGAACAATCCCGCACAAAGTCTTCAGCTAAATGTAATATCCGAATCCACTGTGGCATAGTGCCTAGTAGGATTTACACCTTATAAATTGGATTTTTTGCGATGGATTCTGGGAATCATCGAGATGAATTGAGTAGACATTAGAATATTTTCAGTATATTTTCTTTAAATAGGGTGCTGGCTGTCGTGGGGTCCAAATGCCAGCACCCTATTTAAAGATCTTTCTAGGCGGCTAGTTGACGCTACTCGAGGCCAAAAGGCTGGCTATTACCTCGGACAAAGGATCAGCATGGCGATCCAACGAGATAATAAATTGACATCACCTAGTAATTAAGTAAATAAAATCAAAAAGCTTTATGTATTTGAATAAACATATAATTTGGTTTCCTGATGAATTGATAAATGTAATATAGACTAAAGAGTCGTGTTAACACGCGGAAACATATGTTCATTAAGTAAATATAACATTACTATCTGCATATTTTTAAGAAGCTTAATTTTTGGATTTTCATGGCATAGGTTCGGGCTCGCTTCTTGTAAAACACTGGAATTCAGCTGCACCTGGTTAGATTGGAAGCCGAAATACAGTTGGGAAAATTCTTTTAAACATAGGTACTGAAACTGATGGCTGAGCTTTAAATTTTTTATAACGTTCTATAGATTGAAGAAAGAAACTTTAGGAACAAGCTGGGTGTTTCGGAAGCTTCATTTGACATGTTTAAAACTATTCCATGAACTAGTAAACAATCTTTCGATTTTATGTTAATTTTAAATTGATGTTCGTGTCTTTTACGTTTATCAAGCTTCACCAGACTAATAGAAAGAATTAATAAGAAGTAATTTACGTCACCAGAGATATCTGAAGAATATGTATGACGTTCTGATAGCTTTTGTATAGAAAATACGTCAAACTGATTGGAAAATTAGCTCTTAAGTACTTTGTTGTTAATCACCAAAATCAGATCAAGTTTTTCTGATATCTTTAAATCAGCCAACGGACAAAGAAAAGTTTCTTGATATAGGCAGAAATAAAAGCTTTTAATCCTAATGATAATCCGGTAATTAAATTAACTATTTCAATTTTTAATTTGATTAACTTAATCGAATTATTATAATAATTCGGTGATCAATTATTTACATTTTGAATTTGACAATGAGTTGACACCTGACACTTTTTGAATATGACGTATGTACCTGTGTAATTAAAATTCACGACCTTTCCTAATTTAATTAGTGTTTGTTCCGATACTGCAGTTCCTGTTTATTTTGTAAATAAGTTTTCAATATCGACTTGTAATGACGTTGAAAGACTATAGTGGGTGGTCGACCTACAAACGGTTCCACCCTATATTTTTTACTATTATATTTCACTATTTTGCGCGGCAAAAAGAGCCTAGACTGTGAAAAACGAAAACAGAGTAGGTGGTACCACGGTTTTTTTGGAGGAAACTATCAAAAGACCCCTCCCGCTGTGGGTTAGCAGCATGAGGGAGTGTCAGGCTCTTACTGACTGAAACCCTTTAAGCCCTTTATGTTCGAAGACCGCGGTAACTCTTTCGAACGAACACGCATCCCGTGCAAACTACTTTCTGTGCTCGGACAAAAACCCTAACTCGCGAGGTGGGCTTTTCGTCTAAGCTACTTTTTACTCAGATGCTTGAATTATTTAACAAGATACGCAGGTGGACCAGCGAACTTAAGCTAGTTCACACAGACAAAGATTAGCGGCTTCGCCCGAAGGCTTACAAACAAGTTAGCTAAAACATTAACAGGGAAGTACAAGTATTGCTAAACACCCAGTAATACTAGTTCCAGTACCGAACAAACAAGCTAGTATTCCATCTGAATCTAAATAAAAATAACACAAAAAATACTTAATTGATCTTTACTGTAACAAAAAGTTTTGTCTGTCAGTCTACTCGAACTTAAATACTACTGAATGGATTTTCATGCGGTTTTCAGTGATAGACAGCATGATACGTTAGGAAGGCTTAGATACCTGTATGGTTATGACCTGGAAGAAATCATTTTGTATTTTTACCCGACTGCTAAGAAGGGCACTTTATCTCCTTAGAACTCTTTAAGTGATACATTATGGTAAGTACTTTTTATCCACTAGAGAACTTTTGAGAAGCTTTAGAAAATAGCTCTAGAAGTAATGGGTAGGAAGAAGATGATGATTTTTGTATCCTTTCATCGTAAAGTAGCTAAAGCAAAGATGAAATTGTTTCGTGGGTTATACTTCGCGGGAGAAGCCGCGGGAAAAGTTTGTATGTTTATATATTTTTTTCTTGAATGCACACCTTGTTTAGCAATTAAGTGGCAATGACTTAACTAGTTTATTTATCTCAGAAGCTTCAATTAATTTAATTAGAATAATGTAAAGATTACATTATTTCCTACTTATGTATGTGTCGTGTCTTATGTAACTTTTGCACGTGGACTTACTCGACGCTTATATTGAGTTTTTTTTTGTGTAATCAGAACACATCTCATATTAAATCTTTTTTGTATAGTCAGATTATTGATTCAAGAAAAAAAGTGACACCGTCATCAGTCTTTTCAGACTTCTCCACCACCAGACTTTTTTCATCAGTAGGTACATCTTAGGTATGAAATTTGTAATTACACAAAAATCCCAGGTACGTAGATTCTTATTCCTCCTGCCCTGTTCCCAATTTTATTAGGGGTCGGCGTAATATGTCATCCTCTTCCATTTTTCCCTGGCACTCGTCATACTGACACTCACTCCCTTCCTATTCATGTCATCTTTCAGGCAATCCATCCATCTTTCTTAGGTCTTCTTTTTAGGTCTTCCAGGTACCTAGATCAATTTTTCAAAATAAATTATTGGGGAAATAGATGCACCAGCAAAATAAGAGGGCTCCTGTAAGATGAGATTTCTAAATGTCATTCATCCTCCGAGCCTTTTTCCCAACTATGTTGGGGTCGGCTTCCCGTCTAACCTGATGTAGCTGATTACCAGTGCTTTACAAGGGATTTCCGAATAGAGTCAGACTTTTTTTAGAAAGGTCTCATAAACAGACATAACAGCATAAAATTTATATCGATATCATTAAATAAATGAATTAGATTACATAGTTACAGAAGAAGCTGACATTATTTTGCTTTATTGAGAAATTAAAATTATAATGAGTCGGTCAAGATCAGGAAATCAGATTTATTTCAATAATGTTATGCCGTGGGAAATTTCTCGAAGTGCTTTTAATAAATAGTGCTTTAAAACTCTTTAATAAATAAATAATTTTGTTTACTGAATGAAATATACATTGCGAATGTAATTATGAATAATCATTGCTTAATGTGTTAAACTATTCCGTGTAGAAACAAAATGCGTTCTCTATGGTGTGAACGGATTGACATATTTGGCATAGAGACAGGATTAGAATGGAAACGGAGACAGAAATTTTTTAGGTATCTGGTCACGGGATGCATGTACGCTAAAAATGTCGTCCAGCCTTTGGCCTATTTAGCCATAAAAAGAAGTGCTTGCTTGATACAGCAACACTGCCATAATCATTCGACGTAGATGCTCTGTAGCCGAATATGATGATAATAGCTACGGGATGGAATTCCCCCGAAACTTTTAGAAGAGGTGAAATTGAATTATTGTATAACTTAATTTTAGTTTGTCAACAACATTTTATGTCGTATAGATTTTACAAATGCCGTGTACCTGGCAAAATACTGGTCCACTAAAATATACGTCTAATTGCACGCATTATATTATATGTGAAAATTCACAAAGAAAACGAGAAGAGAGAGGGAGAAAGAGAGATGTCAGTGACACCATTGGAGTGCAAGCATCATACTGCAGATTTAGATCGACCGTTGCACTCATCTCGTGCAATTGTTTGAAATGCGGTCAGAATCATTTGTGGGAAGGGACTTGAGAGAATTTAATATACAAGATTTTTTTACGAAAATTATCTTAGAATTTGTTGCTTGGAAGTTTATTACGCCACTTCTTCTTCCCAGCAAAAAAGGACAAAGGAAGTGGTGAAGGGCGGGCGTTTTGAGAGCTGTTTATTTGTAAATTGTTGACGTTCAAAAAGTGCTGTTTTGCGACCAAGTTTAAAAAAATGATATTCAATTTTGATCGGCAAAAGTATCAGTCGCCAATAATTTTGAACTGACCTTTCAAGACCAAAACTTAGTTCTGAAAAAACCTTTTTGTACCTTCCGAAACACTTTTCATATTTAAAAATTTTTATTTTATTTATACAACAACATTTAAAATTAACAACAAATCTCAACAAAAAGGGGGCCGTCTCAAACCGCGTATAGATAGTTCAACTCAGATTTGCGCGCGGCCCTATGTGTGCGTCGGCTTGTAAATATACAACTTTCATTTGTGTGACAGTGACGTCGTCCGAGCATGACGTGTTCTTATCACTTTTTGTTATGGGTACAGTCGTTTACGAAAATACTAGTTATTCACGGAGAAATTATTAAGGAGTCAGATAAAGCGTTTCAAAAAAGAAAACAACATTCAAAGCTTTTTATTATTAAATATAGGTTTTCATTATTTTCTCATACGTCTTTTCAAATTGACATTGATAGTATCTAAGAATTAAATACTCCTTAAGTACATAGTTTCTAGCTCGGGGTACGCGGACAATAAATAAAAGTGTGGACTAAGAATGTAAAAAGAGGTACAATCTAGTATAATAATGTAAACAAAATGTGTGGGGAATTTTAAAAAATTATATTGCTTCGCATAATGTGGACCAACATAACAAAATAATGAAACTCATAAATGAACGTTTAAGTCAAATTGATGAAGGGATGTGGCGTAATACTTGTCGACATGTAAAAAAGAACAAAGAAGAATACTATAGACATTTTGACATGGAAACAGAATTTATAATTCACCTTGGAGAGTAGCAAATCCGAAAATTTATCATTTGATTTTTCAAACAGCGATTCATAATCATTAAAAATAAATAAACATTAAATTACGTAGTAACCGTTTTTCTTTAAACACCCGTATACAACCCCTAAATAACTGTATTGTCCCCGACTGTACCTCTTGTCACGCACACAAAGTCACTGTATATGTACAAGGGTTACCCACACATAAGGCCGCGCGCACGACTGAGTTGAACTTACTATACTTCTCTCCAACCGAGCGCTTAACACAAGGACTATATAAATTGGCAGTCTCGCAATGCGCTGGCAGTCCGACCATTGCCCGTACCATGTGCATAGACTTGCAATAAAAAAAAACAACGTTGACAGTTCGAAACATTCGCGCGGGAAAATTGACGTGTGTGACTTTTCGGGATTTTTAAATTTTTGTAAACTTTAGTGAAAGATTGTGTGGGTGTTTTGAGTTTTTTTCTGTCGTGTTGCAGTGTGTATTTTTTTGAAAATTTTCTGTAAGTATTTATTTTTAATTTTTCTTGGTTTTTTATATCAATAACAGTTTTTTTTATATGGGAAACTATAATACATTATACACTTACTTACTATCAAAACTGAAATTAATATACACTAATAATAATAACTAAAAAAATCGCATCAAATACCTCCTCATCGCCGTAATAAATTATTTTTTCTATCAATAAATATTTATTTTATTAATAAATAAGTTTATTTTTAGGTCATGTAAATATGTACAAATATTTTAATAGATCTTTTTTATCAATCGAAAATATAAAGTGCATCGTTGCAAATTCAAAAAATTGATTGACGAAAAATAATTATAAAGTATTCTAAATTCAAATCCATAATTGCATCTTACTTACATAAAATAAATAAATAAATAATAATAAGCAAATATCATAAAATGAATGAGATTGCCAACGAGATAAAACAAATGTTGTTTTATCTAATATTAATTACAGAATTATTTAAATTAAAGCTTTTAGGCAGGTTTATCAATTAATAATGCAATTTTGTTGCCATGCATATTCAGTTAAATTCAAAATATGATACGAGTAAGTATATCGATAATTCAATATACCTACAGATGTCTAGCTGTTTTCCCGCGGTGAAAACCCACATCCCGGGGGAACTTCTTCCCGTACCGGGATAAAATATAATGTTCCCCGGGGATAAATTCGAATCGGTTCAGTACTTTCAGAGTCTTTAGGATACAAACAAACAAACAAAAAAAAATCCTCTTTATTTACTCTTTATTTATTTGTATAGAATACAGGAAATCTAATAGATCTTCGGCAGTTAGATTGCAAAAGATACATACTAATCATAAAAAAACCTTGATTTTTACAGATCATGCTTGAAAAAACAATTAAGTTCTGTCAATATGTACTTCCGAGACAAAATAAATAAAAATAAGCAATCAATAATAACTGATTTGCATAAATCATTATTAATATTATAAACGGGAAAGTAGCTCTGTCTGTCCGTTTCAAAAAATAGAAAAACTACTGAACCGATTTTAATGACATTTGGTACACAGGCCATTTATAGCCTGAGAAAGAACTTAGACTACTTTTTATCCTGGTGCGAGAAGTCGTTTTCTAGGGAAAGAAACTGGTAGAGCAGCTAGAGTAAATGGGATTTCTTTGTACAAAGTTATTATTCTCCGAAACTGCTGAACTCATTCTGAATATATGTACCATTAAGATGACACCATATTCCCGAGAGAAAGTTACCAAGCCGCTTTATGTGTAAAATGTATGAAAAAATAAACAGACCTGTATCAATAAATATAGCTAGCGTGTTACTGAAGCTTTATTAGGAAACCCGAAAGATAAGGTTAAATATATTTTTGTTAACAACAAAAACTGCAAAATTGCGAAATCGATTAAATAACTGGCAATATGAATTCTCGTAAACAACATTTCGAAATAAAAACATGATTTATATTATATTTCGTATATATTGAAATATTAATAACTCTGTCAATGTAATTGGTTTTGCAATTTGTTTATTTCAATTTTACATATTTTTTTTCTGTGCACATTGTGTGATTGTGCACAATTCCTGCGTCCTTTTAAAAGTTTTAAATTTATTTCTATGCAAAGTTATAATAATTAACGATCTATAGATGAGTATTCGTTTCGTAAAACCGTTTTCCCGCGTTTTTATTATACCAGCGTCAAAATATAGTCTACCTATGTTAATCGGGGAGAGTGTAGCTTTCCAACAGTGAAATAATTTTTAAAATCAGTCGTGTACTTTTTGGGTTTATCCATAACAAACAAAAATACATGTCTTTCTGGTGTTTTTTTTTTTTATCCCTATAAAGCGATATCTTTAATACGAACTCAATATTTAACTCCAATATAGTACTAGAATTTATTAAAGGAACCTTGTGCACACACAATTCTAAGTTGAAACTACATTTATATGACAGCATCAAATTAATAAGGATGACAGCAACGTGGAGCGACGCGAGCGCACATAATTTTATCACCTACGCCAAGCAGTTGCATTTTTGAAAAAAAAGCAGTCGCTGTATTAAAGATAATAACCAGTTATTTTCTAGACGAAAAATTATAGTCTAAAATTCTGGTAATTCTAGTTTTTGGGGATTAACATTCTAGAAATTATTAGGAATACTGACTTTTGATATTTTCTATTTTATTGTTAGTAGGTATCTGTTTCAAAATGCATAATGGATTTAGTTTTTTCCTCATAACATAAGATAGCTGTATATATTATCTATAGTTATTGTCAGTATTCTAATTTTGACCAATCTGTGCCATACAAATAAACATGAGTAAAAGTTTCTTTTTGTTTTTGATTTGAACAATACTTATCCTCACTTTGTTTGCAGTATTTTCGATTAACCTACTTTGTTTTTAAAATGCAGTATTTTCGATCTATCAAAATCTATGAATTTCAGTTTCTTATTTAAAGATGCTCAAAAAACTCGACGAATTCAAATCATAATAGCTACATTGTAGTTTTATGAGTTTTGAGTATCGCGTCTATAAAGTATACATGTTATGGACCATGTGATTAATTCGGGCATTATTTATAATGCCCGAGCATTATGCATAATGTCTAGCTTTATTGGGCCAAGTGATTAATAACTATCTTAACTTCATTATTTATCACATTGTACGGGCATTATTAATAGGGGTTAAAGTATGAAATTGCCGATTTGTACTGAAAACCTAAATTGTATTTTTTTTTAATTTTTAACAAACTTATTTAATCAAAATAGTTGCCATTATTATCTATACATTGCGGTCATCTAATAAGAAGGTCATTTAGGCCTTTACGATAGAACTCTGAGGATCTAGACTGCACAAACAGTGTGAAAGAATTTTGTTCTGCCTCCTGGGAAGAAACTTCTTGTGACGTAGATAATTGTCCAAATCACAAAAAAAAATGGTCGTCCGTTAGAGCAAGGTCTGGCGAATATGGAGGAAGACGAATAGTTTCCAACTGCAGTTCCTGAAGAGTTAAAACGGTTTATTTTGCTGTATGAGGCCTCGCGTTGTCATGGAGCAATAGCGGTGAAGGTCGATTCATGAGTCGTGGCTGTTTTACTGCTAATTTTTCAACATTATTCGGTGTTCGGCTGGGTATCTGGGTAGTTTGACTAGGATCGGCGTTCACCGTCTCTCTTAATTTCTCGTTAATCACCTGTCAGGCGGTCTTTCTCATGGCTCGTTCTTCAAGTCGAAGTTTCCACCACGAAAGCGTTTAATCCAAAATCGCACGGCGCGTTCTTTAGCAGACACCTCTTCAAATGCAGCATTGATATTGCGGGCTGTTTCTGCCGTTCAATCCCGCGTCGGAACTCATATTCAAAAATTACTCAAATTTTCGCAGTATCCATCTTTCTTGTTTAAGTTGAATAACAAAAACAATTGAACATCGATAATCAAATGTTTCACATTTTTTAAAAGAAGAACATCACAGAAACCACGTGAAAAAAGTTCCATTCGAAAACCTCAAACCATGAAGACTCTATGGCAATTCAAAAACCTACTAGAATAAAACGGCAATTTCATACTTTAACCCCTAATATATTGCTACATGATAGTTGGGCAATTTGATAATAAAGCTATATTTTATGCGGTGCGAGGGTGGCAATTGTTCTAATAAATAAATCCTGTTACTTGCTACATATTTTATGATTATTGTTTTAAATTATATGTTCTATTTTAATGGAAAGTTACAAATCTAGCCACAAAATTATTAATTGGGCAATTGTCATCTGATTTACTTACTCGGCCTCGTTTTTTTTATCTCATTTTTCTTGGCTCGTTTTTTTATGGTCGAATTTAATTTGGATTCAAAACATTGTATTAAAAATTGAACTTAGTGACGAAAACGAATGGCTGCAAAACCGACTCCACGTAGCCTTGTCTGCCCTACCCCTAGAGTGCAATTCAAAACCGCGTAGGCGCGGAGGGGCGAGGCGGCCTGCGAGGTGAGGCGCAGGTAGTTGAAACGCTCGCCACCGCGGCTGAGGCTGGCCGGCGGAGCCGGCCAGCAAGCCGAAGCTGCGGTGGTGAGCGTGAAAACCATCTGCGACGATAAGCTCGCATGGGACCGCCGGAGCCCTGCAGCGCCGGAGCCGTGACAGAAGCCATGCTTGCTGCATGTTGCATGCTTACTTCCATGCTGGGTCAATTAATATGGGATGTGTTATGTTAAAAAAGTGAAATTAAATATGTTTGTATTACTTTGCCCAAAAGGTCACGGGCAATATGTATAGTGCCCGGTCAATTTGATTATTTGAATAATTATTATCAAATTGCACTCTCATATTGGGCATTTTTCATAATCACCGGGCATTATGTATACTGCCCAATTTATCACTTGGTCCATAACATACACACGACAATCGTTTGTTTCAGTTAATTTTCTTTCAAAACTGTATTTAATTTATAACCGTTTCCGCTTCAATTACAAATACGGAACTAACGAACCATTCCAAAAAAAGGACCTAGTTCTAAGATTTGGTACGAACTTTCATTTTTCAGCGGGTTTTTACCATATTTCAGTCAAGTCATACTAACTTAGTGATTGTAAATGAATGACTCAATTACTTAGAATATAACTAAACTGACTTGTTAGGAAATAGGTATTTAACCGGACCAGTGTTTATATAAATATATGTAATTAAATAAATAAGTCTACACAAGATATAGCTTATTTAAACGCTACTTACTGACGTCAATCTTTGGGAAAATAGTATGTGGTCAAAATTGCAAATTGCAGTTTTTTTTTGTTTGGCTCCTAAAAGCCCACTTTTTTACGATTAGAAGCTAGTTTTTCCCAAATTAGATAGGTATTCGTAAGACAAAAATATTGTTGTCTAGATTTAATGTTGAATCTAGGTATCTAGTGTTTAAAAAAACTAGCATCAAAAATCCGTTGCGTAGTTTTAAAGATTTATGTAGAGGCGATGTTTTTTCAAACAGTCAAACAAATTAGAATGATCGTTAAGGTTTCTTACTGTTTAATTATTTTTCAACGGTTTTTCTCAGTTTATATGTATTGAACGTAGGAAAGGATGGTACACGTAAAAATAGGTTTACTGTTCATATTTTTTTTAACCAACATCCCAAAAAGGAGGATGTTCTCATTTCACATATGTATTTGTATTTTTTTTTGTGGTTAGTTCAAGCATATTTCCGTCATTTTACCTACCGATCTGAACAATTATTTATTTGCTCGATGGAGAAATAAACATAGAGCTGACTGAGTCCTCAAGGCAACGAATTCTAGGCCGATGCACCTAACTGGTTTTTTGTTTGCTTTTTATTTTTTTATTCTACTTTTTGCGCATATGTTATAAAAAAATGTACGAAGGCGGACTTAATGCCTTGTACCAGTCAACTTTTACACGGAGGAGAAATGTCATGCTTTTTAGAGTTTTTAGAAGTCGTTTTTTTGGACATTTTTTTTTAACATTACACAGCCACAGAATTGGCAAGTACCAGCATCTTTTAGATTGGCCGTGAATGCCATACCTAGAGATAAAAAGATTTTTTTCGCTCAAATGCAATCTACCTCTATTTAGCTCACCTGTAGTGCATCTAAATGAATTTATAGGGACGCATACAATTGACAAATGGCTGGGGAGCGTCCCCGGATAAGCCGGTACACACTGCGGATCTAGTCATTTAGTTAAACGCTGCGTAAAACGTGGATTGTGTAGGATGGCCTTTATAATTAATGTTCAACATAATTTTATGTTCCTTTCGGTTGTTTGAAAGCCATTTTTTACGTGAAATAAAATAGTTTAGCGAAATCAGTTCAATTCTGCTTTTCGTCGTTCTTACCAAAAATTTTTGACATGATTAACTCAGTTTGTCTTTGGCGTCCTTCTGCTGGGTACAGGCCTCCTCTCACGCAGAGTAAGATTGAGTGTTAATCACCACGCTTGCTCAATGCGGGTTGACAGAGGATAACGGATACTAATTATATCCAAATTCGTGCAGTTATTTCAACCAGGACACCAATTACATATTTCCTGACAACAATCAAATCAACAGAATCTATCAATTGATTTGTCACGAACGCTAATCTTACCGGCAGACGGCAGACTAAACAGTCGGCCAACAGTTGCCCAGACAGTCGGCAAAAATAATTAAAATATTTTTTTACAACAAAATCTTGATTCCAATCAAAGTTTTCAGTCGGGCTGATATGGGCTAAATCTTACATATTATATAAAAGAAAGTCGTGTTATCATCCTGCCAGTCCTTTTCCCAACTATGTTGGGGTCAGCTTCCAGTCTAACCGGATGTAGCTGAGTACCAGTGCTTTACAAGGAGCGACTGCGCTATCTGACTTCCTGAACCCGTTACCCGGGCAACCCAATACCCCTTGGATAGACTTGGTTTGGTCTTTTTAAAAGAAAGTCGTGTTAGTTACACATTTTATAACTCAAGAATGGCTGACCCGTTTAAGCTGAAAATTAGAGGGGAAATAGCTTAGACCTTGAAGGAGGACATAGGATTTTTGTCACCATCCAGGACGCAGGAAGCTAGTAAGTATATTTGTAATATGCGTACTTCATTATCACATTGATTTACGAGCCCAAACAAACTATCGGCCGACTAAAAGTTTGCTGTTTGCATTAGCTCTATAGTACATCTGTCCCTTTAAGGACATGTCGTGACAGACATCTGCTAACAATGGCTTTAAACTCACAATACCTCGCCTTGAAGTCGGGTAACTTCGGAAGTGAGTGGCGAAGCAAGGTTTTCGGCAATTACAAACTCATTTGGGTCAGAACGTACCAATTTATCATGACCTCCCATCACATACTATTTGTTCCACTTAATAGATCTTTGAAAATTGGTCGTATTAAACGTAACTATTTTACGTTGACCTCTGTATACAAATGTAATGCTTAAGTTAGGAGTTCAAGTTATATTGGTTGTGTAAAAATGGAGTATATTGTTGTTTTAACGTGTAGATTTTAACAAGATAATTCTGTTAATTGATTGTTAATCAGTGTTGCTTTTGTTGTTTTTTGAATTACATGTTTTTTAAGTGTTATGTAACAAGGTTATTTTTGTAACTGTATTCTATTTTTAATAGACTCATTTCTAATACTTTATTTTCTGATCAATTAACTACATTTTAATATAGAGGTAAGTTGCATTTTTTAGAGAATGGTGTCTGATTAAGGTCACGATCGAGTTGACGCTCTGTTAAAAAAAAACATTATGTGTAATCCTTTTTTGACTTTTTAAAACTTTATCGGTTAAAACGTCAAAGTTAATAAATGAGGATATTTTTGATACAATATACTTATAATTTATTTTAGTTTCTCCGTTGAAGGTGAATCACAGCTTTTTAAATGTAGGGATCATTGTCCTGTTTGAGGAAGAAATTTCAGATAAGTCCACTTGATTTTTTTGTGGTAAAACCCATTATCAATCAGGGATAATATAGTAGAAGTTCCTTTTTACATAAACTGGTTTTGTAAAGCTGTAGAGTTATTTTAAATATATACCGTCTTACCACAAAAACTTTTAAACGTCAGTTTATGCCTTGTCTAAAAAAATGACAAATTATGACGTTGACATATGGTTCATTTTGCAGCCAAAATTTTATTAGACAAGTGTAAAACAGGGTTTAAAGTTTTGTAGTAAGGCCAATAATGTCAGGACACCTTTTCACACACGGTCGGTTAGCTCCATGCTAAGTTATTCATTTACTTGTGTTATGGGTGCTAACACAACTGATAAATTACATATATATACCTACATATTTATAAATACATATTATTTGTATGTTTGTTTGCTTGAACGCGCTTTTCTCTGAAAGTACTAACTCCGAAGTATTTGAGAAATTGTAACAGTGTTAAATAGCCCATTTACTTATCGACTATCTATCCGGTAGCTTGAAGTAATTCCTTCTTCGATGAATAAGTCTATCTAACACTGAAATATTTTTTCAAATCGGACCAGTAGTTCCCAAGATACACGTGTATGTATAACCAAACGCCATAGCTTATAATAATTGTACGAATTTGAAGATAGGTATTTCACGTATTTCCTTGTCTGGGTTTTCTAAAAAATATTTTATTGATTGCCAAGTGAAAAAACTTAGGTATACAAAAGAAATCTTATTTTTTGTTTTGACAGTGAATCAAGTTTGTATTAGAGTACGCGCACACTACAAATTTTAAGTCGGTCGATAGTTTGTTTGGGCTCATACTCAGTATGAAGATGAATGGTATATTACAAAGATCGGGGATATTTAGCAGAATCAAACCGACTGAAAACTTTGATAGGAATCAATTTCTTCTTAATAATTATAATTGCTTCTTAAAAAAAAATAATTTATAACCATCAGGTCAACTTTAGACCGACTGATTAGTATGTGTGGAAAGAGATATGCTTTTTAGGAAATTTTGAATTCTTTCAAAGTTGTTAGTCTGTCTGATACCGGTCAAATACCTGATCGTTGTTATGTGTGCACTTCCATTCATCTTCATACTGATTTACGAGCCCAAACAAACTATCGGCCGACTAAAAGTTTGTAATATGCGCGTACTCTAAATTAGTATAAACAGACAACTAATGATGCAGAAACTAGTTTGAAGTTTATTATGCATTTAACATTTAAACTAAATAAAAATATTTAGAAAAAAAAGTAGTTAAAGGTCAACTTTTTGCTGATATCCTGATGTTATGTAACTATATTATTAATTTCCAAAAAAAGATACCTATCTTCCTACTTGATTGTTAATTTTTATATAAAAAAAACATGTGTTAATAAGTCATAAGTGTAATTTTGACATAGATGTCATAGTTTTTGATTATTTATGCGTTTGCTGTTGTCGTTTATTATTGGCTAATACAATACCTATTTGTAAATGCACGTTAAGACGTGTTATAAGATGAACTATCACCTGATGAGAAAGTAGATCTGCAATGAGTTTATTAGGTTTTGATGAAATACAAATTTCCCGCACCTGGATAAAAAGGCTCTATGTACCTATGCTAAATGTTCTGCAAGCCCAAAAGTCAGAGTAACTGTCGCATTTATAATATTAGTAAGAACTTATAGTATGTTTTAATATTTCAGTCATTTCAATTTACCCCATAGCAGTATACCATACCATAATTTGACCTACATATGCAAGCATGCATGTAAAAACCAAGGTCACCTGATACACACGTGTAGGTAATTTTTTCTTAACTTCCAAAAAAGGAAATAAACTATAATTCATAACAAAATTGTACCAGGAAGATGTTCGATACCGGTTCTTATTTATTATAATTATTTATTACATCAACATTTACATAAAGAAAAACAACAAAAGAAAAATATAAATTAACTTCTTGTTATGTAAAAAAATATTAAAAGTATCTTCCTTAAAATATTGGTCAAGTATTTTTTCTGTGCGCCTTTTTGTTACTGTATAAGAAATAGGAGTTATTATTAGGTTATAACAGTAAGTATATACCTATATTTTTTTACAAGTTATAATCAAAAGTATTAATAAACTGTGAAGAATATATGATTTCCTTCGATTTTGAAGTCGGGTAAAGAATTCGCGAGAAACGTATTTTTAATGATCAGAGAAATTGTAATTCAGTAGAAGCTTAATTTATTGTCTATACTTTAATTAGAGTCTCATCAAAATCGGGCAATTCGTTTAGAAAACCTAGTACAAAAAAAACAAATAGACACGAATTTCTAAAAAAAGACTTCTAAAGTGACTAATCAAGTAAAAATACTGACCTCTTAATCTAACACCGTGAATTTTTTTCAATACAATAAGTTAATTATATAACCTGTAATTAAGAATGACCTTGACCCTGCTATCTCTCATTGTCAGAGGTTTTAATCGATTCTGCAATGGTCCGTGGAGTGCAGGCCGTGGCGAATCGAGTCTGTTAAATAATGGTTCGATACCGATTTATCGATAAAGTTAATGTTCTTTGCGTATTCGTTGTGAATGGTATCGATATTGGTTTTGTTAATTAGATAGTCGTATAGGCTATGGTTGTTTGTGCATTTTTTTCTGATTTATTTCTTTGTGTTCTTTATATTATTATATTATATTGCTCTTGAAAACCGTTGAACTAATTTCGATATTAATTTTCTTTACATGAAAAAGCTGGAATAATAAACGTTCTATGAAACTTCGCAAAACAAGACAGACAATCACCATCACCGGTCGTCTTAAAATTAATAAATTGTCTGCCTTTATGAAAATTAAAATTGTCCAAAACTAAAATTGACATATTTTTTTGTCTGTAGTCTTATTTTTGTGTTGTCATTGCCTCATGTTCTCGTAAATAAATGTACTTGCCAAGAATGTTCGAATATTTTCTTTATTTCTATTTCTTTAAGTAACTACATTTATTTGTGCTTCAAGTTTCTTAACCTTCAGACCACCTATACCAATCCATCCATCCATCCAACTGTGTTGGGGTCGGATTCTAATTCTAATCTAACCGGATGTTACCCGGACATCCCATTTCTTAATTTCCCTTAATGCACTTAGCTATCATACTCGTTAAATGAGTAACTTTACATAAAACTTTTAATAAACAGAAAATTATCAAAATGAACGTCAATTTATGTAGGAAAGATTAAAGAACTTAAGTAACTATCGAAATCATCCTCCAAGCCTTTTCCCAACTATGTTGGGATCGGCTTCCCGTCTAACCGGATTCTGCTGAGTGCAACCGGAGTCGCTGCTTTACAAGAAGCGACTGCCTATCTGACCTCCTCAACCCAGTTACCCGGGCAACCCGATACCCCTTGGTTTGACTGGTGTCAGACTTACTGGCTTCTGACTACTCGTAACGATTGCCAAGGATGTTTAATGACAGCCGGGACCTACAGTTTAATTAATGTGCCATCCGAAACACAGTCATTGGTATCTAGTACATACTAACTTAGAAAAGTTGCACCAATAGCAATCATTTAGCTATAATATTATCATCAAGCCCAGCTGTCATGTCAGACACTTCGCCACAATGCGAGCAACGTCAAGCATGCAGCTTGCAACCTAGCCTGCATTGTACCACATATTTATGGAGTATCATTAGTAAGGCATGTTATACGTGATGGATCAGACCACTTCCTTTATTAGGCTGAGGAATTTCCGTGACGACGTTTGTAGGCAGTTATAAAAAGTATCAAGATTGAGTGTGCTTCATTGAAGTTGGTTCAAATGCTGTTTATCATCTTGAGAATGCACCGACTGAATAAGCACCCACATGCGAACTACTCCGCGTACCTGGTAAAAACAGGCTGTACAACCTTTCTCAGTAAATGGGCAATTTGACACTGCAATTTTTCTGAACGGTATTATTAGGTAATTTATGGACCCCCCCCCTCTATATAAGTTAATAAAGAAAGCGTAGAAGATGAATTGGATTCATCTTTATGCATTGCTAGAGGATATTAGTATCTTTGAGACCTCATGCAATAGATTCAAGTGACCTCTACCTCTCATTTCCATCTAATTATTCGGGAAAACGGAAAACGCACTACTCACAAGTTTTTAAGTTATAAAACCAACAATATTTCATTAAAAGCCCAATTATTTCGAGCAGAGTAATAAACAGTTTCACAAAAGGGTGACGGTCTCACCTTGTAGGTTTCCTTTCAATCTTGAACAATCAGACTCAAGGCGGTATCTGCACGGCTTTTTATTATTATTTTTTATAATAAAACGGTACTATTAAGTGATGCGTTGAAGGCCGAGATTGTGATCTAAGATTTATGTTTACACTGTAATAACAATTAAATAATGTAAACGTATTTATAATTTTTTTTCGTTCTGAAAAAAATAATTTTGATAAGGGCAGGAGGATGATGATGATACAAAGGGCCCCGGTACCTGAGAAGACCCGTGAAGCCGTCTCCGAATGCTACTCAGTAGAAGTCAGAGACTGTCAGGTGGATTATTTCAAACTCTGATAGGGCTGATTAAATCTGTAGGTAACTCACTATAAGTATAAGAAGAGAAAGAAGATTGGCCCAGTGCATATGGACGTAAGTTTCACAATTCAGAAGATGGCTTAAATTGCATGATTTATTTAGGCTACCTAATCGATTCTCCGCTACCATTCTGAAAAATATATAGGTAGGCATCCCTGAAAAAATATATTCTCCTGAAAAAAAACAAAAATTCATACCTGTGTCAAGCTGTGTCTTTCTAGTAATAATATGGTAGTATTTTAACTTTATTGACCTACGAGTCACTATACTTAGTTCTAGGCTCTTGAACTGTAATTTGAAGTTATGAACATTGATCCAGGGCGATCATAAATGCCAATTAAGTACATTTCAAAATAACTAGACTCCATAAATTCTATGTTATTAGATTTCAAAACTTTAAGCGTTTGACCGAGTCTGTGTAGGTAATTTACTTGATAAATAAGTAAAGGAATATAGGTAGAATATATGTTTTGACTTCCACCAACAAGGTGGTCAGACGATCTCATAAAGGTCGCCGGAAGACGCTGGATGCAGGTCGCCTCCAACAGGTATCTGTGGAGATCTAAGGGGGAGGCCTATGTTCAGCAGTGGACGTCCTGTCGCTGAGATGTTGATGATGATATGTTTTGACTTAGATTTTTTATTCAAACATCTTAGATAGGCTATCTTATTTTTATCAAGTTTTTCTGTCTGCAGAGTTTCACACATAATAATCACTTCAAGCGTCCTATAAAATAATAAAAAATTATTTTGTAGCCCACAAGCATAATTTTAGGCTACCTATAGTTTTTCTAGATTCTAAACGAATTAACATAATCCGCATTAGTTGCTAAAAGCTAAAGATTTTGAATCCGGTTTCTGAGCAATTGAATAAGTCTGTGAAAATAAGTAATTAGGCAGGTATATCTAATTATTTAGGCGGTTAGAGGATCTAGGATGATTCTAGATTAGCTATTTCAGTGTCTATTTTCAAAATATTATGCAACATCCTAATTAAAAATGTCTGCTGAACAAAAACCTGTGTTTAATTAACCACTTATAATGTAATACTTATGTAGGTATTTGTTTTAACCGCAAAAGTAAAAAAACGGGCAAGTGCGAGTTGGTCCCATTTACGGATGATTCCGTACGATTTATCGTTAAAACGGAGAAAACATCACGTTTGTGGTGCCCCATAAATATTTATTTTACTCTAGTTTCAATTATTTGATGTTAAAACGACAACTGATTATGTTTACGAGATAGGTATCTAAAGCTTATCGATACTAGGACGAGCAGAGGAACAGTTAAGTCTTAATATATAAATACGGGCCGAAAAGTGCTGGAGTGGAGACCACGGACTATCAAGCGCAGCGTAGGACGTCCACCAACAAGGTGGACGTCTTATAAACGACGACCTTATAAAGGGCGCCGTCGACGCTGGATGCAGGTCGCCTCCAACAGGTATCTGTGGAGATCTAAGGGGGTGGCCTATGTTCAGCAGTGGACGTCCTATGGCTGAGATGATGATGATGATGATATAGATAACATTTTTACATACAGTAGGTACGGAACTCTAAAAAATACTGGGAAAACCCAAACCCAAAATGCCATAACATAGACAACTTTTTATTTATCCATTCCGCAACGTAAATTGGTCTAAAATTATTCATGTTTATTAATAGCTGAATTATTTATGACTGATTTTATTTAATTTACATCGCAGACACATTAAAGACTTGGTAGACGTTATGACTTATATAGGCATATGATTCACGTATGTATTTGGGGAATTCTCTTCATAGAGGCCAAAGTAGGCTGTGCTGAACTGAACTTTCTGGTGTAAGGAAAGCGATTTCACCGTAGTGGATTTTGTCGCGTGTTTACGTTCGGTTTTTCTACGTGCGATAAATGCTGCACGGAAAAAAAAAAACAGTCGCTTGGTTTATCGTGTTTTCGTTTGCATCGGTAGTTGTCAATAGGCTAGTTTCCTAAAAAATAATAATTAGTCCGTCTTGTAGATTGTCCAAAATTAAGCGATACGTATTTTTTCTTTTTTAAATTGGATCAGAACTTGTTAAGATATAGCGTGTTAAAGTTGAGTGTGACGTCACAAGTTGCTACAATTTTCAGGACACTCTGACGTAAAAGGCCCCCACTCCTAATTTTTGAAGCGTATTATCTTGGTCATTTTATGCTTAATTAAAAAAAGAAAAAATACGTATCCAATATTTTTTGATTATCTAAAAAGCGGACTAAATATTATTTCATTATTTCGACCCTGGAAACTACCCTATTGTTTGTTGTCTTTTGGAACGAGTAGCGCATAAAAAATATTATATCAAGTGAGCTGCAGGTTTAATCACCTAACAAGCCCTAGTGTCAGAGTTTTATCAATTTCTCCTGATTGCTCTGGCGTGGAATTCTAAAAACGACTGCTTCTGAGTTGCATTCGGGGACGCCGGCTTTATGTGCCCTCCCAGGCACGGGGGTGTAAAACTGGCAACTTCCAGACTTCGGCCTGCTTTATGAAACTTTCTAAAACCCAATTTCGGCTCGACCCAAGAATATAATTCAGGACTCCGTGCACAGAAGACAGATTAGCATTCGAGTAAGACCAGGATATAAACTATGAGAAACAGCTCAAATAATTAAACGATTCAAATCATGACAAAAGGTTTCCTCGATACATCATTAACGTGTTAACATAAGGACTGATATTTCCGTATAACGTATATCATAGCTTTATTAGGCGTCCTTGAAACGTCAATCATATATTGCAATAAGTCTTTATATTGATTGTGGGCATCATTACTGTAATGATTGCATCAAAATTAAGTATATAACTATATAACATGTGTAATTTAGTCGTTTCATTTCGGGAAATAATCTTTATATTAACTACTAGCCGATTTCTGAGAAAGCCCACACCGGGATAAATAGCCTATGTTACTCGGGAAGAGTGTAGTATTCCAAAAGTGAAGGAGTTTCGGAGCCGTGGAACAAACAAACAAAACGATGTTGTCTCTTCATTATATCAGTATAAAGATAAATGCGAAAGTCAGTTTGTACGCTTAAACGGCTGAACTGTTGGACATGCAATTTTCAGGTAACACATAAGCAGAAAATGTTTTTCTATCGTCATCGAACCTCCTCAAAACATAATCTACAATCTTGTCGAAATTGTAGAAACAATATTACTAGAATACCGAATAATGAAATCCAAATAAACTTAAATCCAAATGTAGATTTTATCGTAATCCTGTAATAACTAATTACAATAAATTAACATTTAAAGCTGATGTTCTGAGTGTAATTGTTTCGTGTGGTAATAAAATAGTGTTTTTATTAATTGAACTGGACTGTTCACAAAGGATTGCATGATCGGATTTGATTGGCTGGTTACGTCTTCGTAAAGAGATAAGTAGACCACTACTTCTGCTATTCATCGTCATCTGTCTAGCCTTTTCTTTGTAAAAATCCCAGGCCGGTCGCTTCCCAGACATCTGACCAACTAACTAACTATAAATCTGGGATAACCCGGACGGGTGGCAGCCCTACATTTGTACAACTTTGGCAGTCGTGGGTACTACCCGTAAGGTAGAAGCCAGACAGTGTGACAACCAGTATTACCATTTTTTTGGATTTCTATGATTACCATGGTTTTTGATAACTTACCTAGGTAATTGGGTTGAGGATATCAGATATAAGTAGTACCTACTATTAATTTTCTTCATCCGGTAAGATTGGAAGCTGACCCTAACATAGTCCTGAAAAGGCTAGAAAGATGATTATCAAATTTCATTTAAAGGTTTACTAGTATAGTAGTAACTTAAAATTATCTATAGAGTTACAATCGGCTAGTGAAACCTAAGTAAGTTGAGTAAAATCAATTAGTAGGTACTAAGTACTGAGTCGAGTAAAGTACTTATTTAATGGCCCAAGGATTTTCGCAATAATATTTTATTATCTTAATAATGTTATTATTATATTTATGTCTTAATATGTCATTATGGTTATAGTTTATGTACAAAGGTACATAATAATTTATATTTAAAGTCGTATAGCTACATATTGTAGGTATGTACCTTCATCAGACTTATGAAATTTAGTCATGCTTATTGTCTCTTCTAAGTGACTCTCTTACGACATTACCCACACCTAACAGTGAGTCTTTGAATATCAGTTCAGCTGCTCCTAAACAGAATTCATTCCTACCTGAACATGATAAACACACAATGATTTATTTATTTGAAGATAGACCCCCTTACTTATAAAATCTCTAATCACCTTCTAAGCAACATTTTAACTAATCACTACTTAAAGTCTTAAGTAGTGATTAAATGTTATTTAAGACATGCTTAAGCAACGTTTATAAGTAAGAATTTTCTTAAACAGCCCTTAAGTATTACTTATATTTAATTCACGTTTATAAGTAAGGCTGTAAATCATTAAATTGCAATACCATATAGACTCAAGGTTGACATAATCTTTAGTCTTGCAATCAGGTAAGATACTGGTCAAAAACATATGCCTATATTAATAAAAAAAAACCTATGCATTCTTATAATACGAACTCCATTTGTTTTCGACCTTCATGTGAAAAAAAAATCAAATAAAATTCACAACAAAATGTTATATACCGGTTACCCGTGTGGGGTGACCACAGTTCCGGAAAACAAAGGACAGTTCCGGAGATAGTTACCAACTTGCGGAAACAGCTTTGGTAACTTTTAATTCTTTGAGAAGGCCGGTGTGTGATGCAATTTTAATGGTTATTTACATGTTTGTATAAAAATAAATAACACATACTGGAACAATAAAACATTACAAAATTAAATAATTTAAGGCCGATTTTTTAATTGTCTGATAACTTTTATTCAGAAAAATATGTTTGGCATTTTGACAGCTCTAGCATAGAAAATATGTAAATTTGCTATGTAAATTCCTCACATAGAAGTTAAATAAAGATTGAACAATTGACAATAAACATAAAATTAGAAGAAAAAAATTACGTGTAATAACGTGTTTGAGTGTTTTTGAACGAAAAAATAAATACGTAAGGCTTTATTAAATAAATAATGATCTTAAAGAAATGGGTTCAGCAGTTTAACCGTGAAAATGTCACAGACACAAAGCATGTAATCAAGACTGGTAACAAACGTTTCACCTCCTACAAATAATGTTATTGATCTAGTTTTTTATTAACGAATAAATAACTAGACTTGACCCAGTTCATGTAACGTGTGGTTTACAATTAAGTATTATTGTAATAAGTATAAAATTATAATAAATCATCTTGTGTTGATTGGTAGAATTAATACTTTGGTCGATTTCTTATATTAATAGCACCAATCCATTCATAGTTTTTCAATTGGAGATAGACATTTTACATTAGCCTCATATAAATTATGTCAGAATTCAATATCTTATCAAAAACAACAGATGGATTTTTTATTGTAATCCGCAGTAGTACATGTTATTTCCAAGACAATGATGGATCTATGTACTTCACGAAACCAGATAAAAAGTAGTCTGTAAAGATCAGTCCTGGAACCAGGAAGTTATGATTTGGTAACCCTTTAGGCTCTAGACTCAGTGTACCGGTTATGTGTACCTAGGCTGATGAAATTGTCTTATTTACAAGTAAGAACCTGTATCACAAATTGGCCACTGGGACATGGATTAAAATTACAACTTTTTAAGTATAGTGGTGCAGAAATATAAATAGGTTGTGGTAAAAATAAATTACAAGTTCGACGCTTCTAACTGTTACACAATATAGGATATAAAAATACCTAGTCCTTCCATACACACTTAATATAGCATACAAATAAAGAAAAACCATTTCTGACGTACTCTATTGAGTTCTTTGGTGTCATATCATTCTTCATTTATCTACATCTTAAATGATGCTGAAATGGGATAATTTACTTGAAAATTACGATTTACAAAAAGCTTTATCAATCGAATCCTAAAAAAACTACTTTTATACCATGCACATTTATTCGCAATACAAAAACAAAACAAACTCTTATTTATAAAACGTACACAGTCTATCTGTATACAGTTTATGAGTGTCAACAGAGGTCATTGATACTTTCCGTATGCGACCGCGAAGCATTGCCAAGTATTTACTACAGAGCTACCTTTCAGCTAGGAAATAGGGCATTAAGATAATTTGATTGATTGATTGTGCGGATATTGCTAATTAATACATATTTATAAGGACTAATAGGCGTATAAATTGTCGCTTGAGGTGCTTTAGTTCTTCTAAATTCACTTTAGATTTCCTATGTCACGTATCATGTTAAGAACTAGAGAATCAATTGAGCTATACAGTACTTATGGCATATAGAGGCCTCAATGTCTGCAATGCTTTCTTGCCAAAACCGGTTTCAATAATTTGCTATACAGCTAGGTAGTCTAGACTCTGAGAAAGAAAAAAGGCTACTAGTTATTTATTTATTTAGTTACCTAGATGATATGATATGTGGCTGGAATTAATTTAGCTTGTAACATGAGGGAGATGACAACAGATAGAGGAGTCATTATTATCTGCCAAGCCTTTTCCAGGATCAGCTAATGTAGCTGAGTACCAGTGCTTCACATGGAGCAATTACCTATCTGACCTCTTCAGCCCAATATGGAAAAAGAAACTCCAAAAAAATTTGGCCATAAGCAATGCCATAATAAAAGAAGATCAAGAGTTCTAACACGATTAGAGTTAAGCTCAAGTCAAGGTGTTTTGAGAGGTTTAGATCGCAACGTGATTGAACTCTTATAACTTGCCTTTATTTAGTCTACATACAAAAGCAACAGAACAGGTGCAAAATAAACTGTACGCAGCTAAGATGTCGAAACACGCCGAAGGCTGAGCGGCAAAGTTTGCGTAACTACGATATACCCTCACTGGATAGTTCATAGCTTATTATCCTTTTGTTTAAACAGGAAAATTGCTCATTTGAATCTTAATTTGTGTTTTAATATGAGATGCACGGTTTTTGTAGCAATTAGATTGAACTGTACCTACATAAAGAAATTTATTTCAGTGTAATCTAGAGGTAAATAAGATAAGGTACGTATTAGTAAATTTAGTACCCCTTGTCTAAGATTGGTGAAAAGGTATATGTAGCTAGCGGCAATTTACTTTAGAAAAAGTAAAAAAAACAAGTAAGTTGTGACCTTGCTATCTCCTTATTTGTAGCCTTTTTGAACAAACAAATCATAATTTCTTCGCACACATGTAAAAAATTTACAATCAACCAACAACCAAAAATAACAATAAAAACATTAAAGGATAAGTGATTTACGAAAAAAAACGTATTTAAATAGCTAATAACCGAATGTTTGGCGGCGCTATGTAAATCATGGTCAACAGACGATTAGGTAACTCGCGGTTACTGACCTACGACAAGCGCGAGCGCACGCGTGGAGTCGACTATGTTCATTTAATTTTAGTATAATATTTTTATAGTTACTTAAGTTCTTTAATGTTTTCTACATAAATTGACTTCATTTTGATAATTTACTGTTTATTGAAAGTATTATGTAAAGTTACCTTGAATATACCTTGAAGCTTGACAGGTTACTACAAAATAGATAGATAGATTAGGATTAGGATATATTATAAAATAGATAGATTAGGTTATTTATTTAGTTTGGCTCTTCAACAATGAGTACACGGTTACATCTATAACTATACATTTAAACTTATATCTAAGTGCCTCATCACTTAAAGAAGAGCAGCGTTGTACAGCGTAATACTCATTTAACATAGGTGTCTGATGAAGGTATGCTTATACAAAAAATAAAATAGTATAAAATTATGGTATACCTACACGAATATTTAATTAATTTACTTGGTAAACAACTGTCTTAGGAAAAAAATCATAACCAGACTTGACACATAAAACGTAAAACAAAAACATACAAATAAAATAAATACATACGCTACTCCACGCTCGCCTCTATTCTATCTACTCGCGTATTTTGACAGTAAACTATTACCCAAGTACCCAACTAGGTCAGGTTCATTCAATTGTTTTACTTTTTATTCTTACCAGGCTAAGGACACGCTATTATGCCTCGTTGCGTACCGTTACCGAATAGACCAGACACTTTTTAGATGTACATAGTTAATAGACCTCTTTAGAGTAACCTTGTATTTTTTTTATTGGTGACGTTCTGTATTTGAAATTATGTTTTTCGCGGTATTCTTATAAAAAGTATTTCATCCGCAATAAGTATATTGTAATTTAATTTTTGGTGTCCATTTTTTAACATAGGAGTATGGTCACATGCTTGGAATTTGCAAAATAAACTGTCGGACAACTATCGACCGACAGTTCAGTTTTCAGTTTGTGGGCGTTCTGTTTTTTTTTTACAAGCTTTTATTTAACTTTTAAATATTCTTTTTTTCACATTATTAAAATGCATCCTTGTAAAATTATGCTTCTTTGTTAGAGTTTGAATTACGCAAATTAAGAAAAAGAAAAATAGACCCAAATTAAAAAAAAAAACAATTAAATAACTAATAATAATAGTAAATCTTTAAACCAATTAAAAACCTAATTAAGTAGATTTGTCCCTGTTTACAAAACAATGCTATAATAAATATTACATAAGAAATTAATTTGTTGTTCTTGACGTCAATCATTTTGAAAAAAAAAACAGCTTAATGGATTGATAATATTGCGAATAACTGAATTGTTGATGATAGTTCAAGAATTCTTGCAATGTGATAAACTAGCTTTTTCTATGGACGCAAGATTTTTTTGCCGCAGACCGCAAACTTTGATTAATTAGGATAAAAACATCCCTGTAATTTGACATACTGTAGAAACCCGAAGCCAAAAACATTATGTGGGCTTGAAAAAAAATCCTACTTAGTCACATCACACTAAACATTGTTGTAAACATTGTGTAATACATATAGGAATAAGGATGTATGTCTGTTACTCTTTCGCTCAAAAGACTGGTTATTCTTACACCTGCTAGGCTGAAATATTAGAATAACATATTATAATACTTTAATTCCGTGAATGTATGTGTGAAACCAGGGGCCGAAGTTAGTTAAATAATAAACACAATAAAAATGTATTTCTCTTCCATTTGGTCAGAGCCTACGTTTGATTAAGACTAATATTTTCTGGTAGGTAAAACGGCTCACTTATAATTTGAGTGATATAAATAAAAAAACTACTAACTCTACAACCTACTATTACCTATTTATTGTAGTTAATTACTATTAGTAATGCTTCACTTAAATCCAGCTTATTAAATAGGCCTCTCCACTCAGCAAAAAGTTGTCTCGCCTAAAATGTTAAACTACATTTCAAATGTTCACACCCATTTAGTAATTTTCCAGATCAACTTACACATACAAACAAACAACTTCCTACAACACTTTGCAAATAAATTGAAGTTTAAGAATCCAGTCAAATACCCAAGGATTAAATAATGCATATAAATGCACTCTATTAAATAATAAACTTGGTTCATAATGTTTGTCTGTAACGTTCTTACTGCCAAACTGTTCGACCGATATAATTCGATTTGGGTAGATCTTTTTTCCCTGGTCAAAGTCAAGTTAATCGAAGCAATAGAATAAGTACGTTTTAATGTAAGTTAACTTAATAAGTTATTAAGTAATTAATTAAACGTAAAAATAAGTTTAAACGATGTTTTTTCACAGCAAATCGGTTCTATCAATTTGGATACAATTTCATACAGTTCAAAACTCAGGTTGATTCATCAAAATTCGTAATCTAACCAGTTCATCTAAATGCAAGTGATATCGCGGGAAACGGCCAGTACGTAAATAATGCGATTTTAATCACAAACTGACGCAAGAAGCTAGCTTTGTAACATCATTGCAGTACCTACTTACTTAAGGAATATAGTAATTGCATTCATATGGTTATACATAGCTTCCTTATGTTTCTTACTTATGCGTTTAAGTAAAAAATAAATAAGAATTACAATAGCAAAAAACATCATCACATCTAAATGATAAAGGATTTATTTTACTTGATTCATGATAGGTTTAGCACTTTAACCAGACTTACCAGAAATATTTATTCTGGTCAACTCGCTCTAGCAAACAGTAACAAATTACGTGCGAACATTCATAAAATGTCCGCGAAATTTTAGCATTTGTGCGTGAACACAATGCTAGCAGCGCAAAAGCGTACAATTTTTTGTTGGCGAATCAATGGGATGTTAGTGGAATATCTTTATAACAACAAGCCCTAGTTGCTGGAAAGTTTATATTGCCAATCTTCTTAGCAAAAACACATAGGAAGTAGTGAAGAGTGGGCGTTTTGAAGGTCTGTCTTTTCTGTTGACGTTCAAAAAGTGCTGATTTAACAGTCTAATTTGAATAAACGTTACTGAGTTTGTACCGTCTTAAACTACCTGATGGTTAATGATTTAAAATAATTCTTACTTCTAGCCTTACAGAACATGACAAAAGTTAATAATTCAAAATACAGACATAACCATCGCCTTTCAAATACTAACAATGTATGTACTACCTAATGACCACACAACGACAATTAAACTTTAATTAAAGTCTAAACATACACAGCCACTAAGTTAACATTAGCTACAAAAAGCTAAGTAACACAAGGTCTGATGCTTAGATCGTAGTTGCAGGTGCATCTATGCAGCTGGTAATTTATTGACTGGTAATTATTTTGTAGGGATTTAAGTTCATTGAGTTCACGGCTTAAAACTGAAAAGAGCAAATCCTGTGGTAAATCTACGTTTATTCTGTTACCTATTTTTTGCATATGATAACTGACTTTCTAAAAGTAATAAAATGCTTTCAATGCTTTAAGCCACGTAACCTTTTGAACGCCAATGTCGGCTATAGCCGACATGAGCAAGCGTGCCCTGTGCGCCAACGACGGCTATACTCGACAAAAAACAGGTCGCAGAAAAATACAAAATAAACCTATTAAATCATTACTTTTATGTATTTTTTTAGGTAGTACATACATTGTTAGTATTTGAAAGGCGATGGTTATGTCTGTATTTTGAATTATTAACTTTTGTCATGTTCTGTAAGGCTAGAAGTAAGAATTATTTTAAATCATTAACCATCAGGTAGTTTAAGACGGTACAAACTCAGTAACGTTTATTCAAATTAGACTGTTAAATCAGCACTTTTTGAACGTCAACAGAAAAGACAGACCTTCAAAACGCCCACTCTTCACTACTTCCTATGTGTTTTTGCTAAGAAGATTGGCAATATAAACTTTCCAGCAACTAGGGCTTGTTGTTATAAAGATATTCCACTAACATCCCATTGATTCGCCAACAAAAATTGTACGCTTTGCGCTGCTAGCATTGTGTTCACGCTAAAATTTCGCGGACATTTTATGAATGTTCGCACGTAATTTGTTACTGTTTGCTAGAGCGAGTTGACCAGAATAAATATTTCTGGTAAGTCTGGTTAAAGTGCTAAACCTATCATGAATCAAGTAAAATAAATCCTTTATCATTTAGATGTGATGATGTTTTTTGCTATTGTAATTCTTATTTATTTTTTACTTAAACGCATAAGTAAGAAACATAAGGAAGCTTTCGGAGAAGGACCAGTAACTTTAGCGGTGGATGTACTGGCAGCAGCAGCAGAATTCTCGGGCATCGATGAGCACGCAGGATATAATGACATTAGATTTTCAAGCTCACCCATGGTCGAAATCTTACGGCGCGACTTATCAGGCGTCAATACCACAATCTTTCCCTCAGCAGACCAGCAGTTGTTGACGCCGAAGTGCTTGCGGCCGGCCATAAAGACTTGATGCCGCGTCTTCGTTAAGAACTCGGATATAGTTATACCAGTCCCTTTAAGTGCGGTTTTACTATCCCAAGCTAAACGGCGTTGCTCCATACTGCTGAACCGCACCAGCACAGGTCTTGATTTGCCTTGAGATGATCCAAGCCTATGGCACACATCCAGGTGATCGGCATGAATATCATCTAACTTGAGATGCTTGGAGAGAATGTTCAGTATGGTGCCATTCAATTTCTCGTGTGGTGTCTCAGCAATACCATGAAACAGCAAAATCTTCCTTCTCATTACTGTTTCATGACTATCAAGTCCCAAGGATAGCAGCTCTATCTGTGTTTTTAAGTGACACAGTGTTTTGCAGACAAAGACTTTAAAATCTGAGAAGTCCCGGGAAAGTGCACTGATGTCAGAATGAGCAAGATCAGGTACTGATGAGGCTTGGAGCAGCTTATCCTCATACTCACTCATCCGGGAACTAAAAAATCTCTCCAGCTCTTCAAGACTTTGAATCAGTTTGTTGTCCATCTTGGTTGTGTTGATACAGTGCACTTGTTGGATTGTGATAGAATTTATAGGAAAATTCAATGCAACGGTAGGTCTACTAGATGACTAACACATAAATGTATTAAAAAATACTAGATTACTATTTTATATAATTTAAATATACAGAGCTAATAATTTCACATGTGTATGTCAGTCTACCCACATGACACATGCCTTGATGTTTTCTCCCATGAAATTGGGTGAGCAAGAAAACTTATGTGTGTAAATGCCGATAGTCTTCCTATGCGTAAGCTTGGAAGAACTCAGCAGTGACCGTGTCGCAAAGTCGTAAAACATTTTCATGGAGGAACTGCCTGTCTGTCTGATCTCATCAACCTAATTACCAGGGCTCCAGTACTACACATTGGCTGTCGGGCTTTTTGGCTTTGACTATCCACAACTACTGTCAGAGGTGTTAAAATGACAGCTAGGAGGGACAGACCTATTCAGCGTGTCTTCCGAAACATGGAAAACTCATGATAAAAGATTGTCACCCATCCATGACGCTTAACCAATCGTTGCTTAACCTTACGTTCGATCAACCTGTGCAGTTGCTAGTTAGCCACTCTAACCAAATCGTCTCTGAAGATCACCCAAATAGGAGTTATTCAACAGATTGAAGTCGTCCTATTTAACTAAGTGGCTTGTGAACGTTTATTGGATAATAGGCCCAATTGACCACCAATTACTGGCTAGGAATGCGCTGTGATTTCGTTGAAGGATTTAGCACATACGAAAGTTGTATTTTTAGCTACTGCGCTGCAGAAATCAAGGTTAGATATTCATCTATTTTATTGTAAGATTTATGCGAGCATTGTACTGATGAAGCGTTTTGCTTGTTTGAACGTGCTGTCTCAGAAACTACAAAACCGATTTATACAAACTATTACACAAAAACTGAAAAATATGTATTTCAGTGTTAGATGGAAAATTTATTGAGATAGACTTTTTATCTGGGTTTGTGGAGAAATTACCACGGAACAAGAGTAAAACCATGGACATTAGAAATTTAACCTTTTCACCGCCACGCCTATTTACCTTTTCACATACGTGACGGTATTTAATACAAAAAGACGTGTTTACTTTTACTCCCGTGAAATCGTCTCCAAATCGCGGTTAAAGTTATTGGTTGGTGTTTCATATTATAACCATATTGTTGGAAAAGTGCCCTTCTATCACTTGTGAAAAATTCAATTGGAAATATCCAGTGCTTCAAGAAATATAGTAATTATAAGTTCAAAGAACTTTTTTAACGTTCGACGTCCCTGACCTGCCCCAACCCGCGGTTGGCTCGCTTCTATGAGTCACCTCGTCGGGCCGCCTGCGCTGCTGTGTGTTCTACCGTGTTGTTCGTCGTGCATCGCTCGCTATATATATATATCAACATCACGCCGCTTGAGCTGAGGCGCTCAGTAGCACTAGAAGAGCGTAAATCATATTCGGACTGTGAGAGGCGTTGGGTGAGATTGTTTTAATACTATAATTGATTGATCTCTGATTGATTGCATCTCAACCTTGTAAATTCCTGCTCACCGAAGCGTTATGGCGGAACAGTCTTCTATGTCATCAAGTACATCCTTTACATGGGGTTGTTGCGACCAGGTGGTAGCTAATGAGAAATATGCTACATGTGTCAAGTGTCACAAAACGTATCATTATATTTGCTTGTCTTTAAGGGAAAACTACAATGTACCGAAAGGTTGGCAATGCCCGGCATGCATTAACTCTGGTCCGAAAATTAGCAGATCCGATAGTACTCCTCTGCGTAACGTCTCATCCAACAGGGCGAATAAAGACCAGCTCTTTCTCCGCCTAAGACGGACAACATTACTTTGTCGTGTGACGATATTCGGCAACTCATTCAAGACGCTGTTAAAAAGGAACATACAGAAATGTTGTCAAAATTTACTGAAACCCTGAATAGAGAACTGCAACCTATTAAAGAGCAGATGGATAAGATGGACAATTCTATGTTATTTATGAACTCACAGTACGAGGAACTTTTGAAAGAATATGCTGCGTCCAAAGAGACCGTGAAGGAATTGCAGAAAGAAAACTTAGAGATGAAAATGTGTATCAATGATCTCGTCTCACGTGTAAGCCAATTAGAACAACAAACTCGTTCAAACAATGTAGAAATCCAATGTCTGCCGGAAAAAAAACAAGAAAATCTATTGCAGATTGTAACACAATTATCTAAGGTGGTGGGGAGCGGCATTGTGGACAGCGACATAAAATACTGCACTAGAGTCGCCAAGCAGAGCTCTACAAATTCTCGACCACGATCGATAGTGGTACAACTGGCTTCTCCTCGTACTCGTGATCAATTTCTCGCAGCCACGATTAAATATAATAAATCAAACCCTAATAATAAACTAAATACCTCGCACCTTGGATACGCCGGACCGAAGACTCCAATTTTCATTACGGAACACCTTTCAACCACTAATAAGGCTCTCCACGCTGCCGCTAGAATTAAGGCTAAGGAGCTTGGATACCAGTTTGTCTGGGTACGAGGTGGCCGCATATTTATGCGGAAAGAACAGGAATCTGAACACATTCTCGTTAGAAATAAGGATACTTTAAATAAACTAGCTTAATTTTTTCTTTTTTCATATTTATAGATCATGATATTGTAGATTATATAAAAAAAATTCAATAACTTAAGGATTTATTATCAAAATACTAGAGGACTACGCACTAAATGTCAAAGTTTTTATCGACAAATGTCTTGCGAAACCTACGATGTAGTTATATTATCAGAAACTTGGTTGAATGACTCTGTACTGAGCTCGGAGCTATTTGATGACAGATATGTGGTATATAGAAGAGACAGAGATAACAGGAAAAAAGATGGAGGAGGTGTGTTGATAGCTGTTCTAAAAACATTAAATTCTAAGCGTATGTTTCAATGGGAAACTCATTGTGAAGACCTATGGGTTATTATAGACATTTCCATCGCAAAATCTGTTCGTCAATTAGCTCTGTGCGCAATCTATTTACCTCCACCAGTGTTGCGCTCAAATCTAGAACACTTTATTGATTCTTGTAACACCTTGTTTGAACAATCGGGGTTCCAGACCTGTATAATAGGCGACTTTAATCTGGGCAACATCGATTGGGACTTGGTAGGTGAGTTGGATAACGGTTATGTACCCCCGGGTATGGGTCACCTTTTAACGGATTTTACTCATATGAACAACCTTATTCAACTTAATAATATTAAGAACAAGTCAGGGAGAATTTTAGACCTTGTATTGACTGGCTTAACCACTAGCAGCGTACTTGCCGCTCAAAACCCATTAAGTATTGTTGACACTTTACACCCCCCAATTGAAATATATATTAAATCAGACGATGAGTTGAGGCTTCCCTATAATAATAATAAGAGAACGAATTTTTTCAAATTAGATTATGATATGATGTGTAAGCACTTGGATGACATCGACTGGAACTATTTATTTGACGGTATTCAAGATGTAAATGAAATGGTTAGTATTTTTTATGATAAAGTTAATAGTTTAATCAAAAAGCATGCCCCGACGTCGTCGCATAAGCGTAAAACATATCCTCCTTGGTTCAATAAAAAACTAATAAGAGCCCTGAGAGATAAAGAAAAGTTACGTATTCGGTTTAAGTTATATGGGAACCCAATGGATGAGCTTGAACTGAAGTTGTTGAGTAAACGCTGCTCTGCTATAGCTACTTCCTGTTACAATGCTTACCTAAGTGACCTGGAGTCTGATATCACCAATAATCCCAACCGGTTTTGGGCCTACATAAAAGGGAAACGCGGAGGTGCTAGTTCCTATCCTCTTACTATGAACGACGGCGTGACATCTTCTTCTAATGGAACTAATATTTCAGAAATGTTTGCTACGTATTTTTCTTCAATGTATAGTAGCCCAAACAATACAAACTTACCTCTTTCTACAGATTACTTAAAAACAATGGCAGCCTTCAGTTTGCCTTTGTCAGCCCCATTAATAGAGCACGACGCTTTGCTTAATAAGTTGAAGTCTCTTGACTGTCGAAAAGGTGCTGGCCCGGACGGTATTCCTCCTATTTTTATCTCAATGTGCGCCTCTTCCCTAGCGACTCCTCTGTTGCTTATATATAATCGATCTCTTGCATTAGGAACTTTCCCTAACGTTTGGAAAGAAGCTAAGATTGTACCAATATACAAATCCGGCGATAACACTGATGTAAGTAACTATAGACCAATTTGTATCTTGTCTACCTTTGCCAAGGTTTTCGAATCTTTGATTTGCCCATGTATACAGTCACACTTGAGACTTTACCTTAGCAGCGCCCAGCACGGCTTTGTAAATTCAAGGTCTACTTGCACCAATCTGGTATCATTTACTGAGACCTTAATGGCTGCCGTTGATAATGCTAAACAAGTGGATGTGATATATACAGATTTTAGTCGAGCCTTTGATAGTGTCCCCCATAACAAACTCATACAAAAGTTATCCTTATATGGTATCACCGGCTGTCTTCTTAACTGGTTGAAATCTTACCTCGAAAATCGCACTTTTTATGTCGCCGTTAATGGTTACAAGTCAAACTTTTACGGGATCACATCCGGTGTTCCCCAGGGGTCCCATATTGGTCCTGTATTATTTAACTTCTATGTTAACGACATCCCTCATACGTTAAAATTCTCGGAATGTTATATGTATGCTGACGACCTAAAATTTTGCAGAATAATTGAGTCTGACGCAGACGTTGAGTTGCTCCAACGTGACATTGATGTTCTGGTAGAGTGGTGTAAGGACAATGGTATGAGTTTAAATGTAAAAAAATGCTTTCATGCAAAATTTTCCAGGAAAAATAAATTAACGCTTTCCCACTACCACATCTCTAAAAGTTCGATCCAAGAAGTTGAGAGTATTAGGGACCTGGGAATAACATTCGATAGACAATTGACATTCTTACCCCACATTGAAAATGTTATAAAAAAAGCCTCTAGAATGCTGGGTTTTGTTCTAAGGAATCTCACTGGTTTTCGTCATAGTAAGACCAAGATCACACTCTACAATTGTCTGGTCCGCAGTGTGCTGGAATATTGTAGTACGGTATGGAGACCACATTATGCAACACACATATTGAGGCTAGAGAGAGTACAGAAACGGTTCCTGTGGCACTTGGCTTTTTCGTCCGGTCTGGTAAAAAAAATACGATCGTATAATGACAGGCTCGCCCACTTTAAGATGGTATCTTTACAAAAAAGAAGGGATATACTCGACTCCGTTTTCCTATTTAAAATCCTACGATACAAAATTGATTGCCCGCAGTTGCTGAGTCGAGTAAAACTCAGAGTCCCCGCTAGGATACCTCGTGCCCCAATAACTCCGCTGTATCCTCCACGTCGTAGAACCGTGCTTGGTGCCAACTCTCCTATCCCTCGCTTATGTAAGTTGCTTAATAGCTGCAGTGATCTAGTGGACCTATACGCTGACTCACTTACCAAACTCAAAAGAACTCGATTTTAAAAAATATTGGTTACTCCTTTTTTATTATTTAATTGATCTCAATTTTTTTTAGCACTGTATTAAATAATTAATTTTGTAATTAGTAATTTTTAATTTAATTGGTTTTGTTTAATTTAATTACAATTTTCACATTGTCAAATTTATATGTAGTATTTTGTCATAATCTTAACTTTAACTTATTTGTATAATGCATGCTGTGCTTACCTTTAAGAGATTGTTACACAAGTATTGTTTTATGATGTTTGTATTTAATAATTGTATCGTGTAAACGATTGTTGGTGAGCCAAATAAATAAAATAAAAAATAAAAAATAAAATAAAATTTTTAGTAGATATTTAATTAAGATTTTCATGGGCTTGGCGTACAGGGCATAGGAATACCGATATGGCGTGGCGGTGAAAAGGTTAAATTTCTAATGTCCATGGTTTTACTCTTGTTCCGTGGTAATTTCTCCACAAACCCAGATAAAAAGTCTATCTCAATAAATTTTCCATCTAACACTGAAATACATATTTTTCAGTTTTTGTGTAATAGTTTGTATAAATCGGTTTTGTAGTTTCTGAGACAGCACGTTCAAACAAGCAAAACGCTTCATCAGTACAATGCTCGCATAAATCTTACAATAAAATAGATGAATATCTAACCTTGATTTCTGCAGCGCAGTAGCTAAAAATACAACTTTCGTATGTGCTAAATCCTTCAACGAAATCACAGCGCATTCCTAGCCAGTAATTGGTGGTCAATTGGGCCTATTATCCAATAAACGTTCACAAGCCACTTAGTTAAATAGGACGACTTCAATCTGTTGAATAACTCCTATTTGGGTGATCTTCAGAGACGATTTGGTTAGGAGTGGCTAACTAGCAACTGCACAGGTTGATCGAACGTAAGGTTAAGCAACGATTGGTTAAGCGTCATGGATGGGTGACAATCTTTTTATCATGAGTTTTCCATGTTTCGGAAGACACGCTGAATAGGTCTGTCCCTCCTAGCTGTCATTTTAACACCTCTGACAGTAGTTGTGGATAGTCAAAAGCCAAAAAGCCCGACAGCCAATGTGTAGTACTGGAGAGCCCTGGTAATTAGGTTGATGAGATCAGACAGACAGGCAGTTCCTCCATGAAAATGTTTTACGACTTTGCGACACGGTCACTGCTGAGTTCTTCCAAGCTTACGCATAGGAAGACTATCGGCATTTACACACATAAGTTTTCTTGCTCACCCAATTTCATGGGAGAAAACATCAAGGCATGTGTCATGTGGGTAGACTGACATACACATGTGAAATTATTAGCTCTGTATATTTAAATTATATAAAATAGTAATCTAGTATTTTTTAATACATTTATGTGTTAGTCATCTAGTAGACCTACCGTTGCATTGAATTTTCCTATAAATTCTATCACAATCCAACAAGTGCACTGTATCAACACAACCAAGATGGACAACAAACTGATTCAAAGTCTTGAAGAGCTGGAGAGATTTTTTAGTTCCCGGATGAGTGAGTATGAGGATAAGCTGCTCCAAGCCTCATCAGTACCTGATCTTGCTCATTCTGACATCAGTGCACTTTCCGGGACTCTCAGATTTTAAAGTCTTTGTCTGCAAAACACTGTGTCACTTAAAAACACAGATAGAGCTGCTATCCTTGGGACTTGATAGTCATGAAACAGTAATGAGAAGGAAGATTTTGCTGTTTCATGGTATTGCTGAGACACCACACGAGAAATTGAATGGCACCATACTGAACATTCTCCAAGCATCTCAAGTTAGATGATATTCATGCCGATCACCTGGATGTGTGCCATAGGCTTGGATCATCTCAAGGCAAATCAAGACCTGTGCTGGTGCGGTTCAGCAGTATGGAGCAACGCCGTTTAGCTTGGGATAGTAAAACCGCACTTAAAGGGACTGGTATAACTATATCCGAGTTCTTAACGAAGACGCGGCATCAAGTCTTTATGGCCGGCCGCAAGCACTTCGGCGTCAACAACTGCTGGTCTGCTGAGGGAAAGATTGTGGTATTGACGCCTGATAAGTCGCGCCGTAAGATTTCGACCATGGGTGAGCTTGAAAATCTAATGTCATTATATCCTGCGTGCTCATCGATGCCCGAGAATTCTGCTGCTGCTGCCAGTACATCCACCGCTAAAGTTACTGGTCCTTCTCCGAAAGCAGCGCCCCAGAAAGCTAAAGTTTCCAGGAGGGGTCGTCGTTGATTCGCGCTACTCGACTATAGCTAGTTTTTACTTTTCTTTTGCGCCTACCTCCTATGATTTGTAGAACTATTAATATTCTCTTAAAACTGTCATTATTTTCTATAAAATTATGGGCCGGTAGATGTTTATTATTATTGTGCATTTTTCACTTCACAGACTTCACTTTGTCAGCTGTCATATAGATAGATAACGCAAATAAGCCACTGTCATCTTTGCTATTATTATTTTTTTTTTTTTTTTTTGGCACCTGGCATTTTAATCTTATTTTATTTGGTGTTGTAGTGACTTTATTTTTATATTAATTTTACTTAATTTTTATTTTGTATTATTGTTTCACTTTTATTTTCCACTTCTTTATAATAGATTGTTATAAATCTCTCCCAGCTGCAGCGTAAGGTCTATTGGGTAACGTTGCGTAAGTTTTAAATCGTACTCTTTTTTTTTTTTTGTTTTCTTTTCTTTTTGTGTTATTATTACATTTTATATACTTTTACAATTAATATTTTATATATATATATATATTTTAACTATGAATGATGTTATTCCTGACGATGAATATTTCTCTTGTTCTTCTTCATCCAGTAGTTTTCACAGTGTGGAGAGCGATTCTTCGCCTCCATTGACACTTGGCGATCAAATCTCCTCCCTTCTTGAACATTATCCTAAAAACCTTAATATAGCACACATTAATGCTCAAAGTGTTCCTGCTCATTATTCTGATCTTCTGGCTTCCATCAACAGTGCCCATCTGGATGCTTTGCTGATCTCGGAGACTTTCCTAAAACCGTCGTTGTTATCGGTTCACTACGCCCTTCCAGGATTTGTCTTGATCCGTAACGACCGAACGGGAAAGGGAGGTGGCGGTGTTGCAATTTATCTACGTGCTGATATTTCCTTTAGGGTAATTAGTGCATCACCATCCTCTTATTCGGGTTCAGCTGAGCATCTTTTTATTGAAATCTCCCTGTGTCACACAAAAATGCTCCTGGGTGTGATGTATAGCCCGAACCTTGGTGTGGACTATTTTGACGGACTTGATTCGCTTTTATATGCCTTTCGCCCTGTCTATGATCGCGTAGTCTTGATGGGCGATTTTAATACTTGTATACTCAAGGATGACTGCCGCAGTCGCAAACTTCTTTCCCTCTTAACTTCTTATGATCTTAGTATCCTCCCGCTATCTGCTACGCACCATTTCCCTAATTGTACCCCTTCTCTCCTGGACCTTATTATTGTTTCTAAGACTAATCATGTTTCTCTTCACGGTCAACTAACTGCTCCTTTTTCCTATCATGACTTAATTTTCATTTCTAATAAGGTCCGTCCGCCAAAACGAAGGCCGAAATATATTCCCCTTCGGAACTTTAAGGGTATGGATCTGGAGGCATTGGGGCGTGATGCTGACTGTATCGACTGGAATCCTGTCCTCGAGTGCACACATATCAACGACAAAGTCGATGTTTTCAATAGGGAATTAATCAGTCTGTACGATCGTCATGCTCCTATTCGTCAGGTTAAAATCAGACATATTCCCGCTCCTTGGCTCACGCCTGCTATTAAGGATATGATGGCCACCAGGGATAGAGCCAAACGGAGGCTAAAGCGCTGTCCTTCAGACCGCAACCTCTCTGCGTATAAAGAGCTCCGTAATCGCTGCAGTCGTATGTGTAGAGATGCAAAGAGACGCTACTTTCATAATTCTCTTGACAACCGTAACCCGTCTGAAGTCTGGAAATTCCTCAAATCTGTCGGCATTGGCAAGTCTCATGCTGTTTCTAGTGGTGTTTTTGACGTGTGTGCCCTAAACACTTATTTCTCACAACCCCCTATTATTTTGGATCCGCAGGTCAAATCCTCTACTTTGAATAGGCTTGACTGCTTGCCGAAGCCGCTGTGCTCACCTTTTGAGTTTGATGCAGTAAGTGAGGAGGGTGTTAAGAAAGCTATTCTTGCTATCTCCTCCACTGCTGCTGGTAATGATAATTTATGCTCAAGAATGATCCATCCAATTCTATCTTCTGTCCTTCCAGTCTTGACTCACATTTTTAACTTCTCATTATTTTCTTGCACTTTCCCTGATACCTGGAAATCAGCTAACATTATCCCCCTACCTAAAATACAGAATCCTGAATCATTGACCGATTTCAGACCTATTTCTATCCTTCCGTATCTTTCCAAGGTTCTTGAGCATATTGTTCATTGCCAACTTTCTAGCTTTCTTTCTAAAATTGATCTTCTTAGCCCTTTTCAGTCTGGTTTCCGACCTGGTCATAGCACTTCTACAGCACTGTTGAAAGTAACTGATGATATTCGCCAGGCTATGGACCATAAATCCCTTACCATACTTGTCCTACTAGACTTCAGCAGCGCCTTTGATTCTGTTGACTTCGATATTCTGCTTGGAATCCTCAGATCTTCAAATTTATCCTCTGCTTCTTTAGACTGGTTCGAGTCTTATCTCAAGGGGCGCTCGCAGCGGGTTCGTCTTGATGATTCTTTCTCTGATTGGTGCTCACTTGTCACGGGTGTGCCTCAGGGTGGCGTTCTCTCCTCTTTTCTATTTTTATTAATACAGTCACCACTGTCATCTCCTGTAACTTCCATCTCTATGCCGACGACTTACAGCTTTATCGTCACTTTGTGCCGCATGACGCGGAAGTTGCCTTGTCAGCCATGAATCATGACTTGGAATTAGTTGATCAGTGGGCGCGTTCGTTTGGACTACTGATCAACCCTAGAAAATCCAAGGCCTTGATCATCGGTGGCAGATATATGCGGAGTAGGCTAGATTTTAATGTTTTAACCCCGCTCTGCCTTAATGGAGTTAAAATTGATTTTAGTGCTACGGCTAAAGACCTTGGGGTGATTATCGACTCCAACTTATCCTGGACAGCTCAAGTCGCTGAAGTCAGTCGGAAGGTATATTATACATTCCACTCGCTCAGGTGCCTCCAGAACTTCTTACCCTTGGAGACCAAAATCTCCTTAGCCCAAACCTTAATCCAGCCCATTATTGACTACGCTGATGCCTGTTATTTGGATGCCACCGAGGAGCTCTTAAACAAGCTTGAGCGCCTGCAAAATATCTGTATACGTTTTATCTTCAATCTTAAAAAATATGATCACGTCTCTAGTTTTCGCAGCACTCTCAAGTGGCTCCCAATTCGACTTCGCCGGAACACTCGCATTTTGTGTTTATTATTCAACATCCTCTTTAACCCTAAATTTCCTTCGTACCTTCGAGAGCGGTTTTCCTTCATCCGTTCTAATGATGCGCCTTGCAGGTCACATCTTAGAACGATCCTAAAATTTCCTTCCCATTCCACCGACTTCTATTCCTATTCCTTTACCGTTCACGCTGTTCGGTTATGGAATTCCCTTCCCCATGAGATTAGAGATTGCCAAACTGTTGGACTTTTTAAGAGAAAAGTCAAAGAACATTATCTGTCCATTGCATCATAGTTATTTTATTTATTTATATATGTATCTAGGTATATATTATTTTATTTTTGGGTATATATTATTTAGTAGGTATATATTCATTATTTACGTATTGTTTATGTAGGTATAATATACAATATACAGCTGTTTTCTTCCATTTTAATTTCTGTTTCCTTTGCTTTTTACACACTGTCTACCTACATCTCTTTTATTCTCTTTTTCCTTTCGCAGGTATGCTGGAAGAGATTTCTTTAGAAATAAGCATTACCTTTGTATATTCTTTCTTTCCTGTCATCTTTCTTTATTATGTGTGTGTACATAAATTTGTAAATAAATAAATAAAATAAATAAGTATAACATTAGGAAATATAAATTATTGATCCTATATCATAGAATACAAGTATATTTTACATTTTGCAACTACGAGTATCTAAAATGCAAAAAGCATTTGCTGGAACTAACCCTACTTATACATATACATATTTGATAAAAATTATTTTTGCGAAACATCTATCCCTCTACATACTCTAACTATCCTATCCCCTTGTTCACAGCTCACCATGGGTTCTCTGCCTCGGGTCTCGGTCGTGAGCGGCGCCCGCACGCCCGTCCCGGCTGCCCCGTTGACGAAGCACCTCAGCCATCTGGATACCAGTGATAACACTGCTCTTGTTTATGCTGGTAAGTTTATTTGTAGTCATAACTAGCTATTCCAGCCATGTCTAGAAGGAACTACCTCTGGTAGCCCTTTTCCTATTTGATTTAAGGGAGCTCTAGCGATCAAATGGTGGCAGTGTAACAACAACTCAGCATTAAGTGGGATTTAAATACTTTCCTCCACCGAGAAGTGTGAAACATTTGTAGCTTCTGAGATGTTAGTAGCCATGTATGTTCCTCACTGCATTTACCAAGCCAACACTCATGCCCAGCATGGTGACTATGGGAAAAAAATCCTAGCTTGGGCGAGGAACTAGGTAGCTGTCCAGCAGTGGGTTTATTTATTTCAGCGGTGACGGCGACGATGCCCCTTCCCCAAGCAATCTGTGTATAAAACAATTAAATCGGTTAAGTAGTTTTGGCTTGAAAGCGCGACAAACACACGCGTAGTTACTTTTGTATATATTAACACGAACATAATGCATTATCAGAGGTATTCTCATGAAAGACATCGAAGGCTTTACACCACAACAAAAATCAATAGCCAATAGCACAAGACATGAAAATTAAAAGCCAATAGCCATACCATCACTATTAAAGTGGGTCACAATAATAGATGGGTAATGACTACTAATAATAGTGTTCTCACATAAAATTACAGTGACTACTGTGTAATGCTATGGTGTGGCGTGTAATTGACCCATTAACCCTTAGACAGCAATGAATTAATTAACAGCTTCTGACTTATTGTTGTGATGAACTGCAGTGTGCATTTGATGATTTGACTCCTAACTACTATTTAAAAAATGCGAAAGTAGCTTTGTGTGTCTGGCCTTCACGTCAAAACCATCCTATTTCATCCAAAAATGAAAATAATATTGAAATAGCTTAACAAAATTTGGATTTGAAATACTCGATCAAGTTTAGGAATCTAAGAAAGGCTTATAGGCTACTTCTTATCTAGATGCGGCAAAAAATGCTCTCGTGCAGCGGAAGGAACGGGTAGCGGAAATCGGAAGGCCAGTTTAAGATGTAAAATAAAAATGAATAAAAAGGCATTTAGGTAGGTACTCCGGAACCATCCAAATCCGGCGGCTTTCGTAGTCTCAGTCCAGCGACATTGTGTTGGCGACCTTATTTAGAATCATCATAACAATTGAGGTCGCCCAAATAAACGACCAGGCTCGGAACGGAATTCCTACATTTATTAAGTGCATTAAAATTACAAACTAAAAATAGATAATTCTCAGTAAATTAAGTAGGTATCTGATACATACGTTTGAATAAATTTAAATTAATAACTGCATTTCAAAACTAACTGCATAATTCATAGGTATGCATTATTTAATCTATTTATAGCTCCCAATTTGATAAGGCACTAAAAATAAAAACGTTCTTTTAATATTTTTTTGGACAATATTAAAAATTAAGAACAGACTCAGCACATAATAAGTTGATATCTGACCTCGTAACACTTTAAGAGAGAATGTAAATAAATAAAGTGATAAAAATAATACTTATCCAATTACTGTCTAACAATATAGTTATTGTTAATAAAATATCGGATAATTGTAACATTATCAATAACTAGCCGTTTTGTCGCGGTTTCACCCGCTACCCTGGGAACTTTTTTCCGTAAGCATACAAAATATAGCCTGTTAATATATTTGGGGATAGTGTAGCTTTTTAACAGAGAAATAATTTTTCCAATCGGTCCAGTAGTTTTGGACTTTTTAGGGTACAAACAAATAAACAAATACTGTTTCCGTTTTATTAAACGGTTTTTTTATAGATGTTACTCGAGGATAGTCTAGCTGAAGTAACTACTAATATCTGTGGTCTTACTTTCGAACAGTGAAAGATTTTTTTCAAACTTGTTCATCAGTTTCGGAACCAAACAATGTACCCCAAAAACAAACGAACAAATGCTCCGCTTTACTATATTAGTATAGATTCCTGTCCAACAATATAGTTATTTTTATATTGGCAGATAATTGTAACAATATCAATAACGATTACTACGAACTAAAGTTCAATGAATCTTAATAAGAATGCATTCATTGAATGGTTAATAAAAACAATAGGGTAGTGTCCAGGGTCGAAATAATGAAATAATATTTAGTCCGCTTTTTAGATAATCAAAAAATATTAGATACGTATTTTTTCTTTTTTTAATTAAACATAAAATGACAAAGATAATACACTTCAAAAATTAGGAGTGGGGCCTTTAATTAGGTGTAGGCCTTTTACGTCACAGTGTCCTGAAAATTGTAGCAACTTGTGACGTCACACTCAACTTTAACACGCTATATCTTAACAAGTTCTGATCCAATTTAAAAAAGAAAAAATACGTATCGCTTAATTTTGGACAATCTACAAGACGGACTAATTATTATTTTTTAGGAAACTAGCCTATTCTGAGAGATAAAAATAATTAGTACAAAATCATTACCTACATTAAAAACTTCAATCAATATAATCAATACTTTTTTATCATTATGCGACATTTTTTAATAATTCTGATTGATGATTTAATTCGTTATTTTTCGAAAAAAGACTACGTTCTTGAGAACGTGCAATAAATAGTCAATTTATGGAATATCAATGATTTAATAGCGTTAGATAATTTAATTGATTACGTTTCTTCTGAGATAATAAACTATGTCTGGGAAATAACAGTGATTATTGCTGATTATACTAAGTAAGTCACGACTATTCAATATTCATTGTGAGTTGGGGTCAATGAACCATTAGCTAATTATCGTGGGAATAGATTATAGAATCTTAATTAGTCGCCCTTTATCTAGTCTTTTTTTCAAAAACACAGAATACTGGGGACAGCTTCCAATGATAACACACTGTTACACTTCCAATGTTCCACATTTTTTGTATTTGTAAAATAAACGATTTGATTTGATTTGAGCTGACTTGATTTTTTCAAATCGGTTCGGTATTTTTTAAAGTTTAGTGTCAAAATTTACACTTCATCACATTACCATGTAAATGCATGTCTTATAATTCCATTATTTTCTTTCAGACGAGACGTGCAATGTCCGCATAAGTTACTCGGAGCTGGCAGCGCGAACCAACTCCCTCGCGCGAGCCATCGCTGCGCGCGCGCGGCCGCAGGGACCTAACAGAGATGGAGATTATGTTATTGCTGTGTGCATGCAGCCTACACATAGGTGAATACAGATATCATATTATTTTAAGTTAAACGTGATCTCGATTCGTTTAAAAGTAGATTTAAAAAATACATTTTGGAAAAAAGTATAATGCCTAGTTAGAAGTGTCTAGTACCATCTAGTATAATCTAGCAGTAGTATCTAGTAAGTGCCTAGTATTGAATAAAGTTAACTTCATGGAATAATGCTATAACGGTGCTTCCGATCTATAAACCTTTAGTCGAACGATAGATCGGGCTCATAAATCAGTATGGAGATGAATGGTAGCTGCGCGCGTTCGGCAGGTATTAGACCGATTCACGATTCTCTTCAAAAGTAACTACCTACCAACCATCGGACCAACTAAATGCCCGACAGTTTAGTCTGCAGTTTACTCCCAGAGACTCTCAAACGTATCAAAATTGTATCTGTCGATCATTACCTTCCGTCTTCCCCCCTCTTTAACTCTTCAATCAAATCTTGCAATTGTCTTCTCTTTCCAGCACAATAACAACACTGCTAGCGACATGGAAGGCCGGTGCTGCGTACGTGCCGATGGAGCCGAGCTTCCCTCAGGCGAGGATCACGCACATACTGAGCGATGCTGAACCTTCTCTCGTTGTCTATGATGATACTGGTATGTTGGTTGATAATGATTTACACACAATAACAACACTGCTAGCGACATGGAAGGCCGGTGCTGCGTACGTGCCGATGGAGCCGAGCTTCCCTCAGGCGAGGATCACGCACATACTGAGCGATGCTGAACCTTCTCTCGTTGTTTATGATGATACTGGTATGTTGGTTTTTGAGGATTTTAGCAAATTACTTTATGTAACAGAATTACCTCAAGGCTCAAGGTCTCATCAATCATGTTGGACATAGAAATTTAAACAACATCGAAGAACAAACATATGTGTGTTACCTTTTACCGTAGAAAGAAGAAATAGTGATTGTTCTGTATCAAGGAATGAAAGTAATGGGTACAATCTGGTTGAGGTTTAAAAAGAGAGTAGAGTCCTACGCCCTGCAGTGGGGTAATATGTAAAGCTACAGTAATGAATTGTACATGCTTTTAAACACACAACTTCACCATTGTATATTCTCCAAGTTCCCCATTCAAAATTATATCGTCATACCCTATTCCCTTTCCAGCTAACCCAGCCATGTTCTCTGGTAGCGGTATACCATCAGTGTCCTTCGAGGAGTTGGCGCACGAAGCCAGTGGCCTGTCAGCTGATGTCATACAGGACGGAGAAGTGTTGGCTGTGGCCAGGAGTGACAGCATCGGTATTGTGCTGTATACTTCTGGAAGTACTGGCATTCCTAAAGGTTGGCGTTTTATTATTATGAAGCTTCATTTATATATTATTTAATGTTATGCTATGAAATAAAATACTCTTGAAATAAATGGTGTTCTAGAAACTGGTCTATAAACTTTCAACGGTATTGAATGATTAAGTGGTTTTCGAGAACAAATCGAAGAAAAACTAAAGTTCCCAATACCTAAGCCTAAGCTATCATAAATTTATGCAATAGTTTTGGTTAGAATCAAAAGTAAGTATATCTAATGGAGACGTTTCACCAAAATTGTTTGTGCTTGTACAAGAACAAAAATTGCGTTAGCCCGAGTCCACTGTACGTGGTTCGTATAAACGTTGTGTTATTGAGGACATTTTAGGATTGTTCGCTAACAATTTTGTTACTGAACGAAAAGACCAGAACGAACTTTTATTTACGGTACAGTACCCGATTAAACACAAGCACTAGTCACAAATCTTCATTCTTCCACAGGTGTTCGCCTCTCCTACTCTGCAGTTTGCAACCGTCTCTGGTGGCAGTTCCATACCTTCCCTTACTCTGACTCCGAGGTCAACTGTGTCTGGAAGACGGCCTTGACCTTCGTGGACTCAGTCTGCGAGATCTGGGGACCTCTGCTTCATGGCAGGACCCTGATCATCCTCTCTAGGGAGACTACTAGGGACCCTCAGAAGCTGGTCAATGTTTTGGCTGATAATCAGGTCAGTTGACTTTATTTGATTTTGTTTTAGTAGATTCTTAGTTAAATTCATTGAAATCATATACAGACAATGTATGATTCTCTTTTAGTCCAAAATTATTATATTTAATACCAACTTATTCCATACAAAATATACATACCTACATATTTACAAAAAAAATATTTTTAATTTCGCTATTTTGATTTAAAAAGACACTATAAATTACTTGAATATCAGAAAACACTGAATTCCAGTATGACATAGTTAGACTAGATTGCAATAAAACCTATAGAAGTACATATTTCTTTACTAGGGAATTACGTGTTTTTGACACTTATCTAAAATTTTTCCAATATCCACTTTTATGATTTTTTTACTAACATCGAATTTTAATATCTTTTCAGATCCAACGTCTAGTACTGGTCCCGACCTTACTTCGATCGATCCTCATGTACCTTTCCCTAAAACCGACGGAAAGACCCCTCCAACACTTGAAACTCTGGGTCTGTTCCGGCGAGACCCTCAGCAAAGACCTTGCGGCTCAATTCTTCAAGAATTTCGGAGACCACAACGGGTACAAACTGGCTAACTTCTATGGGAGTACTGAAGTTATGGGCGATGTGACCTATTATGTGTTGGAGAATACTAACCAGCTTGATATTCATCCTACTATACCTATTGGTAAGTTGAAGTTCTGTCTGTCTTTTTCATTTGACTTAATTCTACTCTTTCCTCTTAATGTCAAAACTGCCAAAAGAACTAATTGTTCTGCATAAATACAGTTATTTTGTCCTCCGTGGATATGCACTACTTTACTAATCATGATTAGTGTTTTTATTGTCCCACTTTATACCATGGATCTAATAAAGAGGAAATAAAATCTAGTAAAGTAAAACTCAACATAACCATATGATAATATACGGTAAATTGTTATGCACACTTGAATTTACAATTTCAAATTTTGGGAAAAGCGCCTGCAACCATGTAGTATTCAGGGAAGCAAAACATCCTAAAGTCTTGACTTGTATCGGATCTACGTTACCTATCCAAAAATATCCAAATTGATAACCTCCTCTTCTGGCAAGTCAGTTACAAAGCCTCCTATCTTAAAGAACCGATATGAAACTCTATAACTACTCTTCTAAAAATAGTTTTAAAAATTTCCATATAATATTCTCTCCACAGGAACTCCCCTAGACAACTGCGCAGTATACCTACTAGACGAGGAAATGAACCCGGCGCGTCAGTCGGAGCCCGGCGAGGTGTGGGTGGCGGGGGGTAATCTCGCCGCGGGGTATGTGGGCGGACAGGGGGCGGACAAGTTCGTGGATAACCCTCATGCTGCTCATCCAGGTAGGATGGAGTTATTTAGAGAAAGTCAATGATGGTATCCATGTATAGGAATGGTCTTGGATTCAGTTCTGGCAATGTGGTCATGACTAATGAGATTCAGCCTTACTTATAAAAATCAACAAATCATCTGCTAAGCATTGTTTTAAGTAATTACTACTTAAAGCCTTAAGTAGTGATTAAATTATTTTGACCTATAAACGTTGCTTAAGCATGTCTTAAGTAATGAACAGATAATGACATAAAAACATACTAATTTCTCAACACTACCGGAATGTTGGTAGCTTAAAAAAATATTTGTCATCAAAACGTTGTGTAATGGCAACAATGGCATCCGTAAAATATAAAATTAAAAAGTTGAGCTGTCAATAAACCGGAAATGAGAAATCAGCTGGTAAGAATCCAGCCATTTTGATAATTAGCGGGTTAAACAAGGGTGTGAGGCTACTTAATTTGACAGCTCATTTAAGACATTGCTAAGAAAATGATTTATTTCAGCCACGTTTATAAGTAAGATTTTTTCTTAAACATCTCTTAAGTATAACTTATTATTTTATAAGTAAGGCTGATTAACTTTAATTTAAATTTTTTGTGCACCTTTAAGATCTAAATTCTAAATCTTGCATTTTGAGACGCAAAAGTTTCCAATCTGTTATGGCTATTTTCGTTCTCATCATTTGCCTAGCCTGTATTTATCTATCTATATTCTTGTCGACTCCTAGACTGGGTATAGACTGAGAGTCCCAGTCTAACCAGAAGTCGTTATAATATACAACAATATTTAACTTCCAACCACTTAAATCCTATCCTTCTTCTCCCCAGATTTCGGTCGCCTGTACCGCACTGGAGACTTCGGCGTACTAGAGAAGGGTGTCATCCTGTACGCCGGACGCACAGACTCGCAGGTCAAGATCAGAGGACACAGGGTCGACCTGCAGGAGGTCGATAGGGCAGTCGCTGCTGTTGAGGGAGTTGACAAATGTGAGTATCTTCTTATCGAGGGAGCTGCAGTTTAATTACCTAACCCTTAGTGCTAAGCTAAGCCTTAGTGTCAGTGTTTTCTTGAATCTGCCTGACGGGCTCTGACGTGTAATGTAAATATGATTGGGGTAACCAGATCATCTGTATTGCAACAAGTTACATGTTTCGGAAGGCACGTTAAATAATGCTGCATGTAGGGTATTGAATGGTGCTGTAAGCTTGTTCGAGAGAGTTACCGTGGCCATGGTACATAAGAAGAACTCGTGATGATAAAATTGCTTAACCGTATTTTCGAACAGCAATTGCGGCTGCTACTTAGCCACGAGCTCTTGCTTCTTTCTTCTGAAATCCTTCTATTTACTTTTTGATATTTCCATTTCCCAAGAACCTCAAACAAAATTGTATCTGTCACCAGGCGTGGTCCTCTGCTACGGACTAGAGCGAGGCAACCCGGAGATATTGTCGTTCGTCACCATCAAGCCTGACGCCAGGATCGCTGCACAGCATATAGAGGCTGCCTTGAAGAATTCTTTAACGCATTATATGTTACCACAGGTAAGATATACATGGAAAAAAGGAGGATGATCCTCCAATTTCTCTCTCTATATAAACAAAGATAAAGAAGATACGGGTATTTATAAATGTTAGTGTAAATTCAACATGAGTATGAGTACAATCTTGATATATTCCAATGACTTGAAAATATATCGTAGGAAATTGTTGCTTCAGGGAAAGTACTGGGGAGATGCCAGATGAGGATTAAGGACATTTTAGGGATCACAGATTAGAAAAAAATTAGATATTTAAAAATTATAGATCCAAAAACTATATTTATTTTGCATCTATTCCTTCCAGGTAATTGAAGTAGAGAGCATACCACTGTTGGTGAACGGCAAAGTAGACCGACAAGCGCTACTGAAGATGTATGAAAACACCAACAATAACGGTAAGAATTAACTAGAACACCTATACTGAATGAAACGTCATTTTCATTCTCTTGAGAGATTAGGATTAGCCTACTTCACTTCTCACTTCGGTAGATCAGTAGTCCTTGATTGCTTTCAACCAGGATTTAGTCAGTCAAAAGCGACACTTCTGATTTAAGCTTCACTTAAGGACGTCTTTTAGTCAAATCGATGACCTATAGCAGTACACTGAGGAATATCTGGGCTTTGGAGCCAAATTTTGGTATAAAAAATCTCCACTTTCACATTATCTTACTAATTACCTAAATTTTCTTCCAGATGACTCGGAAATCCCCTTAGACATCGACTACACCTCAGTCTCCCAATCCGACCTCCCGGCCGCTAAGGTCTTGTTCGAGACTGTCGGGGAAGTGCTGGGGAGGGCCGCCAGGGGAGCCATCTCTGTGAGGGCTGGCTTCTATGAGTTGGGAGGGAACTCCCTTAATTCTATCTATACTATTACGAGGTTGAGGGATAAGGGGTATTTTATTGGTGAGTTTCTGTATTTTGTTGCACTTTTTAATATGGAAAATTGTGGGAATGTAAATATATTGGTTGGTATTGGTGGGTACCATTCACCAGGATGGATGGAGAAAAAAGCTAAAACACGATCCTTACTTACCTGAAGAGAATTTTCTCATAGATGTGACCTATGGTAGATGTAGGCGAAAAGAAAGAATGCTGACCAAAAAAAAAAATAAGTAGCAACAGAATGTGGTTTTCAATAGACTTACATTTCAAAAAATCATACTACTTATTCATAATTTTATAATTAAACATTAGTCAGGAATTGTCTGCTACAATATTTTCTGAAGATCACTTTTACGAAGTAGCCTCTTATATCAATTTAAGAGTTACCTACTAACAGTGGACAGTTAATAACAGTGGACCTAAAACTGTTTTAATGCTCTATTTCACTTAACCATAAAAACATTTACTTTGGCATAAAAAAAGGCTTAGGCAACTCATATTTTCCATTTCAATCTTCCAGACATAAGCGATTTCCTCGGCGCATCAAACTTAGGCGAAGTGTTATCTCACATGAGCACGAACCCGCACTCCGACGACGGAGATAATGAACTGTTCACCGCTGAACCACTCGCTGATGAACATAAGCAACAGGTTATCGAGTAAGTACATAATTAGTGTCTTGGTTAATGGTTAGGAAGATTCTTGGAAAATGAAATTCAGAAAGAAGTAAAATGAATCTAGTTCCATGATGATTTTGGAAAATATCCTAAAGTTAGGAAAACGCGACATAATAGGTAAGGGTATGTACTGCAGAGACTTAGTGGTCATAGCTATAAAATATAAAAACGTTGAATTCTGAAAGGAGGCAATGATGTTAGAGGCAGCACATGGTCCTTAATTCCCTCTATACACGCTTCTTTTAATTCAAATCAGACATGCAATTTTGCTCGTAGAGAGCTCCACAAAAATCGCCTGGTATAGGTACTAACCACTCGTAAGTAAGCATGACAAAACAATGATGAAAAAAAAACTACAAAAACCAGCCCTCGATAATGATATGATGAATAATGAATATATAATGAATGATAACCCTCATTACCCTTAAGTACCATTTATAAAAAAGTCGAAAAGGCTCGGGAGTTGATGATGATGATGAAGTACCATCTATTACTGACCTAAATCTAAAGTCCTAATATCTTCAAAAAATCCTCTTCACACTCATTTCTTTTCCAGAATGATAGTATCCTCCTTCTACAACAAGGCTGAGTTGGAGCAGTTCCTGAAGCACGAGATCGACACCAACGACTATGCTGTTCTCATCAGCGACACCTGGCCGGCACTAATCAGTGCTAAACTTAGCGTTGTGCTGAAGAATTGTAAGTTAAAGTAGATACAAATATTCGAAAGAACATTATCAGGTCAGCTTTCTTAGAGCAGGTCCAAAGAAAAAAATTGACATTTATTTATTACCCCATTGTTGAAAAAAATACCATTTCGTAAAGATGAAAATAAATCTCAAAAAGTGTGTTTTCAGTTCTAAAGCTATCCAACCCAGATTTTCTGAGCATATTTTCCTTTACCATAACAATATCTTATATTCTTATGTGTACGTTTAAAAGAAATATACATGGACTTCAGGGATTTTTGCCTGATATTATTTTACATTATTCTTTAACTTCAAATCTCGTTTCTCGGGTTTTTAACCTAAATCGTAACAATTCCTTGGACACCATACCATTACTTCCAAATACCTATATCTTCCATTATCCCCACAGCATCAGGCACTCCAGTAGCCGTAGCGCTGAACTTCGACGCTCGCGACGAACCGGACGTGGAGTCTGAGGAGACAGGAGGACTCATGAAGATCATGATCTTCTTGGAGTTTGTCGAGAGCTCCGTTAGGGATACCATGTTACCGCCGGGGAAGGGTAAGATTATTTATTTATTTAATGGTTTATGTACACCGTTCATGAGACCTTAAAAGGCACTGCTAATTTCTTAAGAAATCTCTTCCATCAGAAGTTTAAGAGCTATGTTTAAGGAGTCTCTTTTTATACTGCCATGTGTGTCAGTGAGCGAGATCACCTTCCCTGATTTATTTTCTCCATTTTGTTCTATCTTCGATGTTGAGCAAAACCTCTAGTCGTTATTCTGAGAAACTTTCGGTTAAAGTTGATATTGTTTGTACTGTTGTCATTATTTATTCATGCGTCCCCACAAGCTTCAACACGACCCGCTGTTAACTTAAAATGCTTTTCGACTTGTCCAATTTTCACTACTAATCTAATTTCTTAACCATAATTGAATCGACCTTTGTACCACATGATTTTTGACGCCTAATATACGTATCTCCTATTTATTCACAGGCACAATCCTCCATTCCTTCATGATGGCGACAGCAGAGAGCCTGACACCACGGGAGAATGTAGCCGCCATCAGAGCATTAGAGAACGCCACCATGAACCTCGCCAAGGAGACAGGCTTCCGAGGAGTTTTTACTACCAACACCAGCCCGCTTACACAGGTAAGAAAGAAAAAGTAAAGGAAGAAAGTAACATTTATTTGCATAGAACATAGGTGGTAGGTAGCTTTTACAGTAGTTAAGCATCATTATTATAAACTTTTTTATCGTCCCATTGAGATAGAAGATTGAAGGATTGAACAGTGGTTTATAATTCAAACTAAATTCTGCCTTTTTGGAATACAAGTTAATATGGCGGGGCTTAATGAACTATTTAAGTGACGTTTTATTTCTTGAAGAACTGTCTTCGTCTATTAACAACTAACCAGCCTTTTCCCAACTAAAGTCCATTCTTAACAAATGCAGCTGAATACCAGTGTTTTAGGCAACCTTTTACCCCTTGGTAAGTCTGGTTGTCAGACGTTCTGGCTTCTAACTACCCATAATGATTTCCAAAAATGTTCAAATTACTTTTTGTTTTGTCTAACTGATCCACAACCATATCGTCAACATAAAAAATAGTTTTTATTTACGTAATACTGAAGAATATTCTTTTATTTTTCTTTTTGCAGCAATTAGGTACCGATGTCCTAGGCTACCAAACCTTATTGGATTACCAAATAAATCAGTACGTTGACCCCAACGGAGACAGAATATTCGGAAAGGCTCCCGACGATATGCGAGCTATTGTGTGCTGGAAACCGCTCGACTAACCTGTGATATGATCATTTAGACTATTGGCCAGTTTCAAAGGTTACTGATAAAGTCTCTGATAGCCTATCAGGAAGTTATCTGACAGGTTTTACAGGTGTTGGATAACAATATCTGGCAGATAACTAACTGACACTTTATCGATAACCAGTGGATCTGGGCCTATGTGCATAAAATATACATATTTTAAATTGTGTTCTTAGTTATCTCTATTTACGGTGGATTTCGATAATGTATCCATTGATTTGCGATTACAGATTGAATTTTAACATAAGCTCTACAATAATTATGTCCAATCCGCGATTAGAGATTGGACATAAGATGGATAGATTATAAGAATCCGTAGTTAGTCGACCAGTGATTTTGTTATAAAAAGTATTTTTTTGTTTATTATGAATAAATGTGACTTCAAAAATGAATTCTATTGTTAAAGTTTTAGAGCTGATTTTGACTTGTATTTAAATATTAAAAGGGCGTAAGTGCAAGAGTATTAAGTAAGTAGTAAGATATTATTTAGTAAGCCTATTAGACAAGTAGTAAGTTAGAGCGCTTAGATTTTAGAACGTTGAATTAATGCTTGTTGAATTTAGACTTTATTACTTATACATAAGGTGTATTTTTCATTTACCAGTGATAAATTACAGTATTTCTTAAGTTTTACTTCTTGCCTGTTCTGAAATGACAATTCTATATTTTAGAAAAAAATATTCAGTGAATTTTATGTTGTAAGTTTATGATATTAATTTTATTTAACCTCGCAATTTTTCGTATTTTAAGTCTTCAATAATAAAGTTTGATAAATAGTATTTTAACTATTAAGTTTTAATATTTAACCAAAATAATGGCTATTAAAATTCAACTTTGATCAAAATGTTTGTACCATTTTTCTACCGATTTAAAAAAGGAGGTTTTAAAACATGTTTGAATATTTTTCTTGAATTATGGAAAAATAAATAAAACACAAATCTACATTTAGATATTTAATACGAGAAAATACAACATTAGAAAATTGCACAAATCGTTTTGCACAAGGCAACTTACTCAAGGCAATTGCACAAGATATTGCACAATTGCACGAGTGGATTGCACAATACAACTCGATGTACGCAATACAAGACATACAAACAGTTTCTTATAGACTATATATAGATAGACTCAAAACTTCAATACAAATTGAAACCAAGAAGTTAACATTTGAATTAAAATCTTGCAACAATAATCAAATAAAATACTTGTATTCACAATTTTGATATTATAAACTTACATCGAAAAAAATGCTTTAAAAATGGGTGTTTAAAAATAAATAAGTATGTTTGTCAGTTGTTTAAATAAAATACGTTTTGTGAATGTGTAAGGAAAAATACAATATTGTAAATATATTCAGACTTATATACATTGAGAACATAGGCAATGTTTAACGTTGTGAATACAAGATTCAAACAAAATTACTCTATTTTAATTTAAAATATACAAGATGTTCAAGCATTAAACTGGATAGAACTATTTGTTAGGCCAGATCCTGCCAACGGTTTCTGTTGCTTTATAATATTAGTACCTATAGATTATTCTTGAACTTTTGAACACAAAATAATATACATAAATGTTAATATAATCTACGGCCAGTTAGACCATACACTTAAACCACGTATTCACAATCTTCATCTTCATACAAAACTCGGCGACCCAACGGTCCGATCCGGCGCCCTTACAGTACAGAGGTCGCTAGCATCGACGGATTAAATATGTTGACTGTTTATGGGGTACAAATCGCTCTCAACTATTGTCCTTAGAAATATGGTATTTATTACCAAGTTATTTCAGATAAAAGATGGGACTTTTTAAAATGCCTTGAAATTACGATATATTTTGTATGATATTTCGTTTATCAAACAGTTTATTTATGACACATCTAATTAAGTACCTATGGGTCGCAACATTTATTTTCGTAATGGTCCGGAATAACGGGTCGCCAGTTTGAACCAGACAAAGGTCGCTAGGAATTTGTCCCCCAAGTGAATAGTGGTTTTAAACAACATTTAATTTTATAATTGTACTACATATAATCCTAGCATGAACATCTGTATTTTTGGTATTATCTTGCAGGCCGGAGATTTTAATTTTCAATAAGGTGTATTTTTTTTACCGAGTGTAAAATATCATTTTTTTTAATTGACGATTCATGATATGAAGTTAGAACTCTTAAAGTTAATAACAACTTGCGTGTAGTTAATTCCAAAGTTAATGATTATTTGCATGTAAATGTTAGTTAATAGAACATTTGTTCATGCTAGAAATAAATTTTCTAAAGACTTAAACCTAATTTACAACACAATTAAGACTTGGACACATCGAATACAAAATGTAGCATATTAGATATTTGCATATGCACTGTGCACATATGAACTGTGGACCAGCAGCGCTTTAAATATTTTTTAAACCATTTATGAATTGAAGCTCTCTATTGAATTTATCTTTGTATTTTTTTTATACCTAGGAACATTGGTACAGTAAAAAACCAAAAGGTAAAGCCGTGTTTAAATGACAAGTTATCTCTGTCGCTGACACTTTATTGTAGCGACAGACATAATTTTTAGACACAACTTATTGAATGACGTTTTGAAAATTCGCGAGATTGTTAATCGACTTCTGAAAAAATAAATGGATTTTCCAAAAAGTTATTTTAAATTGACGTTTTGCATCTGCATTCGGTGTGTCCCAGCCTTTATACACAACCTACACAGACAACCAGATATTGTAAGTACAGTCAGCCATATAAGTCGTAATTATTTGTTTATAAGAAAATAACTTTTTACCAAAGTTATAATTCGGCCATATTGAGCATTTTTGTTTTGAAAATTTGTATTTTTTTTTGTAATATGACGCAAATCTTTTGTCAGGAGTTAAAATACTTCCGTCTAAATGTATTTTTGTTTTATAACTTATAATATTGTTTTTATATTTTCAAGAAAATTAAGTGTGTTTAAATCTGCCTATGTCGCTGACTGTAGGTATCTATCACTATAATTATGAAAATAGTAAATATGCTTAGGAAACATTCAGAAACAACATTTACTTACTGACTAGGAAAAATTGTCCAAACTTCATATTTGTGAAAATATCATGTTATTATTAAAATATTAGGCGAATAACAAAAGTACAGTTAGAGGTAGATAATTGGTAACAAAATATGTAGTACAGAGGTATCAAAATGTGCGTGTTTTTCGACACATTTTAAATTCATATAAATATAACTTCAATTCGCAGTTAAGTATTTTGTTTGTAAATAATGTAACAATTGTATTTAAAATATATGTTTAAGTATAATTAAAATATACATCATAACAATTTTAGGTAGGTATATATCCAGAAAAAAAAACAATTTCTGTTGTTAAGTACATTTTTGTAAAAAATATTAACGAAAAGTAAAAATATTCAAAATCTTTTTATTTAATAAATAATACTAGATCTCTATACGTTATAAGATAGTGATAATAACTGTGTTATAAAATCTGAGTAGTAATAAGTTATACAAATGTAATTTATTTCATAATAAAGAAAAATAATCAGAAACTTGTCTATTAATTAAATATGTGTCCAATTTGTACTATTCGGTTAGATAATTCAAAAAATACTTGGATATTTAGATATTTAGGAATTTTTATTTTTGGTCTCGATATTAGTATCAAATTTTTCAAAATCAACAAACTAATGACTATCTTTAAAACAAAATAGTCAACTAAAATGCGTTTTAAAAAGTCATACGCCAGGAAAATGTCGTATTGTACTTTGCAATCAAGTAAACACTAAAGACATTAATGAAACTATTTAAAATGATCATTTTTAACATATCAGGTGATGATTTTAGAATAAATGAAGTCGTTTCGTCAATATTAGAAAGAAAATTATAAATTTTGAGTAGATTTTCGTCATTACACATAGAACTTTTGTTGCTAAAAGGACTTTGTTCAGGAGTTGAAGACATGATCAGGAAACTTAATAAAGAGTTTAATGACTTTTGGCAAGCAGGGAATATTTTTCTTCGATTTTCACCAGTTTTCTTCTAAAAGTCCAAAAGTCCAGTCCAGTCTGAAATGAAATATAAAATAGTTTAGTATACACAGTCTGATAGAGACGTTGTTGTGATTGGTTATACTTAATTTAAATTGGTTTTGTCGCAACCCAAAGTACTGATACTCCACTAAATCGTGTTTAGTTATGAGAAAGGGATATTTGAAACCACGCGAAGATATATCCATATAGTAAAATTTTTCACACAAAAATACCGACTCTCTTAACATTGGCATCCATCGTCAGTGGTATTAAAATACCCTTAAGGACCTCCTTATGTACTCCCCTTATATACTTCCTTATATACTCCCTTTATGAACTTCCTTATGTACTTCCTTTTGTAGTCCCCTTATGTACTTTCTTATGTACTCCCTTATATACTCTTATGTACTTCTAGCCTTATGTTCCCCCTTATATACTTTCTACTACTAATTTTATCTATCGTTCATGAATTAGTAAGAATGACTTAGATACCAACCTGCATCTAATTGTAAGCTCGAGGGCGTATAACGTGTCGTTGTTCGACTATCACGCACATGCGCAGTCCTTCCTGACAGTGCATCTGCGTTTGCGCCTCTCGCATAGATATGTGGATCCTTGCCCTGGAACATATGAGTACACATATAAATAAGTGTCCCTCTATATTGGGTGACTGGTAATGATAAAAACCGGCCAATTGCGAGTCAGAATCGCACACGAAGGCGGAACCCTTCGTGTACCATTATTTAGAAAATACATCATCTGTGAAAATTTCAACTCTCTAACTATCACGGTTCATGTGATACAGCCTGGTGACAGACGGACGGACAGAGGAGCGAAAACAATAGAGTCCCGTTTTACCCTTTGGATACGGAACCCTAAAGATGATGTACTCCTATCCGATTATCGGCTACGACGACTGTTCTTATATAAGGAGATTGCCCAACTGAGCAAGACGTATTATAGTGCAAATGCAATAATGGAAATGGGGGTGAGAAATGGCTGCTACCAAAAAAAGTGTAGGCGTTTAAACAGTGTTCAAATTATTAAGTTAGCATTCTAGTCACAGCCTCACAATTCGGGCCATGTAAAGGATTATTTATCTGCGCATACCTACACATCTACACCAAACTACACCAAACCATGGTAATGTTAAGTTCATGAATTTTTACCGAATACAAATATTGATTGGAGTACACATACAGCCTTACTTATAAAAATCATCTAATCATCTTTTAAGCATCATTTTAACTAATTACAACTTAAAGCCTTAAGTAATGATTCAATGTTTGAGTTCATTAGTTAAGACATAAGTACTTAAGCAACGTTTATAAGTAAGAATTTTTCTTAAACAGCCCTTAAGTATTACTTATTATTTAATTCACGTTTTGTAAGGCTGCTAATTTTCATCCTTAGAATCCTACTGAAAAGCCATTATCAAGTATCGCAGTTTCAAGGTCCGTTAAAAAATGAAAATTTCAAAATGGCAGCCAACTGACAGAGATGACGTCACATCGTCCGCGCACTGAAAACCGTAGCGTACTGCGCAATTACGCATTTCATAATACAAAATCACATAAATTGGAAATCCAACTGCGTAGGCGTCTTATTATTCAAAAAAAATGCCTCAGAAAGCGTAAGGCAATCTTTTTGGTAATTTTTCAAAGAACAGGCATTTAAATTAGCAAAGGTAGTATCCGAAGTAATTAGGTGATTTTACACACTAAGTATAGACATGTCAATTAAAAATTAAAAGTTAAATTTTCGCTTTTTGGCAATAGAAGACACTATGCAAGGACTTAGCATTAAGGTCAAAAAAACTTAAGTAATAAAGTTTCACAAGAATAGGGTAGTTTCCAGGGTCGAAATAATGAAATAATATTTAGTCCGCTTTTTAGATAATTAAAAAATATTGGATACGTATTTTTTCTTTTTTTAATTAAACATAAAATGACAAAGATAATACGCTTCAAAAATTAGGAGTGGGGGCCTTTTACGTCACAGTCTCCTGAAAATTGTAGCAACTTGTGACGTCACACTCAACTTTAGCACGCTATATCTTAACAAGTTCTGATCCAATTTAAAAAAGAAAAAAATACGTATCGCTTAATTTTGGACAATCTACAAGACGGACTAATTATTATTTTTTAGGAAACTACCCTATTAAAAAAGTACAGCCAGCTTAATTGACAGTAAAATTTGCTAAAGTTTCAACAATCAAGTCCCAAAAATGGAAAAGAAATTTTCAGATTTTCAAATTTTTTCAGTAACTTCAATAATTCTGGCACCAATTAATTCAACAAATTCAGAACAAACCAGCTTCAACTAATTCCGTTTGTTGACATTATAACAAACACAAATAAACAAACAAAAAAAATTCTTACCTGGTACAACACAAAATCCTGACCCACAGCAGAATAAAGGAAACTACCAAGATTCCAGTTATAATCAGAAGTCCGTCCCCTTTCGACTCTGACTCTGAGCCACTCATGATGACGTTTGCATGACAACTGAGACTTGGGTGCACCTCAATCAATGGTGTATGTGTGTGTGCAGATCATGCGCTGTAGATGCAGCTGGCATAGGCTAGGAGTCGATTTATTTGAGGCTGTGATTTATGAGTGTGCTAGGTTTTGTAAGCGGGTTCGTTTGTTGTTGTTGTTGTTCGTTTTTTCGTTTCGATTTCATAAAATAAAAAAAATATATATATACCTAAGCAGGATTAGAAACAGCACTTTTTGAAAGTCAATATTACATGAAAAAGACTGCAAAAATGCCTGCCCTATGCAAATCCTATGTGTTTTTGCTAAGAAAAAGAAATGGCATACCAAACTCCCCAGTAACACCTGTATAAAAGAACTTTACTACAAAATTACTTTCATGTGGGTACTTGATAATAAGAAGAGAGTAATGTACTATGTGGGAAAAGTAGCGGAGTTTCAGTCTGAATATAGCTGTAACGATGACCAAAAACTTAATTTGGATCACAATATCCGAACTTCCCACGAAACCTATTTCAAGAACGTAGGTACGTGTCGGACCATTTTTCCGTAATTATGTCATCGGATCGGACATCAAATCATCTCTTAGTCGGTTACGAAAAGAATCATCATTTACCCAAAACCTTTAATAGATACTTTTAGCGTCATGTTCACAGCTACAATTACTAACTACAGAACTTCTTACCAGTTTAAAAGAAATACCTACTTAAACAAATCTGAGATCAGCTTCCAGTCTAGTCGGCTGTTACCATCCGTCATTCATTACATCCATTGCTTTGCACAGCCCTGGAGTGCTTTCAAAGTGTCGAACGACCCCTCGGTACTGAAGAATGTGTTTAGACCTGTTGCAATGCAGGTTTTACTTTATTCGTAAGTGTTTAGACTTGGCTTAACTTGGCTTCCGTTGGCTGTTTGTTTGCGTGCAGTTTTTATTGAAGATCTCGTTGGTAGTTTGAGAACATAAATTATTTCAACAAAATATGTAGAACTAGGTAGCCGTTTTCCCGCGGTTTCACCCGTGTCTCGTGGGAGCTGAACTGCCCGTACTGAGACAAAATGTAGCCTATATTATTTGGGAAGAGTATTGCTTTCTAACAATGAAATAATTTTTCAAAACGATTCAATACTTTCGGAGCCTTTGCCAGCCGGGTACCTACAAATAAACAATTAAAAAAATCCTCTTCATAAAATAAGTATAGACTAAGCTTTCGCTTATCCCACTCTTCATTTAGTATGTGTTTATTTCCAATCTGCAAATAAAATGACATAAAAAAATTTGCATAACAAAAGGACTCCAAATCAACATATCACGCAGGAAACTCATAAATATTAAAATTGCATCCAGCTCCCAATCTACAGGTAGAATCTAGATTGTAGGCATGCGCCGTTCAGATGCACTGGACCTCTCATCCATCATTGTAACGGCTACTTCCGTCTCCCTCACGCCCTTCCCGAATGTTCTATAAGAGGAGGGGGTGGGGGGTGACATCCTACGCATTCCAGGAAATTTGCACCGTATTGATTTATTGGTTTCCGTGTTAAATAGTTTGTGTGAATTTTAAAGGTCAATTGTGTAACTAGTTATAAATTAGATATATTATGTATTTTTTTTTAAACATCGGGTTGTTGTGTCATATTATCAGGATTTAGTAAACTAAGCTCTCTGCAAAGTTGCATTGAAATCAGTTTAGTGTATAGTTGATGATGATGACATCTTATTATCCCTCATCAGGGATACCTGGTCACAGAAATGTGCAAACAACTCTTTTCCTCTCCTTAGTACATACTTAGTCAGCCCTTGCAAACACAGCCAAGTCTGTATCAGGCTCACTACTTCCCGCACCTGGTAAAAATAAGCCTAAAGCCTTCCTCGATAATAGTGCTATCTTAAACTGCAAGAATTTTTCAAATCGAACCAGTGGATCCTGTGATCAGTGCGTTCAAGCACACAGGAACAAACCCTTCAGATTTATAATACTACCACATATGAGTAAAATAAGTTACAGGTACAGGTATAGATTGCTTGCCACACTCGGATAATAAGTAGTCTAAAGCCTTCATTGACAAATGGGCTATCTAGCACTGCAAACATTCTTCAATTCGAACCAGTAGTTCCTGAGCTCAGCTCAATTAAAGCAAACAAACTCAGCAGCTTAATATTGTTTTCAAAATCTCTCGGGACAAGTGGATATAATCTGACTGACTTCTATTATTCCAATTTTATTATATTTTCAATTGTTTCTGACATAAAGGTTTCGTTATACGACTTGAAAATTATATGACGTTGATAAGTTATAATATTCCGCTTCTTGCATTCACGTACTGGTCAGCGCCATCTAGAAATCAGCTAGGAAAAAACGAAAAAAGAAAATCCCTCACTGAACAAACACTCATACTTAAGAAGTTGGTTCTTTAGGTAACCACGACTTCTTATAACTACTTAATAGGCTGTTTGAGAGAGTTTATATAGTTCATGAGATCCCGTGGTCGTCAGATGCCTTATTAGATAATTCATGACTTTCAGCGACTATTACGTGTAAAAGAAGTCTGAAAAGGTGTACCCTTTAATGAGACTAATTTTTACGGTTCTAATATAAAACCTATTTGGGTGAAACGACATAAATATTAATATTTTTAAAACAATTAGACACACGTGTGCCAGGCGAAGTTCAAACCTAATAAGTATGTTATAGGTAGGTATATTCATAATAAGCAAGTTTTTTAAAATGCCTTCAACTATGGGCCTGAAAATAAACGTATTTAGCTTTAATATTGAGTATAGGTATAAGTGTAGGAAAAAAACTATTGTCAAGTTTGTTTGTAACTTTTCTTCATCCTCCGAGCCTTTTCCCAAACTATGTTGGGGTCGGCTTCCAGTCTAACCGGATTCAGCTGAGTACCAGTGCTTTACAAGAAGCGACTGCCTATCTGACCTCCTCAACCCAGTTACCCGGGCAACCCGATACCATGTGCCGATTGTGTGTAACTTTTCTTATTGGGATGAAATTCGGTGCAGAACTGGTGGTGGATATTTAATGGCTATTTATCCGGGTGCAGAAAAGGATCAACAAATAAAACAACATTTTTTTTCGATCTTTATTCAAGACCATAAATAGACAAACATTCTAAACATTGATCTAACACAGATAGAAGTTGCTAGGTCATAGACAATATTGGTTATGCGTAGGAGTGCATAACCATGAAGGTTGGAAAAGAGTATTGAAAAATAGGCCTGAATAGCCCAATGTGCCGATATATACCTTATGAAATATGACTAGACATGTATTTATATATTGTGGCTATAATAACAATTTACTTAGGTATTTATATTTAACCGACTTCAAAAAAGGATGGTTCTTAGTTTCACCTGTATGTGTGTGTTTGTGCGCCATGATCTTAGTATCGAGTTCGGCTTAACAGATTTTGATGGTTTTCAGTATAGTATTTTTCAGATGTTGTTGAAGTCGGTTTTATTTTTTTGTATAAAGATTTTAGGAACGAGATTAGCAGAGTTGAAAGATGGAAATTGGTATAAAATATTTTACACAAGAAATTTTGTTCCTGATGATGACAGCATAATTGTTTTTTTTTTAATTAGTGCGAATTTTTTGATGATAGCTTTAATTGTTCTACATTTTCATTATCATTTTCGCCACAACATACAATTTATAAAGTATGTGTTAAACATATAACCACTTATAAGTGTAGCTTATAACTTATAATAATACTTCTAAAGTATACTTACACCGTATTATAATTATAACTTACCTATTCGAGTATTATTTACGGTCTCCTGTCAGTTAGTCGGGTATATATTTTTATAAATTAGAACTCAAATTTTAAAATAAATATAACTTACCTATATTATAATTAAGAATATGATAGACCATTTATACCAAAGAATGTGACGGTCATTGTTAATTTTGATGTTATTAAAGTTTGTTTGTGTATGTGTGTGTGAGTGTATGTATGTCTTTGTTGTATTAACGTGAAAATGTTGAGTAAGTGTGTAATACTGTCAATGTGTGTCAGGATTATGTCACTCATATGTGTATCAGTTTTATGTTGTGTGCGAAATTCATTCAATGGGTAAATGGTCTAAAATAGGGCTCGAATCTTACAGTATATTATTTTAATTTAGTGACTTACAAAATTTCGAAAATGTTAAATAATAATTACATAAGCTTATATAGGTGTAGAAAAGGTGATTTTAAAAATCCGGTTTTCAATTGAAAATATTATCACAAATTTTGATTATTATCATTTTTATCTGACTTGTAAGTCAATTACATTTTTTGAAAAATTCGTTCAATTTACATCACTTTTTTATAATTGACTATATTCCCAATTATTTTTAAGATATATATATAAATATATACCAATTTAAGATACATTTAAATATATAGACTTCGAGCCCACACCACTTAATTAATACTTAATATTAGACCTTATTAAAATTCGCTAGTAGGCAAACTTATATGGAATTCTTTATGAAATATTTTTATAAATAGATTAAATTAATACTTAGAGGTAACCTTTATTTCGACTAATGTTTGGAACTCTTCCCAAATGCAGTTTTTTTGACTATTGTCATTATACACTTAATTATTATTCTTATATCATATTTACCAAACGCATGCTGTTTTACGCATATCTAATAAGTAAGAATGGTATTACCAGTACCAGTAAGATACCATTCTTAGATATATTAGGTATGATTTTGAAAAAACTAAATACTGCACATTTGCAGAACATAAATTAATTTTTATCCTACTTATTAAATAACCCTTTATTATATATAAAATCTCGGTTTTTATATCTATAACGATTGTTTAACCCGTGCATTGATGTTGTGTATGTTCGTTCCTTATTTTGGCAATTTGATGTTGACGAATATTTTTTTTATGATGACGGAAAGGCTTGAGTTTTCATTTCATTATGTAGTATGGTATAAGTTGTGTTGTTATTTGTCCAGAATATATTTTTACGATTGTTTTTAATGGTATTTTTAAACTATTTATCATCCAGAAGTTACATATTTTCAGATACGAGCCTATTTTATTTAATCATGGTGACTTTTTTCAATTTATGTGGTACTTTAAAGTGATTGTGACCCTAGAGTTTGTTTCGGTGTTTCTTCTCAAGGTGTATAGCATAAGTGATCATTGTCGTTAAGATATAAAAATCGAGAGCACATAGTAACCCTATAAATAAACTACTTATTTAAGAAATACTCCATCCCCCCAATCATCTTGCTTTTTAGGTTTTTACCTTAATTAATTATTATCATTTAATATTTATTTCTCATATCTAAACTCCGTTACGAACGGGCGACATCGACTAGATTAGTAGTTACGTTGCAGTTCCATCTGGTACAATATTTTATAATATACACACTTATAAGTTATAAGATCTTATAAATTATAAGTTATAATACTAGTGACTAGAATTATAAGTAGTATTTTAAATAGACGTGCTGCATTTTTCCTTACTTGTTTTTATATTGTGCGAGAACTTGGCGGTATTTTTACACGACATTTTATAAGCAGAAAATTGTGTTGGTGACATTTTAAAATACAGATGTAATTTTCGGAGGACTGAGTTATATGGCACATAATATATTAGTAGGTGTTTTTTGTATTAAATGGGCCTTTGGGTATAATACAGTAGCGTTTATTTGTCAAACAACATGATGTTAATAATACAGTTCTATGATTTTTTTGCACAGGGTTAAGAAAGTACTAGATGTTAAACGGCCATATTTTAAATATAGATATTCTGTATTTTTAATGTGTGTTACGTAGCTTATTCTGAGAATAACATACTTGATATGATGTTAAATCAAGATATGATGATACAACTTTCCATAGGAATTTTCTTATTGATGGCAACCAAGCCTGAATTGTGTTAACAATAAACTGAAACTTATTTATTGCAGGTTTGCGTACTTTTTTCATAAAATTAATTTCGTTTATCTAAAATATGTGTAATACAGATTTTTTATTTCTTTATGTAAGTAAGGAAAAACGAAGCACGTCAGATACGCTTAATATAATTACTATATTAGTATTATGAGTATTCTTAAACATTTAATACAATTTAAAAATTGGCATTCTATCAAGTTTTCTGTGTTTTTTTTCAGTTATATTTTCAAATGAGTAAAAGATTTTTTTAATCTTACCTTAAAAACTAGGCTTCCATATAAAAGGCGCTGTTTTTTAAGCTGCCCAAAAATGTTATGGAAGAACAACATTTTTCAAAAAATCTTAACTATTAGCAAGTGTACGTCTTAACTTCATTGCGACTTTATATGTACAATGTCGAATGTTTTACTTAAATATCTAACTAGTAATTTTTTGATTTCGACTGCGTCAATAATGGAGATTTACATTCTATTTTCTAGTTTCAAATTATATGATTACTCTTTTTCTTGCTACTTTTTTTTTACGTATTTCTAACGAATGGAAACTTGTTTCTTTGTTGTGGTTTCATGTTTACTTATTTTTTTATTAATTGTCAGATTTTACAATTAATTCGTACTTTTGGCTAACTTCGAACTTTCTTTAAGACTAACTTTTCAATATTGTTGGTGCACTTAAACCATTTCTAAACTATTATCACCAAACATTTATTAAACAAAAGATACGTATTTTTTTTCTTTTTCTTTTTTGTATAAAATGACGAGTATACATCTTCGCGAGATTTATCAATTTACATACTTATTATTATTTTACTCTTAATTATCTTTTCTTTTTTATATAAAATGACAAGTATATATCATCGAGATTTATCAATTTACATACTTATTATTATTTTACTCTTAATCTTTTTTAAATATTTTTTTTTACTATTATACATACCAAATCAATAATATTATTAGACATGTATACACGCGAGATTTTTTCAATTTACATACTTATTATTATTTTACTCTTAATTACTCTTATTTTTTAAACTATTATTAATATTTACACACTACTGTTTTATTTCTTTGGTTTTCCAATTATGTGGCATAGTCACCCGGAGACTCCCTTATTCTACTTAGAACTAACTTATTATTGCTTTAAAACAGCTACACTCAACTTTCTACCTTATTTCTTGTGCAATAAAGTGCTGATTAGCTTGCCAAAAGTTTGTTTGACTTCAGAGTTATGAAAGCTTTAGATGGTACAAATTTTTTGAGTGTCCGATGACTATTGAGTTTATTGGTTCTGTTAAGCTAGACTTTGCGAATTTATGTTGTTTTTATGGATATCAAAAATGTATGTAGTTTTGTTAGATTTTATGTAGTACCGAACTAGGTGTTACTTATTATTTCACCGCGTGATTTTACATTAGACTAGTTGAATATAGCTGTTTTATTGCATCCTAAATTATATTATGTTGCTTCCTCATAACAGTTTTATTGTTTTTTTTTCCGGGAATTTCGAGTGTGATGTTATAAACGTATGTTGCTCAATTTTAATATGTTGTTTCGCAAACCAGATTTTCAAGTAAGATTTTTTTTGCTATTTTCTATTTACCTTATTCTGTACTGCTGGCATTTTCTGATGTGATCATCGAAACATTTTTTTTTATTTTTTTTCAAGTTGTTCTTTCCAAGTTGTTTTTTTTTAACCCATGTCATGAGATAGCGACACAATATCCCTACAGATATAACTTAATCCTAACTTAAGTCTAACTTAACTAACGACATCATGGGTCGTATTCTTACAATCTAATTACCGTGAACGCTGTCGTATGTAGGATTCATGCGGGTTCCGCCTTAGAATATACTTATATAAACTAGTTCTAGACTAAGTATTACCTAACTGCCTTGCTACCTCGGCTGTTAATATAACACCACTATTTGTTTGGATAATGCAAGCTAAAATCTTTTAGTTTCAAGTGTCCATTCTATTTCTTCTTAATGCTTTGTTCATCAATATGTCTTTTTTGGCACTTATTTTTTATATTATTTTATAAACTTTTATAAGTGATTTAAAGATCTATATTATGTTGGTATACTGATGCTTTAGTTCACCAAAATGATTTTAAGTTAATTTTTTAGGTATCTATATGGGTTAGTTTATATGTAGGTAGGTACTGCGTTGTTCTGCAATGTTGTTTTGCTTTCCAAATGGGTGTTGGCCAGATATTTTTTTTACAATAGGTCTTGTTTGTTCTATTTCCAATTATTTTTTTATTAATACAGCCTGTTTTAGGTGTATGGTCATCTCATGTCGTTGCTATAATATTTTTGTTGTAATTTTCTGTGTCTGCTCTTATGTTTTTTTACCGACTTCAAAAAACCAGGTTCTCAGTTTGATCTGATGTGTGCGATTATCTCGCGTTTGGCTCATTTTGATGCGTTTTTTATGTTGTAGCTATTGCGAAATCCATTAAAAATTGCAGTGTTATATTTTCAGCGAAAAGTGCTGGCAATGATATGATTGGATAATACCTTATATGCTAATAATTGAACCCGAAATGTGTATAATTTCCTACGCCTAATACCTTAAGTAGTACTTACCTAATTATTATTGTTAGACTTAATATTATCATGCACTTATTTATATCTTAATATTACTTATTTATTATGAATCTTACCCAGTTTTTACTAACCCTTAACCAGTATATTACACTTACTAGCGAAGGAGCCGTAGCTCTAAAGACGAATTTATCTATGAACAAGTCAAAAGAGGTTTATTTCAAACTTTTTTCCCGCCTATTTTCAAATGTAGAATCGATGGTGTATCAAGGAGGTGACTAATGCGATGAGGTCTGATAGAAAAGTATGGCTGAAGAAGATATTATGATGTAATGATCACCAAATATATTGGGATGATAACAGAAAGTTGATGATGATGATGATAATGTTTGATAGTGATGATGGTGAATATGCTGATTGATGTTAACCTCCTTAAAAGTGTTACCGTGATGTTTGAAATCCTTTCTGTATCATGATGGTAACTTTGCCTGTTTTCTTTGTACGTGGAATTTATACAATCTTAAAAAATGTTTGAATAAAACCTCCTTTGGCCTGTTCCAAGTTAAACCTCTTCTACTTCACTTCTATTTCTTTTTAAAACCACATTCGCACAAAGATGCTTTGTTTCTAACCTAACTTACATTCTAGACCTTACCTAGAATTTATTTTAGACTTACCTAATTATATTCTAGACTTACCTAGTTATTCTAGACTTACCCAGTTATTCTAGACTTACCTAATTATTCTAAACTTACCTATTTATATTCTAGGCTTTCCTTGTTACCTAGCTACATCTAGACTTACCTAGTTACTTGTAGATATACCTAGTTATATTCTAGGCTTACCTATTTATATTCTAGACTTACCTAGTTATAACCTAGTTTTGATTTTGATTTTCGATAGTTATTGTTTCTATTTTTATCTACTTTAACCGTCCTTTTTGTGTTTCATCCATGCAGGAATATGTACATCTTACAACCTACCTATTCTACCTAACAAAACCATAGCGTTAAAACTAATAGAACGGACGAGTTGTTTCCAGATGTAAACAGTATTATATTATGGCGCCTCTAGATTTTAATAAGTCTGTGCTTGATTTTTAAGTATGCATAACTTCAGCAGAGCTGAAATCTGACTGTGAGTTCTCCAAAGATTTTTAATAACCAGTATTTTTTAAAAATTTTGGTTTATTGTGTTTAATTGAGACTTTCATATAGAAATATTTGATGTCAAATGAGTTTATATGTTATTTCATTCCAATTAGAGATTTTAATTCAGAACTTGGCGCGTAGCAATCGCGTAGCATCGTCGTAGCAAGCTACGTCTCGTAGTAAAATATTTTATGATGGTAAATTTCAAATATGGTGATTTTCTCTCGTTATGGGAGACAGTCGTTTATTCTATTAGTTTTAATATCTATGGTTGTGTTGGACTTACCTAAAATATTCAATACTTTCTGTAAGTGACAAAAAACTTCTGCAGTATAGTGTCAGATGGTTTTGACTAATATTTGAATGAAGCTGGAAATGTTGTTAATCATAAGATGTTGGTGTTAATTTTGTTGCGTATTGTTTTATTGGTGCTACTCATGGTTTTTTTCTGCTGGTATGGTAATAAGTATTGTCACGTATAGAAAGTATTGCCGAACATAATCCTATTCCACGTTATTGTGCGTATATCTATTTTATAGCTATTTGTTCGTATCTCCTATTACTCGGCTTTGCTCCAAAATATATTTACAAATTGGGACATTAAAATGAGACGATACAGTCACAAAATGATACATTACATATTTTTTTCACGATGTTGATAGTTATTTTTTATTGTATCCTGAACTTAGCAAGGCAAGTATTTTGCTCTTAAAATTTATCATAGGTGATAATTTAAAATTTGATATAGTTATTTTTGTTGTTCGCTTCGTAGTTTTGGTGTTATCAAATCATCTATTTCTACGACTGTACCGTCTTAAATTAACATCTATCCTTAAACAATTAAAAACTATCTTAAATTAAAGTTACAACTAATATACCTACACCATTCTTTATTCAACTTTTTAGTATCTTTTGTTTTTTTTTAATATATTTATTTTCAAATGTTTGATAGTACCTATAGGATTTTTGACCGGGAGTAAAACTCAGATTGCTGATTTTAATATTTTTTTCGAAATATTGTTTAAAAGATGTTAATTTATTTTATCAAATCTAGCTTTATTTAAGATAACTATACTAGTTGAATAAAATAAAGTGTAGGGCCATAAATCTACGTATATTATTCTATACATCTACTTCAGATCGCTGTCATACTACATGTCACTTGTTATAGGTCTATTTGCAATTAATGTACAATCTTAATCAAATGCTTATGCCTTAGGTATTACGGTAACACATATGCATTTGTGTTAAATTCTTAAGTATAATTAACCTAGTTATTGTATATGTCTATATGTTAGTAGCTCTGTGGACGTTTTAGAGGTAATACTCAAAGTTGCAAAGATGTGTCACCGAATCTCTTGATTTTTAATATAGTTAAGTATATGCACAGTTTTTTTTAATGATCTTAGGCGTGCGTTTGACCATTTATTTCATCTCATGATGTTTTGTGATGATTTTGAAATTTGTGATGAAATTGTTTATTCAAAAAATCTATGGTTTTTTTTTAGTAACCTTTATTGATTTGTTTCACTATATATAGATATTTTATTTTGATATTAATCTTCAGTTAATTTTCTTTTGTTTGTCGAATATTTTGATGGTGATTTCGTACTGCATTTCTTTTTAAATGTTTTTCTATATTTCCGATGTTGTTAATAATGATGGTTAGGTCTATGGGAGCTTTGTTTATTATCTCTAATTCATTGTCAGATACAAATATCTCACATCAACCAAGATCAAATACTGGATCACATGGGACTTACAGAAAGAAAATTTAAATAATTTTGCGTTGTTAAAACATTTTTTTGAATATGGTAAGTACTTACTAGCTGGTTTATTTCGATATTTTTTGATCTTCAATGATGGTTTTATTCTTAATGTTCTTGTATTTTTTGATGTGGTAAGTGTCCCTTCTATACATTGCAAAAGTCTATATTTCAAGAACATTTTGTACATAGGTTATGAAAGATATTTGTACCTAACACCACGCTACATTAAACCTAACTTACCTAATTATTATTTAAGTCTTACCTAAGTTTCATCCACTTTTATATGTACAATTTGAGTGGGAATTACTTAATCTATTTTAGAAGTCACTGGTAACATTAAGCATTCCTAAATTACGCATAAGTCTGAAGCATTGAATACTGTTACTGATTTTTTTGAAATATTTCGAATATATTATTTTAGGTATTTCTATCGAAATCGATAGGATGTTAATATGGCATGGTATATGGTTTTTTGTTCCATGGTTTTGATACAAATTTTCCAAATTTTTCCAAAATTACATTTTAACTTTATCCTTATATGTAAATATTCCAGATGTTTCCAAACAGATTTTTTTTAACTCAAGATGGTTCCGAACTTATTTTTATTTTCGAGTTTTTTTGTGTTGTTTTTTTTTTAATAAAATAAAGTTTTCTCGATGTTACACAGATGTTGTCTTTTCAGATTGTTTTAAATAGATTTGATGTAACTTTTTTACTTTAGACAAAAGATCTTGGTTTTTCTTTATGTAGTTACAGATGTCGCTAAAATGATCTGACTTGTGATAATTTAGGTTTGCTACCTAACACTAGCTTAATAACTAAGTAAACCTAGTTAAAATTACTGTTTTTCGTACCATTCATTTTTTCTGTTTGAGTTTTCAATTTTTTGATTTAACGAAATTGTGTATTTTGCTCCAATCAAATGTACAGTTAATTTTTTTATTAAAATTGCACGATTTTTTTCTATTAAGTACTTTTGCCGTGACGAGGAACCATGAAAAAATGCTGTTTTGAAAAAAAACTCTTACCTAATTTAACTATACTTAAGTAAATGCCTATATTAAGAACTTACCTACTTATAAACTATACTACTTACATACTACGGCTGCGTTCATCGCGCCTTTCATCTACTTTCTTATAACTAAAAACCGTGATTGTCACCGTTCGGGAACTTCTAGAACTATATACAGTAGTTTTAATATAACTGGAAAAAAATGTTCAGCTTTCCTGACCACGGTACTATTGTGTAAAAGCTGTGATTTTATATTGTTTTTAGTGGTCATTGAAAAATTGTCCTGAAGCTTTATTTATTTTTACTGTTATCTTGTGTACTGTTTTTTGTAAATATTTTTTGAGTTTTTATTTTTTGTGTAAAATTTTAAAATAACTATTGTTTAAAATATGGAATGATTTTGTTCTTTTTTTGTTGTTTTTATCAATAATCCTGATTGAAAAGGAAAACAAATGTAATTGCTTGTTTTTTACATGTTTTTTTTTTCAATATTTACTAAACCAAAAATAAAATGGGTTGGCAAACAGAGAAGAAAAAGGTACTGCAATATTTTGTCTTTACCAATTTCAATATTGATCATTAATGTTTTGTGTTTTATTTAAAAAAAAAACTCAATTTCTATGTAGTTTTTGCTTTTTACGTTGTAGTGCTTAAGTTAAAAAAAAAAACCGCTGCCATTGGTAGACTGAAACCAGAAAATTCCAGTTATTTTAAAAATACTGTGGCCCTAAATCTAGCCTTAACTATTACTTATTTTTCTAAGTTTCCTAAATATATCTACAAGCTACTTATTCATGTAACTCGTGATCTTGAGTAAGTTAAATGTACATTTTCTTACTTAATTCTCTTAATATTATTAATCCTATATTCTTTTCGAAATGTCTTCACTAGCGGTCAATACTCGGAATTTAATTATTTTCAAAAATCTTTTTTTACTTTTTAGATTTTTTTACTATTTAACTTGTGATTATGAGTGTACGCAGAAATGATGTATCTCTAACCGTTTTTTTTTTGGGTTGAAACTACCCATTCGTCTTCAGAATTATAATTTAAACTTTAAATAGAGATTTTTTTTCAAATTAGTCTATTTCTTTTTCCGTTTATTTAGAATTTAGAATCTGAGCTATTAAATGATTATAATGGGTACTCGATGCGCACTCGTTTTAACTCATTTCTTTTTTGTTTTTTAGTTTTGTTTATGGCAAAGATATCTGTTTAATATTTTTTTCTGTTGGCGATTTATTTTAGACACATACATAAAATGGATATTAAAATTAAAACGAACTTCGAAATATTTATTTCCCGAGTATTGTACATTGTACTTACCTAATTAAAATTAACTTAACTTAAACGTAGACTCGTAACGTTTAACCGGTAAGATGTTAGTGAACGTTACTTTAAATACCGGTAAATAGTTCTTAGTACCGGTATTATCTACTCTTCTTAATCCTAGTTAATCTTTTACTCATTTGATTAAATATGTAAATAAAGTGGTTGATGAATTTTGAATTACCTGTGTTTTTTTACTGTTGTGTTTTTTTTTTGTATAAGTAAATTATATTACAATATCGCGACTTTGTGTATGCTTATCGGTATTCAAAATGCCTGTAGAAAAAAGTTTTTGTTTTATGACTTACCTGTATCCAAATTTTCTATTGTAGATGACGTGTTGTATTGAATAAAGAAAATATGTGACTTTTGTTGTTGGCTGTACTATTGATAAAACCACAGAGTAACGAAACAAAACAGAATGCCAACTTACACAGAAAAATATTACCACAGAACCATTCATCCAGAGTATTACGACATGAAAACCAGTTCATACCGGCACAGTGAGATATAAGCGAAAAGTTAGCGGACCTCCTACACTCCCCCTAACTTTAATCTTAGCTCTAAGGTCCAAGTTCACTGACAACTTAAACGTCAGTTTTCTTAAAACCACTGTTTATTTTAAATTTTAAAATTAAACAGTAGTTTTAAGAGAAACGAGTGTTTATGTAGTGAACTTGGGCCTAACAGAACCAAGTCTTAACCGGCGGCTGACCGTCCGCCGTAACCTCATGTCAAATAGCCGACAACCCGAATTTCGCTAAATCCGGAACATCGATATCATCTAAATCTTTCATCGATACATAACCATCCTTGATCGGTACATAATCGTCAGTTCCGTCGTTCAAATCGATAATCGGATCTTTGATATCGAATTCGCTGTTGATTTTAGCTTCGTTGAGGAGCTTGAGAGATTCTTCTAGAAGTTGTGTGCGATGTTCAGGGTTGTCGGGGGTGTCGGTAGAGCGGCGGTGGTGCAGGGTGGAGGGGGCGGAGCCCTGGTACGGCGGGGGCTGAGGCCTGTTGTAGTTGGCTGCTAAGTTGGTAGATGACTTGGGGCTGTATGGACGCGCGAGGCTGTTGTTGGGGCTGGAAGATTTTGAGCGTCGTTTTAGTGATAGTTAGGGGTAAATAAACCAACAGTCACAAAATCAGAGTCAATGTAATTAATTAAACATCATTAACATTAAATATAATGTTGACCCAATTGCCAAATACCAAAAGCCATTAATCAGATTTTGGAGTTCCGATATTTTTACCCGGTTAGACTGGAAGCCGACCCCAACATAGTTGGGAAAAGGCTAGGAAGATGATGGAGTCCCTATATTTTTTCTTCACTTTTAGTGTTTGAGTATAAGATACCTAAAAACTTATCGATTAAAAATATTTTTTTTTATTTAGCTTCGTTTTGAAAAACATGAACAAAAACTCCCCAATTAACTAGTTGTAATTAACTAATAGAAACTAATTGTGTGATTATAAAAAAAGTCAAACAGAAGTTTGACATGTTTTTTTTGTAACACTTTAAACTTTTCTTTAAAAAACACCATAGGTGTTTAATAAATTAATGCTAGTTACATACCTAACTCCGAGACTCTTGGTGCTGGTGTTGTCAGCAACATGCGTCTGCTCAGTGTTGCCAGTGCCGTAGCGACACATCTCCACCTTCGACTTGTGTGCTCTGGAAATTACATCATCCGTGGTCTTAATACCATATATAGAGTTTATAATAAATACATGGGACTTTTAGGTTAAGATTTAAGGCAATGAAATATTTAAAAACAAAACACACACACATAAAAATTGAAAACTCCTTTGGGTAGTCGGTTTAAAATATGTTTTTTAGAATAGAGTCAGAGATCATCACTGGTCATATTGTGTTGCCGTAGAGTTTATAACGAACAGACGGGATTGTTTTTAGTTTTTAAACTAAAGTCATATTATATACATACAGGCAATGGAATGGAATTGAATATCCATGGAATGATATATTAAGAATACACAAACATCAGAATGGAGCACCCAGTTTTGGGAAGTCGGTTAAAAATATGTTTGTATAGAAATGTCGAAAATTAAAATGAATTGTTAAGTTCTCAAATATGTATTGTAATATGTAGGTATGTTACTAATTCCAAGCTGAGTTTATTAATGGCATCACATCAATAAAATTTAGTTAATCAAAAAAACAGAACTTTTTATTTATTTATTGTTAGTCATTTAGTCAATCACACAAAAAGTAAGGTACCTATATCATATTATCGAACCTTCTATTTCTATAATCGATACAAATGTGGAATATGTTCGCCAGAAAATATTCTGATTCTGGATCTCTTCTGAAATAGAAGTTAAACATTTTAAAGCCATAATAAAATAAATAAAAGTATGTACCAATACTATGACGTATGCGTAAGACTTACGAGACCTTTATTGTTTTGTTCGTAAATGATCATCATAAAGTCACTTGCAACCAACTTCAGATTGGCAAAGTTATTTTATGACAACTGTATACATACTTACACAAAAAGGGAGAGCACGTGGCTATAAAAGTGCGGATCGATCGATCGTTAAGCAACGCTTAGTGCGGTCGGTTCATGGTTGTATGACCATCTTGTCATAACGAGTTCTCCCGCGTTTAGGGAAGGCACGTTAAACTGGTGGGTCCCAGCTGTCATTCAAACATCTTTAGCAGTCGTTACAAGCCCGCCGTCAGACTTACCAATGGAGTAGCAGGTCGCCCGGGTAAATGGGTTAAAGAGATAAGATATGCAGTATTCACTTGTAAAACTCTGGTAATCAGCTGCATCCTGCTAAACTAGGAGTTAACCCCAACATAGTTGGAAAGAGGCTAGGCAGATGATGAACTGCATGCTTACACGGTGGCATGCAGAGCGCAGACGGCGGCCGATAGGGCAGCTACACACAGCAGCAGCAGCGACAGTGGCACCAGCACTGCGGCTGATAGCTGACGCCCGTAGCTGCGGGATGGAAGCTGTTCCTGGTGGAGACAAGTTCACTATACTTACACGGTGGCATGCAGAGCGCAGACGGCGGCCGATAGGGCAGCTACACAGCAGCAGCAGCGACAGTGGCACCAGCACTGCGGCTGATAGCCGACGCCCGTAGCTGCGGGATGGAAGCTGTTCCTGGTGGAGACAAGTTCACTATACTTACACGGTGGCATGCAGAGCGCAGACGGCGGCCGATAGGGCAGCTACACACAGCAGCAGCAGCGACAGTGGCACCAGCACTGCGGCTGATAGCTGACGCCCGTAGCTGCGGGATGGAAGCTGTTCCTGGTGGAGACAAGTTCACTATACTTACACGGTGGCATGCAGAGCGCAGACGGCGGCCGATAGGGCAGCTACACACAGCAGCAGCAGCGACAGTGGCACCAGCACTGCGGCTGATAGCTGACGCCCGTAGCTGCGGGATGGAAGCTGTTCCTGGTGGAGACAAGTTCACTATACTTACACGGTGGCATGCAGAGCGCAGACGGCGGCCGATAGGGCAGCTACACACAGCAGCAGCAGCGACAGTGGCACCAGCACTGCGGCTGATAGCTGACGCCCGTAGCTGCGGGATGGAAGCTGTTCCTGGTGGAGACAAGTTCACTATACTTACACGGTGGCATGCAGAGCGCAGACGGCGGCCGATAGGGCAGCTACACAGCAGCAGCAGCGACAGTGGCACCAGCACTGCGGCTGATAGCTGACGCCCGTAGCTGCGGGATGGAAGCTGTTCCTGGTGGAGACAAGTTCACTATACTTACACGGTGGCATGCAGAGCGCAGACGGCGGCCGATAGGCAGCTACACACAGCAGCAGCAGCGACAGTGGCACCAGCACTGCGGCTGATAGCTGACGCCCGTAGCTGCGGGATGGAAGCTGTTCCTGGTGGAGACAAGTTCACTATACTTACACGGTGGCATGCAGAGCGCAGACGGCGGCCGATAGGGCAGCTACAGCAGCAGCAGCGACAGTGGCACCAGCACTGCGGCTGATAGCCGACGCCCGTAGCTGCGGGATGGAAGCTGTTCCTGGTGGAGACAAGTTCACTATACTTACACGGTGGCATGCAGAGCGCAGACGGCGGCCGATAGGGCAGCTACACACAGCAGCAGCAGCGACAGTGGCACCAGCACTGCGGCTGATAGCTGACGCCCGTAGCTGCGGGATGGAAGCTGTTCCTGGTGGAGACAAGTGAATTTCGATGTAAAAGTGAGTTTCGGTAACATGAACCAGTTTGGAAATTTTGGGACGATTATCGAAATTCGATCTGATGAACAACTTTCCAGTTTTTAGTCCGAATGATCGAAATTCAGCCTGGTAAATAAGTGGGTGTGAGATGTTCTTCATGTTTTTTTTTTTATGAGACCATGTTTCAGTTATTACGATGGACTTTCAGTCTTATGACCGAGTTTCGGTCTAATAGTTGTAACGCCGTATGCATCTTAGTTAGCGGATGTCTTGGAAATATGTAAAGGTGTATTTTCAACCTATTTGCAAAATACATAAGGATCGAATTTCCGTCACAAATGCAAAATTTGAGAAATTTTCATGAGACTTTTTGACTCATTTTCTAAAGACAAATATTTATAAATAAAACAACCATACAACAAAACCTTTTATTTCTCCAAAAAATCTCCACCTACCTTGCTAGGTGCAGTCCAAGCGTCCCTAGTATCCAACGCCTTGAAGGATTTAGCCGACTTGCTGGAGTTGGGTACTTCGGTGAGGTACTCCAGGTGTTGGGTGGTACGCTCCTTGTAGATAGTGTTATACTGGAAGAGTTAGAAGCAGGTTATATTGAGGAGTCTTCTGATTTGGGGGTGATTGGTTTGGCTGGGTGTTTTTTTTTTGAAAGGGTCCTATTGAAAAGTTCAAATTGGTGCTAAGGAAATGGAACACTAAAATACTTATATTTTTTTATCAATCCACTAGTGGACCAGCATCGAGTCTCTCGATGGTCGAATGGCATTGAAGTACCTAAAGCCATCCTGCCATCCCGTTCCGTTTGATTTGCGATGTCTATATATCCAGTTATATAATTTTTACATAAGTGTTTTTAAAATATTAGGTACAGCCCTTAGACAACTACAATTACATATCCTGAAAATTTCGAAGCCCTAATACTTTGTCAATCTTCTTTGATAGCAGACGGGACAGTGGATGCACTGCTTCACGACACTGCAGCTCCAGGGAGAATAACTAAGGAATCAACATCAACAGCCAAAGTAACCTACCAGCTCAAAACTGCACCAGTCCAACGTCAGACCAGCATCGCGGAAGAGTCTCTCGACGGTGGTTCGCTTGTACTCGCGCGGGCAGCTCGGCAGACGGGACAGAGGACGTACTTCCTCGCGGAGCCGCTGCAGCTCCAGCGAGAATGGCATCGAGCTGCCCAGACGGACTACCAAGCTGGAAGCAATGATTCGCAGATTAGGTGACATTTTTGGGGTAATTTTGACCCCTTATTTCTTAATGAAGAAAACAGGCAGTCAGTACATAAAAGCCCTTTACCGGCAAATGTTTCTTATGCAGGTTTTTAATGGGTAACTAAGGCCTTTTTTCTGTCTTGTGTCTTCAACGCTGGCAATATCATTCACTTTCGGGTGTTCCGTAACCATGATTTCTATTACTTTCCCCTTTTACACCCTCAATGTGGCCTCTCGGGATAGGTTCCTCTGAGGCTCCAAAAATACTGTTTGTATTCATATTTGGCTCTAGCTATTTATTTTATGTCATAATTATTCTACCTCTAGTTACTAGTATATACCTTAAAAGACACGAAATAAAATGGTACCCACCCTTCACCGTCGCTAGGTTTTAAAGGAAGTCGAGCGCCGAGATCGATGGCAGACGCCAGGAAAGTCGCGTACAGATCGCCGCTACTCTCCGTCCACAGCTTAGTGCGCAAGATATCTTTCAGTCGAGTCATCCTAGAAGACATAAATTCTCTTTGATCATTTCCTTAGATAGAAAGAACAATAATAATAGTTGTATCTTTAGGTAATTACCTAATATGAGTTTTGCTATCACTCTTTGTCACCTCGCCCTCGCACTCTTACACTCTCTCAAGTCCTCACCTCCCCCGTCCCGTTCTGTTTCCGTTTCTCTTTCGCTCTTCCTTCCCCCCCAACCTCTCCTTCTGCCTCTGCCCACCCCTCCCTGTTCCTGGCTGCCCCTCTCGCCCCATCCCATTCCTTCCTATTCTCTCTCTCTCTCCCTCTCTCAAACACTCTCTCTCACCCTACTCTCTTACTCTCCCTCTAAGTGGTACATGACTTACTTGTGCTCATCCAGTAGATCTTCAACATTCAGATTATCGATCTTGAGCTCGACTTCGTGGCGCGCCATCTTCTCTTTATGCTGGATTTCTAACGTAAGCAACACCCTGCGCGTCTCATAATCTTGTCGGTTTAACCCAATTACTTCGAGCTGTATGAAAAAAGGTGTCTTTAGCTTTAAGATCTATCTTTAAGAGCTATCGTACTGAACATAATTTACTAATTATGTGATCTATTTATAGCTTGTCTTTTTTATATACAAATCTTCTGAAATCAGTTGATCATGAGTCGCCATCTTGTTAATATAATGTAAGTAAGTATAAGTTTCAACGTTCGCATCATAAGAATAATTCATCATTGCAGCTTGCAGTCTTTTCTTTTGCCAGCAAGCTTCTTTTCCCTAAAAACTTTTTATATCCTAGTTCCCACAACCTAAAATTAAAAAAAGAAAATCTTGCTTACCGTAATTGGGCCTCGGGAGCCTCTCGGTGGTGTTCCGAAGATGAATCCCGAGTGATGCCGACCGCTGTAGATATAACGAAGCCACGAAGGAAGCTCCGGTTTGCCCAACATGGAAGCGTGGAACCGGTATTGTTGATCGAATTCTGGACAAAGAAATATTAAGATGAGGTTACGATCAAGAATAAGAGGAACTAACAAAGGAAGGTTGAGATGATTTAAGTGTACCTAATCAAGTTTAAAAATGTGTATTTTGAATTAAATTTATTGCTTTGTTTCCGATAGAATCGATCACTACACAGATATTGAAACGGTTCGTATACCATTCGCCATTTTGTTATATGCCGTTCAACAAAATGGCAGACGATGAATCTAGCCGTGATGCTGAAACAAAGAAAACCACCCAACTTTTTCATATTCAAAAGCTTAAATATATAAAAGGTCTTTTTTCCGATTTAAAAGTACCTCTTGATCAAAAAAGTCATTTCTATTTAAATAGTTTTGAGAACAAGAAAGGCGACGCAATAAGCTTTCTAGAATATTACGTAATATCCGGGCATGCGCCGTAAGTGTACCGGTCACGAGTCAAGCCGCCATTTTGTCGACGCCTTAATTTCAAATTGGCATCATCCTATACATAACATCAAGAAATGATGTATCCCAAGGAACCACAATCCTTCTTTACTTTGCCAGTTTCAATATTCTTTTAACTTGAATAAACTTGGGTCCAACTCTTTTTATCAAAGTTTGTCTGTGATGCCGAAACAAAGAAACCCGAGCAACTTTTTCATTAAAAAAACCTCCTTTTATTAAATATCCATCATTATACTTCATTGCTCCATCATACAAGTTCATTTAAACGTAGCTCTTCATCAAAAGAGTAAAGCCAAGTTTATTCGTTTTGAGAACAAAGAAAATGCGACGCAATAAGCTTTCTAGAGCATTACGTAATATCCGGGCATGCGCCGTAACTGCACCGGCCACGCGGGGCAAGCCGCCATTTTGTCGACGCCTTAATTTGAAATTGGCATCATCTTACGCATCTAGAAATAATGTATCCCAAGAAACCACAATGATCTTTTTACTTTGCCAGGTTCAATAATATTCTTTTAACTTGACCTTAACTTGGGCACAACTCTTTTCATCAAAGTTAAAGTTAAAGTCTAACCGTCAAAAAGAAACAAAGAAAACCGCGCATATTTTTTCATAAAAAGCACCATTATACTTAAGATCATTATTAACTTCTTCGTGCCATCATAGAAGTTAATTTAAAAGTAGCTCTTCATTAAAAAAGTCATGTCTATTTAAATAGTTTTGAGAACAAAGAAAATGCGACGCAATAAGCTTTCTAGAGTATTACGTAATATCCGGGCATGCGCCGTAACTGCACCGTTCACGAGTCAAGCCGCCATTTTGTCGACGCCTTAATTTCAAATTACCGTATAAAAAATACCGTTCAAATTCCCGATCGCTTGTAAGAAGTCCTATTAAATATCAGTATGAAGTAGCTATAATAACCCTCCAATTAAAAAAACATCCATTAAGAACATATCACGGATATAGAAGGTTCGGGAAATGCACCTCCCCCCTTTCCCTTCCCACGCGCTCAGGGCGCGGCCCGGCCAGTTCGAAAAGTCTGGAATCTCGAAATCAATATCAAGATAGGAACAACGCATGTCCTAAAAGTCTAGGGCATGCGCTGTATCTGCAACGCCGATCGATCGTTATGCGTCCGCCATTTTGTACGACCACAGCGACGCCATTTTGAAAGCGTGTTCGAATGTCGAACAAAGAACAAAGGATCGCAAAATCAGAATCGAGAATTTTTTTTTGTAGGTAATTGATTTAAAATATTTGATAGATCGCGAAACAGATCAAAACTTAATTTAAATTAAGTTTAATTGAGACGAAAAATATTTTTTTCAAAATTATTATTTCTAAAAATTCATGAAAAATAAAAAAAATATACCGTAATTTAATCACAACGAAAATCTAAAACCCTTCAAAATATTAAACAAATTTTGAAAAAAATAATTGATCGAACTATCGCAAAGACCCGGAAATAAAAAAATAAATTTTAATAAAAATCCAAAAAAATACCTGCTGTTCCTGTTCGGTTTTGCGGCGGAAAATCAGCGACGTTCCACTCATATCAGAAGATTTTCAAACAAACACTCAAAGGGGACTAATTAAAATTCAAAGATTTGATGTGAGATAAATCAAAATGCGGACAAGCGCTGCACGCAATGACGCAACAAGTTCCACCGAGCACGTCCTAGATGCGACTCCCTGTAACACTCAGGTAATCTAGGACATGCGCTCTAGATGCAATGGTTATTGATTTTGCAACATATATTTTGATAGGTAGTTTAATATGGAAACTCCCAAGGGAAGTGAACAAAGGCTTTTGATTGACCGGTACATTTATTTACTTTATTTTTTTTCTGATAAGTATATAAATTTTATTTTTTGTTTAAATGATAGATAATTAATCAAAAATATCATAAATGAGAAAAGGAAAGTTTTAACGACGTAACTAAGTTTTTTCTCTTTTTTAACTTAAGACGTGGGCTTCCTCAAGGTAAAATACTGAGCCTAATGCTAGTCACCGTCTTAAGGATTTTGTAAGAAGGCTTTAAGAAAATCAGGGAATTTTAAATTTATCTCACCCAAAAAACTTAGTATTTACAAACACATTATTTATTTATTTTGAAATATTAATTAAAACTAACTCAAGAAAATATTTTTTTCCAAACGTAAAAACTATCAATTCCAAAAAATATTTGCATTAAATAAACCAACCGAACCGATAATCGAATATTCCAATAAAGGGTTAAGAAGTGCATTAAGTAACGTCTATTTATTACCTTAAGTGATCGGCGCGAGCGATAATAAGGTTAACACGAGGTAGTTAAAAGCTTTCATAATACAATCAAAATGAACTGCAATCATCTATGGTAGGTATAAGCGATTGTAAAATCTTATCTACTCTGCCGGTGAGATCTATATTCACTCAAAAATAAACTATTTAGTGTTGGTACTTAATCGCTATCTTGGGAGCAAGTCAAGCGCTTACAGCGTTTTTTTTTTTTGTTGTTGTCTTATGAGGTTCACAGCCACAAATTCCTAAGTTATCTACTCCTATTAATGTACATTGACAGATTCCTGAATGATTTTTATCTATTCAAGAATAAGAACCTATTTCAGAAAAAACTGCATAAACTAGGAAGCTGCTCTCCTACCAGGGAATCTCAAGAATATGCAAGACAATCTAGGTACACATGCATACATAGGTTTGATAAACATTTTTTATGTGGATTGTGTGTTAAACAAAATAAACTACAAACTTTCAGACAAACTAACGTTTAAAATTCAACAGCCAATTACGGATTATATTTATAAGAACAAGTCATTAAAAAATGTAGGTATCAAATACGTTAAGATCCCCGCATCCTATCCGAAGTATAGACCGCTACTCGCCCGCAACTCGGACCACCTACATAATACAAGTACATAATATAGGTACATAAGTTTCATCTAAACAACACGTGTATTATAAAGAAATCAAGAAAACAAAACTGGCATCACTAGATAGGTACATATAGCTGCCATCTTCCCCCATCCCCTTCCTTATAATAAAAACAATTGCAACTCTTACCTGCATCCCAAATCACCTTCTCCCCAACCAATATCGACTACATTTTGACTACTCTCAAAAACACGACGCCAAAATCAAAGATGGATGACAAAAATTAAAGGTCTGTCTGGGCGGTGCCAATCGATAGAGCTATAAATAAATGCCCTAGGATCCCTACCACGGAGGTAGATAGGGCATGCGCTGTGTATGCAGTCGGTATTGATTTTAAAACTTCCGCTATTAAACTGACCCTTTGGTTTTTTTTAGGAACAAATTGATGGGTAATTGCAGAGATTTGGGAAAACGAAAAATAAGTAGGTGCTTAGGAACATCGGAATGCGAATCTGTAATACTAATAGACAATATTGGGATCTCAATTATTTTCAAATTTTTTGCCAAAACAAATCATTTTTGATAATCTGGGGCCCGATTCTCCTAATTTTACTTAAGTGCCATTCGATTCACGTTCAACTGCGATCCAATCACGACTCGATTACGATTGAAGCGTTGGTATATGGCATTCTGCTATTTTTTCTTTGAAATAAACGTTTTTATCCTTTTCTGTCATTCAATAATGAATCATTTTGTCAGCAAATGATTTACGATTGCAAAATGATTGTACAGCAAACTACCGTATAGACCCAAATCACCAAAATAGGAGACCAATCGCAAACACTAGTTTACACGGTTTTTATAACCCAGATGAAAGTTGTTGAATTTTATCTATCTATCTATAGGTAATCTAGGAAAAATATTTAAAAAATTCTATCACGTCCACATTTGGAATTATATTTAGTTTAAAAAACACGAGAAAACGGACCATAAACAACAAAAAATTTTGATTTTGGATTTCTTTTTGGAGGTTTCGGTATCGGTTTCTTTTAATATAGACCAGGAGTGGTCTCCCAACATATTTTCGTCCCAATAGCCTTGATGACGATCTTCAAAAGCCTTCAAATCCTGGTGAAAATGCTCTCCTTGTACGTCGCTCATGCTTCCTAAGTTTTCCGGAAAAAAGTCCAAGTGGGAATTTAGAAAATGAATCTTTTGACATGTTAACACCCATCTTATGATAATTTTGTAATAAATCTCTCACTATCTCTTTATTTTTTTCACTTTTCTTATTTCTTAAAAAGTCTCTAACAACAGTTTTGAAGGAATTCCAAACAAATCTTTCAGTCGTAGATAAAAGAGTATCAAACTTAAAATCACTTATGATTTTGTGTACTTCTGGGACGCCAAACATCCCCTCTTTCAGTGACATATGCATACACAATACCCGACTTAGTTTTCCTATTAAAACCTGAAGTCTTCGTAACAAAAAAGTAACAGACATTTTCGTGATTAGTTGGTTCCCTGCACAACATTGGTGTACCAAATGACAGGTGAATGTTTTCGCCGGATGACTATCACAGTAAACTGATTCTACAGCTCTCACAAAACACATAGTGAGTCCAGTTTTTTTCTTGATTTGCCACAGGAATCCGAAATAATGAAGATATGCAATTTTCAACGATTCTGTCATATGTGTTTTCTTTTATATAAATTTAAATTGTCCAGAAACCTTACAAAAGCGATCAATACTTTGTTTACACTGTCTACGCGACATTTTATTTGAATTAAACAAAAATATCTCTTAAACTAAACAAGTAAGGTAACACTAAAGATAGGTAGTTAAGATTGATTCCTAAAAACCAATATTTGAGGGTAGAAAAAAAATGTGACGTGATAGAATTTTTATGTTGTTACTTTTAGAATGTACAAAGGTGTCGGAGAGTACTGGTATAGATTTTGTGAGGGGTATATAAAAAAAATAAAAATTTGTAAACTAGTGAAACCAATCGAATGTCATTGGAATACGATTGGTCTTATATTAGTAACAGAATGCCCGATAAGGTTAAAACTGCTATTGCGATCATTTTGCGATTCAATTTATATTTGATTTTTACAATATTAACTTAGAAGAACCGGGCCCCTGGTCAACAAATGGACCTACTTCTGTAATGAAAGGACATAGGGAAGAGAATAAGGCTAAAACATTTTGTTTTACGGAGACCACTAATAACAAAAGTATATTATAGGTATTCAGTCTTACCGTGTAAATAACCGTTTGAATTTATTAGTAGCATCAATAATAGTTTCAAAATCAAACTTTAAGGTCAAGAAAATCTTACCTGAACCTGAACCGCTTCACGAGAAGTCGATCCCACCCAAAACAAAAATGTGAAAGACTGCCAAGTTCGATAATATGGGAATGCTTCGCCTATAAAAGAAGTGAGATCTGAATAAGTACCAAGTTCCATACACATACCTCAGTTAAAAATAGTTACTTTTTAATGATGTTACTTGGCAAGTTTTCATACACCTTGTTATAAACCTACTAAACGCAATGAATCAAGTATTTAATTTTCTATTAAAACTTGCCAAGTAATCATCATTAAAAAGTAACTATTTTTAACTGCGGTATGTGTATGGAACTTGGTACTTATTCAGATCTCACTTCTTTTATAGGCGAAGCATTCCCATATTATCGAACTTGGCAGTCTTTCACATTTTTGTTTTGGGTGGGATTTCATTTATTTTTGTAAGGTTGTTTATTTTATTTTTTTCTTATGATGAAGTTAGTTAAAGAAATGTCTCATTTATACTATCTTTTAGATTTTTTAATATGCACTATGTTTCTTACAAAGAAATGAACTAGATTAACTATGACTAGATTTACCAACTGACTGACATGACATGTTATCATATATTATGTTCGTGGATCAAAGTTACACATTTGTTATTTTCGAAAGTGATTCACACTTGGCCGTTTTCAGATTTTTACTTTACTTTGACTAAATACAAACCTTTGTACCATTCGAAGATACATTATATAAATATAGATAAATTTAGTTCGTTTTAGTTCCTTAGGGGTATAAATTTACACCGGGTATAAAACACCTTCATTATTTTGAAACCGACTCACACTTGGCCATTTTCAGATTTTTCCCTTTACCTTGACATAAAGACCTACCACCATGCCAAATTTCAAGTCAATACGACCATTGGAAGTGGTCTAGGTTTTTGATGAGTGAGTCAGTGAATAAGTGAATCAGTGTATAGTAAAAATAGCGATTTTCTGACGTCAATATCTCAAGACCTACAATAGGTATATTAATGAAATTTTGTATTTTAGATAAGTGAGGGGGTCTCAACAGATACTAGAAATTTGATATGCGTAAATAAAATAGATTTAGAGTTACAGGGGGGTCGAATTTGGCCCGAAATGGTTCGTGTAATATAACCCACGGCCGGTGTGTCGCCTTTTTTGCTCGAACTTGGCGGACACACTGCCGTGTGTCTAGATCACAAAAACAACTACATTTTGAAAACAATTTAATCTATTAGGTATCTAAGCACTAAAACAATGTCAATTTTAAATTAGCACAGCAATCAACGTTGGATTTACGTATCTCATCTCATCAAATTGATATACTGCGTCGCAAAAGACAGTACATAGGACAAGTTGACCCAACAAACCAAACAACAGTCTCGAAACCTTTTTACAAATAAATATTGACCAATATTGGCTCAAGAAAGCTGGTATAACTTTTAAAGAAAGGTAGGGGCAAACACTTGTAGATTTACAATTCTTAAACACACTTTCAAGGTTGTCTTTTTTACCGGACTGACCAAGGAGGGTTCTTTATTCGCGGGATTTGCAAATGTCGGTAATGATAATACCAAAAAGTGACCCTTCTAGTAATAGCCCTTTCCCGACATCACCCCACCGGTCGATGGATGACTCATCACGTTGTTGGATTTACAAATGACATATATTTTTTTATTTGTAGGTAAAAATCTGAGCTCTAAATATACATATATCACTATCACTAATACATATAATAAAAAGGAAAGATTTTATTGTTTTTACACGCTTTTTATTAGCTTCACCTGTATGTTTGTATGTTTGTAGGTTTGTATGTTTGTTTGTAACCGACTTCTTTGGGCGCGATTTTGACCCACTTTAAACGGCCAGATTTCGTTCAAACTTTGTAGATTTATTGAGGACCGATGACAATACACTAATTTGATAAAATTATTCCATTTTAACCGACTTCCCAAAAAGGAGGAGGTTACACATACACATCGATTACTCCGAGGTTTATAGACCGATTTACGTGATTCTTTTTTTGTTCGACTTGGAATAGCTGCCAGTTGGTCCCATATTCATCAGGTCAGGATCTGATGATGGAAACCCTGAGAAATCGAGGGCAACCTTCAAAACTTGTAGGCATACATAGGGTGAAAACTTGACACTTAGGTGTACGCCTAAAAGCACTATTCAACTGTGAAGATTTGGAGCTGACCTGATGATGGAGACCAGAGAGGGTCGAGGGAACTCGACAACTGAATATGTAAACTACCTCGTGTTTGGGCTTAAATTATTTGTATTGACAAGACCTTTGCAACAGTGAAGGTTTGGAGCTGACCTGATGATGGAGACCAGAGAAAATGGAGGGAACTCGACAACTGAATATGTAAACTACCTTGTGTTTGGGCTTAAATTATTCGTATTGACAAGACCTATGCAACAGTGAAGGTTTGGAGCTGACCTGATGATGGAGACCAGAGAAAGTCAAGGGAACTCGACAACTGAATATGTAAAATACCTCGTTTGGACTTATATTCTTTGTATTGATGAGAACTTCCCACTTGTATGGATGTGTGTATGGATAGTGACAACTATTCTTATCACTGAAAAGCTTTAAATAAATAACCTTTTTACAAAAAAATTAAACCGAGTTCCCAAAACACTAAAAAGCAAAAAAAAACTAATTTTAGGTGCATCGGCCTAGAAGTCGGTGGCAAAATTAACTTAGTAACATCCATTAGACACCGACTTCTAGGCTTTTCAATTTGCAAAATATGATCTTTGTTAATTTATATAATTTTCATCTATAGTCGATAAGGTAAGAAAATTAATTAAAATTTTCTAGAATTTTTCTCTACAGTCGATAAGGCAGGACTCGATGTTAATTTTATTTCCAATAATTATCTTTAGCCGTTTTCTCTAATATTGACAAATTTTGAATACTAAAGAGAATTTTAATTCTACAAAACAAATAATAGTTTGAAAACAAACTAAAAGTAGAAAATAAATAATAGTTTAAAAACTAAAACACTTTTATAGAAAAACGAACTAAAAAATAGGAAATAAATTTTAATGAATTTAAATTAAGAAAACAGTGTTAAAAATTTCAATGATTATAAATTAATAATAGTGTGAATACAAAAAAAAATATTTAAAAAAAGCGTGGGGTGCTTTTTAAGATATTATCGAAATGAAAATCACTGTACTCATATCTGTCAATAAAATATTTATAACTATTGACACCATGCACCCCACGCTTTTTTTTAAATATTTTTTTTGTATTCACACTATTATTAATTTATATTCATTGAAATTTTTAACACTGTTTTCTTAATTTAAATTCATTAAAATTTATTTCCTATTTTTTAGTTCGTTTTTCTATAAAAAGCGTGTTTTTTAGTTTTTTTAAACTATTATTTTGCATTTTATTGGCAAAATTCTTCCACTGTTGGGAAGCTACATTATCCCCAAGAAACAGAGGCTATATTTTATCCGGGTACGAGAAGAAATTCCCTGGAACGCGAGTGAAACCGCAAGAAAGAGCTAGTACTTTATAGCTCAACCCAAAATCAAGTAACACCTTTTAACAAAACACCTGAACTCAAGAAAAAGCAAAATTCAACTGGCGCCCAACGTGGGCCAATTTGATATAAAAACGATATCATAAAAGAAGTACTTATACTTCTGGTCGCTGGGAAACCTTTTGGAACGGAAAATTTCCTGTTGATCTGTTATATACCCGTATAAGTGCCCTTAGATACAAAAATAACTGTTGGGCGAAGGCTTTAGGGAGTTATTAAGGGGAAAATATTTTATCGCAACTTTTCGGCTCTAATTAGTTTTTTATACGTAGTATCAGGATTATTTTCTTTCTTGATTGTAAGTAATTAGGTGCTTGTGTAGTAGGTATTTACCACTGGTTATTACAGTGATAAGGCCTTTAGATAAGAATTTATATCAAATTATGAAAACAACTAGCTTTTGCCCGCAACTTCGTTCGCGTGGAATAGTGACTACCAGCAGATTTTCGATTTGACCAATAGATGGCGCTATATGTCCGGAATAATTTTACTTTTATTTTTTTTTTGTAATAAAAACTATCCTATGTCCTTTCTCAAGTTTCAAACTATGTCTGTACCAAATTTCACACAAATCGGTTCAGTAGTTTAGGCGTGAAGAAAAGACAGACAGACAGACAGAGTTACTTTCGCATTTTTAATATTAGTTTGGATTTTAAATGCATGATATTCGGCTACCCGACAATAGATGGCTCTTTATTAGCAATCAAATAACAAAATATAAGTAATTATATAAAAATTAAACCACAATCAACGCACAATTAACCACAAAGCAAAAGCTACATGATCAACGAGTAACATAGGCTATATTTGGGTAAACCCGACTATAGTACGGTCTCCGTGATTGGTTATTCCGACATCGTCCAGGATCCATGTTTTACCTGGGTATAGTTAGAGCAAGCATATTACAAAAACTGATGGCCAAAGGTAATCGTAAACAGTTGGGCTTGAGGCCAACATAAACGTTTACTTTAAAACTTGAACGTGAAAATACATAGAAAACAGTTGTTTTAAGAAAAGTAGACATTTATGTTGTCGGTGAACTTGAGGCCCTAGACCACGAGACGTTATTCCGGCATTTCTCATAGATCCATGCGTAGACGGGGAATGGTTCAATATGTTATGGTGGGACCACATGATACAGACTTAAAGTTTGTACAAATGTATGTACGGTAGACTGCACATCAGTAGCAACTGTCATGCACCTTAACTCAATAGTAATAAGTACGATTTTCCTATAAAACTGTTACCACTGACCTGAAGTTGTCTGTCTGTACGAACATAAAAAATATAGTAAAGTCCGTGTAAAAATCTGAAGAATGAGTGAAAATATGACGACAAGTTTGTGCAGACTTATCATTGGGTCATACTTTACACAGTTTTGTATGCACCGATATGTTGCGCAAACAAAGTTCTATGAAAGTCTGTGTGATGTTGGTATTGTGTGGACCCACCGTTAATCGGTTTGATACTGGCCGGATGTAACGAGCTTACAACCATTAAGTAAGTTATTCATCTCCATACTGATTGAAGATCCCGGTCCTAATGCTCCTAATGACCCAAAATAGACAGGATTGACCAGGAAGAAAAGTTGCTCCTATCTTCACTTAATGTCATCCATCACGAGGTCACCTAGTTTATTTGTCTCAAAGATACTCCTAATGACCGAAAATAATAGTCCTGGATTGACCACGGAGGAAACGTACCTTTTTTTCGATTTCTGTGACTAGGGAGCACTCGATCAGGGAATGTCTAAGGTCTACTTACAGGGCCCCCGCGTAGCTAATGTCTAGTTCTTTAACCGTTTTTCGCTATTCAATCGTGATAGTCTAGTAGGAAGTTTAACCTAATTCCCTACTGTCTCCGCGATTGGGCATTGATTGGGCATAATCCATGTTTACCGCGGAAAACAGTTTAAGTAGGTATGTTAAAGAAGCATGCGCTCTCACCTTGATATGTCCAATTGAACAGGTTAGGGCTGATGGGTATGGCGAACATCTCGGTCTCGACCGCGTGGTGTACGTGCGCAGTCGATGCTGATGCAGCCGACAGGGCTGCTGCCAGCAACGTGCAAGTTGCTCCTATCTTCACTTAATGTCATCCATCACGAGGTCACCTAGTTTATTTGCCTCAAAGAAAATAGCAGTCCTGGATTGACCATGGAGGAAACGTAGCTGTTTTTCCGTTTCTGCGACTAGGAAGGGGTCCGGTAAGGTTCCGTCTAAGCTCGACTTACAGGGACCCCTCGCAACTACTTAGCCGTCTAGTTACTTAACCGTTTTTCGCTGTTTAATCATGATAGTATAGTAAGAAGTTTACCCCGATCAGCTACTGTCTACGCGATTGGGTGTTGATTGGGCACAATCCATGTTTACCGCGGAAAACAGTTTAAGTAGGTATGTTAAAGAAACATGCGCTCTCACCTTGATATGTCCAATTGAACAGGTTAGGGCTGATGGGTATGGCGAACATCTCGGTCTCGACCGCGTGGTGGACGTGCGCAGTCGATGCTGATGCAGCCGAGAAGGCTGCTACCAGCAACGCGCATGCCACGAGCATGGTGGTGGCTGGAAATGAAAGAATGGTCGCTATGAGAACGGAAATTACTGGGCTACTAACGGAACTAGTAATAATGTCGTCCAGAAGGATTGTAACATCACCAACTACTAGACTCTGGGCTGCTTTGTGAAAGGTTCAAAACCATAAAGCGATTTAAGCCCGACCCTTTTTTTAGCGATGGCAAAAATCATCAAATGACCCCTCCCACTGTGGGTTAGCAGCGGTGCTTTTATGTACCTACCATAGCCCCGGCGGGCCTTGGCTCTGTAGGGCCCCGCAATTCAGCCAGAACCGGGAATCGAACCCGAGACACCGTGCCTTACAGGTCCACTAGTCCCACGCGTTTGTTTACTTTAACGTGCCAATCTCAGAAAGGACCCGATTTGTAAAAAAAATATAGCTTGCCCATTTATCCAGGAAAGCTACCTATATGCATTTTTTTCCGGGTGAATGCAGTACTTAGTTCCCACGGGACACCTGACCACGTGACGGGATTATGTGAGCTATAATCATTGATATAGAATGATAGAAACGTCCTTGTCTATTTTAAAATAAAATATTGTTTACACAAACAGGTTTCAAAAATTAAAATACCTACCTATTTTAAAAACGTCATATTAGACGATTTATCTTACCTAAAATATAAGTATGTACCTATATGTCCTACCTATTCTAGAACTAATATTAATTTAAAAGCATTGGTGCAACCGACTTGTTTACAGATATTAGATAATGTAGGTACCTAATAGGAACCTACTATTCGTTCTTATTTTATGCCAATATTTCGTAACCTTATTGATTTAAAATAAATCGTCCTCTAAAAACATAAACATACAAACACACAGTCGACACATTTCAAAATACCCAAATACCACACATTCCCATCACTATTTTTGTTTACAAACCGTTTCTAATTAACATTTTTCACAACCTCTAAACAGCGGCATGATTTTCTCTACCATACTGCACGAACGAAACGAAATATCTATCATTCCTCTGTGTTAAATAACTAAATAAACGTTTCAAATACGAAATAAACTTACCTTATGTTCACCGGTTCCCCATAGCACTGTTTAAGGATTAAACCCGACCTATTTTAACAGGAATAGAAATAATAATCGATTGCTATTTTAGCCGAGTTTCAGCCGACGGAACGTAGATCGCATGTGCGACGCTTAGGAACGCCCCAAAAATACACAGAGATGAATTCCGTGGCTAGACGCTGTGGCGCGAAGAGATAATTTGAAATAGAAAAACGCGGGAAATGGAGCTTCGTGAATTAAATGGAAATAGGTAGGTAGCTTTATCTTTTTTTTTACATGTATAAAGTTAGTGCAAGATAAATGAAGTGCCTTTTCTTTTCCCTTATTATTCGAAAAAAGTGGAGGAAAATTTTCTAAATTCTAGTTTGTTACCTAGATACTGGTTTTTTGTTTCTCTACGATTAGAAACGTACCTAATGAACTAAAGGATTTATTGATATTATTTTGTTTTTTAGGTAGGTACCTACATTTCCCTGACCGTCTACGTCATTTAGTATTTATATTTGTAAAACATAGGTAGGTACGAAAACAATGGATTTCCCAAGAATTATCTAGTAGTTAGCTTAGCTACATAACATCATGTTTTTAAGTTTTTATTCAAGTGTGTAGGTGTAGATAGGCAAGCGTGCGAGTCATAAAAATTCAACAAATGTTTAGTTAATTTTAACAACTCACGCCGCGGCCTGCACGTGCTACTAGTAAATAAAAATACATTTTCTTAATTTTCGCCGTCACTACTTACGTACTAGTTGACCTCTCGGCTTCAAATTAAATACAGTCTTCCCATTTATTTACGCAAATACGGCCCTGAAAGTAGGCGTGACGTAAAACTCGCGTCGACGTCATTGGTCTAACAACCGACCAAATTGAAGAGGCTCCAAACTTCAAAAACTACGTTCCGTTCTACGATCAGCAGTAACCGCTTAACTTTGTAAATGTGCGAACTAAATTGTGTAGAAGCAGTTTAATGGTGCGATTCATGTTTATTTGGATTATTTATCACAAATTCACATTACAGAACTGTATTTTAAAATAATTATTGAAATAAGTGTGTTGCTTTTGCGTGTTAATAACGCGCATCGTAATTTATCTGGGTTACAATCTGTTTATACGTGCAAATGTGAGCGTAATAAATGTCATTCATTCATACAACTGTCAGAAAGGGAAGGGCTGGGGCGACTCGGGCGATTTTACTATTAGACAGTACAAAATCTTCCGTTTTTAACGGGAAAACGTATTAACTAAACTTAATAATGTGATGAACAGTATTCCCAGTTAAGGCGTATTAGCGCCAAATAAAAAAACGGCGGTAAAACTAACGTTTTGTTGATAATAACCTCGTTCGCAATAGAGGAATTGTTTTCACATAAAAACTCTCCAGGATCATGTTGAAGTTCAAAAAAATGGGTTCGGATAAAGTGCCATTGCTCCTTGTGACTGCCAACGTGGGATCTATCTTCGAAGACGTGAGTAATAAGTATAAAATTAAAAGTTTATTGTTCCGTAAGATTACTACAGCTTGGTGACAGGGTATGTAATTGTGCAGTTAATTCAATTAAAATGTAGCGCGCGATGCTATGGTGAGATAACTGTTCTAATTTTAAAACAATTGTCTTCGCACGCTTGATGCTGGCTGATAAGTGCACCCAGCATAGAGAATCTGTAGGCGCGATTTCCTTTTTTGAATTACCCACATATTTGAGCAAAGAGGATTTAACACACACATATAATTTTCTTAATTCTTTTATGTTTTAGAAACTTACTAGGTGCATTATTAAGTAAATATATTATTTTTCTAAATAATTACTCAATTCTGTTGCTACTCTATTGACAAACTGAACTTTTTGTAGGTGGATTCAATATTTAATTCAAGAGCTAAATGAGTCATTGCCACATGACAATAGATAAACATTGTAAACATACATTTTAGGTCAACTGAGAATATCTTTAGTTTTTCATCTACCCATTTCAATATATTAAATTATATTGCTATAATAGTTTAGTACTTATTTTAAGTATAAAATGAAGACAATCATATAATGCTCCTATTCCAGACAACCTGCTTTGCTCGGGTAACTGGATTGAGGAGGTCAGATAAGCAGTCGCTCCTTGTAAAACACTGGTACTTTGCTGCATCCGGTTATACTGGAAGTGACCTCAACATAGTTGGGAAAAGGCTAGACAGATGATATTGGTAAAGTTAAATGGTGCAACTGATCATAAATGTTATAGATTTATATGCAGTATTATAATAAACAATACTGAAATGACATAATATTTCTTTTGTGTCCTTTATTCAGTACATATGTTATACAACATTACAAACCTATTTTCTTTACATAAATAGGAAATGTGATATGTACTTAGATATTAATATTTTTTCCCTGTAATGTGATGATACTCAGTAGTATTATTATAATATAAATCTACTGTTTAAGGAGCCTTCAGTCTTTAGTGCACTAGTGGGCAAGCAGAACTTAAACCAAAAAAAGGAATATATTTTTCAATTCTTTACTGAACCTGAGGATTTTTTGAGAGTAAACTATGGTATATTTATGAAGCTCGTGCCCAAAAAACTACCATCCATTTACAAAATAAATTATATTAGGAACTGGGCACTACTATTTGTGACTATCGTCATCTGCCTAGACTTTTCTACTCTGTATTGGGCTTCCAGTCTAACCAGACGCAGAGTAGCATGAGTGACTGTCTATCTGACAACTTCAACGCAGTTACCCGTAATACTGTTTGTCATACATTTTGGCTTACCATTAACCCACTGTATGCCGGTGCGCAGATATACGCGAGACACCATTGATTTTCTATTGTTCTATAATTAGCGGCATACACATAATTTTATGTTAATCATCATAAAAATCCAAAAAAAAAATGTTGTTAATAACTTTAGATTTAGAAATAACTAAGCACTTGTGTCTACAGTACTATTCTTATAATATTGACTCATATTTATAAACATACACTTTGTAGCCTGATCAATATTGTTGCTATAATTTTGTGTATTACTAAGCAACAGTTTGTAATATTCAACATAATAACACAAGGATATCTATAGCAAAGGAAACATGCAAAACATCCTTGTTTTGTATTGCTTGGCAAAATATTTATTATTATTATTTTACTCTGTTTACATACTATAAAAAAGAGGAAATATTTTTTTTGGGTCCCAGTGGCTCAGATAATACTGAATCAATCTGAAAAATTGCTTCACTGTTGTAGAGGTAGACTATGCCCGAGTAAAGGTAGGCTATAATTTGTCTGGGTATTGGAAGGAATTCCTCTGAAACGCGGTAAAATAGCCGGTAATAAAAAAGGATAAAATAATGGTTATGCAGTTATTACCACAATAAAGATTTATTTATGTCATAAAAACTAAGCAGATGTCTTCGAGTATTTATCAACTTGTTTTATTTCTGTTTTCTCGCTTCATTATGTAATTGAGATTTTTCATACAGCATGTATAAAAAAAAACGGATTTTTTTAATTCTTAAAATACTAGTTGTACCAACTTTGTCTAAATAATATAAAATGTTGAACTTCTTCAGTAACCCATCCTGAGGTCAATAGGATATAAGTTTTCCTCTAAAATGACATCATAATGCCAACATCCACACATTAATATTACTATTTTAATACATTCAAGGATCGGAAGCAATTATCTTTAATATTGTAAAGAAAATTATCCTTAAATGATGCCTATCAGATTTGACCCTACGCAAAAATAACATATTTCTACTACAATGTATTTATTATATGTAAATCCGTTTTCCCGCGGTTTCACCCGTATTCCGTGGCAATAACTGCACGTACCGGGATAAAATATAGCCTATGTTACTATGGACGAGTGTATCTTTCTAACAGTGAAATATTTTTTAAGTCAATTCAATACTTTCGGAGCTTTTAGGGTACAAACAAACAAACAAAAGTTTCCTCTTCATTATATTAGTAAACATCAACTGTGCTTAGAAAAATTGATTTTAAATAAAATTTTAATAAAAAAGTAATATCAAAATAAATATAATCAATAAAACCTGTTTTGTTTTTAGAAGATGCAAACTGCCAATTATTATTAAAAAGTTGAACACCAAAATTCCTGTCTGTACACAAAAAGTTCGCGCTTTGCAATTTAAAATATTCTGCGTTTGAATTTTTAAGTATTCAAATTCGTTTGTGGTTTTACCAAGTTCAATATTAATAACTCTCGATTGGTCGGTCACTGTATTTAAGGTGCGTTTTCAATGCTAGCTACCGATCGCACATGCCGCGACTGCATGAAGTCGGCCGCTGCTGTACTATTAGTACCCCAGCGGGGTGCAACAGGGCCAAGGCCCGGCGGGCCTGCGGGATTGTTCGAAAGAGTTACCGCGGCCCTGGTACATAAAAGACCTACGAAGGAACACGATGGATTTTTAGTCAGTAAAAGTCTGACACTCCCTCACCACTGCTAACCCACATCCGAATCGTTTGATGTCTTTTGCCATCTTAAAAAAAAGCTGCACTACTTATGTATTTCCATGAAACCGTTTTGGATGGAAGCGGCAGCAGCATGTGCAGTCGCAGTCAAATATCGATGATGACATCAGTCGCGGCATGTGCGGTCGGCATTTGCAGTCGGCAGCTCGCATTTAAAACGTACCTTTATTGTTTCAAATAAAGAAAATGTCGTGACCTCTTAGAAATTATGTTTTACCTAATTCTGAGACTTTCATTGCTTTATTGGTCGCATAGCGCGACTGCTGTGCACAAGGTCTCGGCCGAAACCACTTCATGGGTTTTAAGAAACTTTCATAAAGCCTCCCGAAGTCTCGAAAAATCTACGAACCGAATCACGATAAGATGCGTTTGTCATGTCGCATCCTATGTGTATGTATAATCTGCCTATATTGTATAAAAATTAATGATTCATCACATCAGATAAGGGAGAAATTGAGCGTCACTATCTACAACTTTGTTCTAAATGCGACATGTAAAAGTGTAACTTTCAGATTAAGGTAATACTAAGTAATACCCATTAGTCTGTTTACATCTCGATAGGTACTCTAAATATACTACTACGGGTCTCTTGAGAAAGATTTCTGTAGAAATGAGCAATACCTTTGTACTATTCTATGTTATTCTGTCATTTATTTACTGTGGACATAAATGGTTAAATACATAAATAGGCAAAAGTAGCATAGTATGTACAATGAAAAGCTGAGCTTTATTTTTAAAACAAATTATTAGATACAGATAACAGGTTAACAAGATACAGAAAATTAAAGAAAACACATTGAACCTGCTATCCAATATACAACTGCACACAGCTTACACAAGAAACAATGCTACGTATTACAAACATAAGTTACTAAGGACAAAGAAAATAATAATTTGATAATGGATAGAAGCTTTTATTGACGTTTATGCTATGATATCAACAAAAAACTATTATCCGTAAACCGTTTTGTTTACTGGCATCATAAATATTAGTAACTAGCTTCTGCCAGCGGTGTCACCCGCATCCAGTGGGAACTACTTCCCGTACCGGGATAAAAAGTAGCCTATAGCCTTCCTCGATAAATGGGCTATCTAACACTGAAAGAAATTTTCAAATCGGACCAGTAGTTCCTGAGATTAGCGCGTTCAAACAAACAAACAAACTCTTCAGCTTTATAATAATAGTATAGATACGTTCAATAAATCTACTGAATATGTGGAAAAGTTCTTAATGGATACTCTAAAATTATCTCGAACGCCAATGTCTATCGAAGACTGTGAAAACATCATGAATAACAAGGGCAGGGCCGAGGGCTATGTTCTATCCATCCGGATTTCAGTGCCAAAAGAGGACGGTTCTATGCTGGTATAAATCACTTGTGTATGTATGGTTCCAAGGTTTAAGTTCACTATAAGAGCCACGGTTAGAACCAATGCTGGTTAGGTTTCAAAACCGCTTTCACATTGGTTCATCCGATTTAGAGCCAGGGTCCTCTAGACAAAAACGTACTACGAAACTATGTATCTATCATTTTGCGTCGAGGAGTTTAAAAATGATGATAGAACTCAGATGCAAACCTCCATTTAGGTGGATTCAAAATTTTACTATTTTTAAATAACTATGTATTAGGTAATCTGTGTGTTGTAGCTTTTACAAAATACTACTTAGAACCTAGAGTTCAGACAGCTGCTACTTATAAACGTAGCTTCAAAACTCAAAAGCTTTATTTATAAAACTTAAAAAGTGGAAAGCAGTAATTTTTGTCCATAAACCAAGCCTGAAACGCCTACCCTTCACGTAAAGTGCTAAACGGTCCTCATAACGAGTATAAAATGCGATATATCTTCAATTTCCAAAGGGGTAACACATTTTCGGTTGATATCACGTCGTATATTATATTTAGGTGAAGGATGGGGGTTGAACTTGACCCCATTTACTTTCCGCGTGATGTGTGTCGACCGCGTGCGGGATTAGGGTTAAATATATTGGCTACAATGGCCTCTCTGACAGTGATATTTTAACACCTTGGTTATCGATCAAAATGGATTAGAATCAGTTCTTTTTTATTGTTCAACTTTAGTGTATAGAATCTAGAAGGATACATTTTAAAGTGAAGGGTACAAAGCGGTGAAGAGCTAATTTCAATGACGTCGACGTAAACGGTTGGTTAAACTGTTTTACTATGACGCGAGAATTATTTTTCATGTTGATGAAAATAGGTCTAGATAGGCTACTTATGGGACAAACCGTCTTTTCAGAAAACATATTAGCCAGTAAAATAAGTAAGTATTGCTTAAAAAGTGTCAATTCCATTTTCATACTGAAATGCAATTATGTTGTCTTTTGCGTCTACTATTTAGTTCGCATATCGATCGCAGTCATTAAAGTTTCATAGGTCACCGGCCAAACGTTAGATTTGCATCGTCTACAATACAATATTATTACTAGTTAACAAGCCATTTACGTACACCCTTAGAATCTTAATAATACAATATTTTCCTATTTAAACTGTTTCGAAAGAGCTTTCATATGCCTATTTCAATTTTTTTTGAGTTGAGTGAGATTGAGTTTCGAATTTTAAAAGACCGATATTTTTATGTCTGCAATAATTTTACACAAGACGTCTCTATTGCCTACTAGTCTTCAGCCAGCAGTTTCACTAGCTTCCGGAGGGAATTACTTCCTGAAGGTAGGTACAATTTAGCTTTTATGTTATTCTGATGTATAAGCTACATCACTGCCAAGTTTCATCAGAATTCATTCAATAGCTTTTGCGTGAATGTGTAGCAAATATGATACCCACACATTCATACATACTTTACCATCTATAATATTGTTGGCATTGATGCTAAATAAATAAGCACAAACTACAAAATTGCCAAAACATCATGCTTTAGCACTATATCCCCCGTCATCTCATTACCCAGACCCATTTCAACAGGAATTTCCAACAAATGAAACAATCATTTACTAAAACAATGTAATTCGAATTGTAATAAAGTGTAGGCGTCAGGATAGCAATGTATTAAACAATGTTCTGATAAGATAAGTTTTATTAAATTCCACTACTGCCATGGTGTATCTAAATATAACACCAGGGCCGGGATTCGATAGCGATTATGCTTTGGCACGAATATTGTAATGAGTTTGCGAAAAAATATGTTTTTCTGTTTATTTTTAGTGGTGCTTTAGATACAATAATAATGTCCTCTAGAATTTATTTGGGCACGGAGATATTACAGTGTACAAGTGTTTTCGGAGACACAGGTGTACTCTCTTTCACTATACTCTCATAGTCCGATGGGACGGCAATACAACATGAACGTTATTTATGTACTCTCCGATGCATTCATTCATCACCAATTTCCATACTATGAATTTCTTTGTGAAAGTATTTCTATTTCAGTCCCATTTTCGACCACTAAACCAACAGGGCAGTTTTCAGATTCACACAAAGTGAAAACTAATTTTCTAAAACATTATTTACCTTAGGAACTCGTCCCCAGCAAGGCCGTTACTCTTGTAGGTAATTTCTCAGAGACTGGATTTATTTCAGTTGATTGATGACAAGCCTTGTCTCCAATTACACGGCTTAAATCTCGGGCTAGACAAAGGTACAACCTCTGACCAATCTTTTAGGGAATATGGATCACCACTAAAAATACCTGTATTATAAATGACTTTTTATCTTTTGAAGACTCACTGTCCCCTTCATTCTATTTGTATCCCACAGCGTGATGGGGTCAGCTTTCTAATGATTTTCTCCACTTTACTCTTTCATCGCTTTCTACTTTCTGCCATCGCTTTCGGGCTCCTAGCAATCCCTCATATCCTTCATTTTGGGGCAAAGTAAAAAAAAAAAAAAACAAATAGGCGATTCAGCATAACCATAATAGCTACCTTTAAAGACATACTAATCCACCAAAGACCTAACAGCCTACAGATCTATTCTATCTACTATAATTCTCCTCCATTCATACAACGTACATATAAACCGTTTGCACGTTAATACTCCCTACTTTGCATATACCGCCGCTTATTGTCTTCTAGTAATATATTGTTCCGTCTATTCTCTGTCCCCTGAACGGTAACGTGTTACTGATGCATGTAGGTTAATTAGTTAGTTTAAAATGACGTGACTTTATTCATTTACTGCTGTAGAGTAGGGCATGTAGTTTGAAAACTATGTGTGATTGCAATTCAGGGGTTAAAGTTGGTATAGCCAACATATTAGACCCAAAAGTCTACGAGTAATTTTGTCTTAAAGAGTGAGTTCTAGAAAATGTTGTAGACAAAGTAATTGGGCAATTTGTACCTGTCTTTTTGGAGTTAGAAGAGGCAGGAAAATAAATTATTTTTGTGAATAACCCAAAGGAGCGGTTAGGTTAGATAATATAAAAACTAACCCTCAATAGGCTAGTTTCCTAAAAAATAATAATTAGTCCGTCTTGTAGATTGTCCAAAATTAAGCGATACGTATTTTTTCTTTTTTAAATTGGATCAGAACTTGTTAAGATATAGCGTGTTAAAGTTGAGTGTGACGTCACAAGTTGCTACAATTTTCAGGACACTGTGACGTAAAAGGCCCCCACTCCTAATTTTTGAAGTGTATTATCTTTGTCATTTTATGTTTAATTAAAAAAAGAAAAAATACGTATCCAATATTTTTTGATTATCTAAAAAGCGGACTAAATATTATTTCATTATTTCGACCCTGGACACTACCCTATTACGAAACAGACCAAACTGAAGATTACGAGGTCCATTTACGGTTTCCGAACCTGGTACCTCAAACCCCCGAAAAGAAACTAAATTCATTAATATCAGTTAAGCAAATGCCCTAAGTAATTAGCCGTATAATCGTTACAGTTAACAAAGAGACCGACATATAAGTATTTTCACTTTTAGAACATAAGGAAGGATATTTCTTGCTACCGTTGCATGTTCATTAGTCGTGTCGAAACTTCATCTACATAAATAAGGGTGTATTCAGACCAAACGCTAAATTAGAGCTAGAATGCAAGCATTTTAATGCTAAAATGCTCGCATGGAAAGAAGGCTCTTTCCCAATAATTACACTAAACCCCAAGGTTCCACACACCTCCCGAGAGATCTATTTTCTGCACCCGGGTGAAAAGCAGTTTATGTCCTTTGTTTTCTAGAACCTAACTCTTGAATATCCAATATATATTTAGGGTACCAGAAAATCGGTTCTGTAATTTTGGCGTGAAAGCGCGACAGTCAGACAGAGACTCTCGCATTTATAATGTTAACTTATAATTTAAACGAAAGCAGAGCATTCTTTCGTTATTCTCTCTACAAGAATCTGATAGAACAAGCACTCGCTCGTTTAGTTGAACGCACCCTTACAGGTAGTAGAGGTAGTAGGTACTTAGGTACACAAACACCCTCAAATACAATTTGAATTTGAATACGGTTCCAAGTTTCAGACAGTTTCACCCTAATTCCTTCACAAACAGTAACTAAATGGCCCTTTGTGTGAGAACAGTAAGTTTTAGTCCCAAATAACATGTCTGTATTTCAGCACAATAGTTCATGTGATAATGTCAAGATAACAGCTTATATGTTATTGTAGGTTTGTATGTACTCACTGGTTGTTTCACACGGTCTCACCCGCGTCCTGTGGAAACTATTTTCAGGATTTGGATAAAATATAGGCTATGCTTCAGCTTTGATAGTAGCGCTTCCCAACAGTGAAATATTTTTTAGATTGAATGTCTAATTTCTAAGCCAGGTAGGAAGAAATAAAAAAAATCCTCTTTATCAAATTTGCTATTTGCTGTCCTTGCTAGCTACTTCGTCTGTTGTTCTTAAAGCTTTCCAAAATAAATTACATTTTCATGATACTTTGTTTTATCAGTCCTAGCAAGACCTTTATCAGATTTAAGTAAACTTAAGTTTAATTAGTGTCTGTTTACACGTGAAAATAGATAAATCACAGTGACAGGCAAGATACTCCAAGCAAAGACTTGTATTGTATCAGACAGTTCGGAGAGAGGTTGACAAATATTTTGTCTGCGCCGTAACTTCGAAAAAATACCCCATTTCCGTTCCAAGCACAACTGCAATAATTGGTAGCTTAGATAAAGAGTATGCAAGTTAACATTGAGAACTAGAGTGGGTTGTAATGTCAGCGGATATGTAATTCCCTAAAATATATAAAAAAATAAAAAATTGTAAGAGATTAGCAACCACATCCATCAAAATACCTATAAACGTTGCTACAATTACACAGAATTTTGTGAGGTTTCAAGTCTGCCACAATACCCGCAAAAACTTTTTTAATTTAGCGGAAACTTTGCAAACAGGCCATTTGCGGATTAACACAATACTTTTCATATTTAAACGTTGAGGCTAAAAGTTTTATAAAAGCTGAGTTATTTAGTTGGTTGTTTCATGACCCAGATGGATTTAGTTTCAAACTGTAAGCAGGTAAAAGTTATTTTACCAATTCATGACGTACTAAGTAAAGTTCCCACAACATACGGGACACTTATCACGCATAAAAATCAGCTCAAAATATACGTCACACCAATAACGATCACCTACTTGCTATTCTGTTTACACACGACCAATTGTCGAAGCAAACATGTCTCGAATTGCTAAATAAATTCATTCTTGGACCTCGTACTTGGTTTATTCATAAATCCTGTATTTCTAAAGAGTCTGGGAGGCAAATTGATGGACCGAGACATTATTAATGATGCTCGGTCGACCCTTTTGGCTTTGTAAGTAGGTTAAGGTCGCATGAGATGCGAAAGAAAACCTCTGAACATCGTAATGAAAGATGGGGTGGCTATTTTCATAATGTGTGCCGGTGTTGGCAATATGGAGAAAATAAAAAAGTATCTAAGTATCTATTGAGTTCTAGTTTTGCTAATGAGATGGGAGTGTTGAAATGAGAGGGCTTTCAACCTTTGTCAGGCTATTGGAGTGTAATGAGAAGGTATGAAACACATACTCCAATGAGGGTGTTAAGTATGAGTGTGGATGAATTGAGAGAGCTTCGTCTAAGAAGAAATGGATAGATTGCCTGGAACATGAATAAAAACGGGAAAAATATCAATATGACGGCGAACAGAGAGAAACGGAACGCGTAATGAAAAGGAAGAAAAGGGAGTGTTTAAATATTAAAGGTCCGAAAATGCTAACTCCAAAGTTTTGTTACATTTGTTTTACACAAACAGAAGTTGTAGAGTTACTAGTTAAATAATAATCTTGGTTGTTTCCAAGTAAAGCAAAGTCTCGACGTCTTCGCGACCCAGCTCTTGATGTTGATCTAAATTAGTTCGAATAAGTCGCACTCAAGAAACTCGCGAGTAAGCTCTTTCGCCGTATCTGAACTTAATTGGCGATCGAAGTTGGTTCGGTCTACAACTTTGTACTTCAGAAATGATCGATAGTACTTAGGTTCTTCTGCAATATGAAATTTATTTAACTTTTTTAATGTATCAGTTCTTTCATTATGGCCTACGTAGTAGCTGTTCTGTAGTGTCACCCACGTCTAATGGAAGTTTATTCACTGATGAAAAGAAGCCCAAAATCATCTTTAGGTTTATTATATTACATATCATATTCAAAGTCGAATAGACCTAATCTATGATTACACGTACACGATTTCATACACACAGGATCTTATGAAAAAGTCAAGCTAGTTTCACGGTGCCAATGAGTTGCCAATTAGGTTAGGATTCTCATTAGGTTGGGCCGTTCAAATATGTAGGCAAGCTTCATCACCACTACCTTCAGCTTGGATAAAAGTAGCTAATACATAATATGTTGTTCAATCCAGAGCTACTAATGTCGAGTTTCATAAAAATCCATCCAGTAGATTTAGCGTGAAAGAGTAACAAATGAAGCTCAATCCTTCTCTGTGTGAGAGGAGGCCTGTGCCCAGCAGTGGGACGATAAAAAGGCTGATGATGATGATGAACATGTATTAACTAGTAGGAATCTATGAGTCATATCACCTGGTCTTCCACATTATAGCTTCTATTTAATTTAATGCTAAATGACGAACCTAATGACATTATTAACACTCGCGCCGAAAGTTCAAAAGTCAATTAAGTATGCAGAATTGAATTAATGGCGCAGGTGGCAAAAATTTCGTCACATTTAACACCGAGAGGTTAACAAAGATTGATTAAAAATGACATCATTGTCTAATTTAACGAGATCTTAGGCCTTAGGCTCTGTGCTCTATAAGTGTACCATCTAAATCGCTTCAGTAGTTGTGACGAGAAAGCTCGGCAGAAAAGCAAGGACTTACATTCGCGTAAAAAAAAAGCAACAAGCTGATCTAAATAAGTTGCTGGCTTTTTGTGAAGCTAGACTATCCCCAGTAATCTATCTAATATAAAAAAATATTATTCAGTCTAAGTATTTAGAAAATGGTTTATGTAAAGTTAGCACAAAATCGGACGAGCGGTTTTCATTTATCTACGTAACGAAGCACGTACCGGACCACTAGTAGGCTATATTTTGTCCTGTTACAGGAAAAAGTCCCCTCGGACGCGGTTGAAACAACTAGTGCTGAATAAAACCTCTCATATAATCGAAACAAAGCACGTACGATCATTGATTACCATTACCACACTCGCTCCGAATGGATAATTCACATACACGTGGGCAGAAACCACAATTAATAAATTGGGATAAAATAGCTTTATATTGTTATTGCCTAACCTTCCAAGGCTTAGAGAACCAACTGGAGCCGCCAAAACCACAAGCCGATACCTCATAGTCGAATGGCTGCCAATTTACACGCGAGGTATTGCAATAGTGATAGTTTACTCAATGCATTTTCGATCACATTGTTATGCACGCACACGAATATGACCCAATTTCACTGACAATATAAATGTTAAAACGGTCGTTTATACTGTTGGGCCTAAAGCATAACAAACGAAGTTTGACGCACACATAGACATAATATGTACAGACGCCAGCTCATCAAGCTACTTCTTCTTCTTAGCGTTTATCCTCTAATCTGTAAAAATACCTATCAGAATTGTACACTATCTTCTTCTTCTTAGTGTTTATCCCGTCTTGTGACGGGGTCCGCTTTCCGTATCTTCTTCTTCCACTTCGCTCTATAATGGACATTTTCCTCTTCGAGTTCGCAGATTTCCATGTCTTTCTTTACGACACTCGACCACCGCAGTTTTGGCCTGCGGTTTTTGCTGACAAAATTGTAAACTATAGTTTTAAATTTATCAAAGAAGGACAGATTTAGTATAGCTCAATGTGCTAACGTACAAAACTGCGGATCATACTCCTGAGTATAGACTACAGACCATACAAGTATGACTGATGATTGTACCTTTAGCATTTTAAAGGCATAACAATGGCGTTTCCAGCCAGTTAAAAGCTCTAAGGTCCAAGGGTTACCTACCAGTGACGTCATAACAATAAACCGTATCCTATGAGATCATCTTGCGGTTATTTCTCTATAAGAAATAACGCTACGAAATAATACTACTATAATCGAGTTCTGACAACTTTGTTTGTCTGATTTATACGATTATTGATTATCTAGTTTTGTGATATGATGGACTTGGAAAACATAATAAAAATTCTGTTGAGCTTGATTCCTTTTTATTATGAGTATAATATTGTATAATGACGCTAGAATAAGCTACCGCACACTGCAGACGTAGACTAAGCTGCCGAGCGAACGAGCAAACTATAGGACGACAAAAACATAAAAGATTCTAATAGAAATAAAACGTAATTTTGAAAGTAATTCCACTTTTGTAATAATTAGTTTACGATGACAAACTGTTTATTGTAAAAATCACCTCAATGGCTTCCTGTAGATGCTTAAAGAAACAACAAACAACATGAGCATTGTTTCAAAGCATTTAAGCATTGTTTTCCTATTTGAATTAAAAATTAAAAATTTGCTTGTAATGTAAACGGATGTTGAGCGAGCATTCTTGATAAGTGGGAATAAACTAACCATTCGCCCCTTCATATTCATATCTTTTTTTTGTTTTCCACGATGTTTTGTTGTTATGGTTTACTGCTAGGAGCAATCATAGACCTCTAAGGCACAGCAATATCAGGCATTTAATGTCAATTCAGTTTAAAAGCACCCTATTATAACAGAAGAACTTTTAGGGCGATTACACATGACGCGTCATGAACAGCATTTTTTTTTAATTTGCAATAATATGTTCAACTAAACTCGTATATTTGAGGGTCTCTGAGGCGCCATTCTCATGCTGAGATAAAATGTAAGGCTCCATACAAAATCTAAGTAACGTATGTACTTACTAATGTCATTAAACTCCAGTCTAATACCTATAATCTCTTCCACAGCCATCAGTAATGCTCCCAATATGGACGTCAGAATTCCTGCAGGCCGTCTCCCGAATGGACCCGAAGTTCATAGCCCTTCATCTTCAGGAAGTCGGCGGCAAGGCTTATGAGAAGTCCATGCAATACGTCCAGGACTTCGTTCAGAGACTCTGTGACTGCCCAGAGTTGAGGCTCTTCGATAAGATCAGGATATTTCTGGATGAAGACTTCAGCTCTCCTGAGAAGTTTACGGTGAGTTGAAATTATATTTTATGAGACTCTTTGGAACCATCTAACTAGGTTTAGAAGAGCCTGCAAAAGCTTTGACTTTTGTTGATTTGACTTCTTATAAACCGGCTCTTCTTATTCCTGTTTATTTTACGCTTATATTCTGCCTTATACTTTCGTTAAGTAGTTTTCTCTATTTGTAGTTTAAATCAGCTACAGTACTACAGTATATATATTAGCAGTAGGATCTAAAAAATCTACCCAATTTTAAAATTTTGGGTTAATGATTACTCAAATCTTTATTTTCTGTTGTCAGGGTGTGACTAAAGTTAGATAACGGGTCTGTTATAAAATCTAGTCATCAAACAAGTCATGAGTCAAATATCTTCTATAAGATATGTATAACTTTTAACCTTTGAAACAACATGTCCAAACACGAATTTCTGTGAAAAACGTCAACAAAACGGACAAGTTATCAGAAAAATATGTTTTTGAGATCCTTTATTGGTCATCCGCTATTTAGACGACTAGACCCTTCTTCTTCGCGATTCCACCTGCGTTCCCAAGGAGTGCTGTACTTCTCGCACCTGGTTATCCAGGTGCCTATGTATTTACTCTTTCAGGCTTTTAAGTAGCTGTGTACATTTAATTCTGGTTCAGTAGTTTTGGCGTGAAAGCGCGACAAGCAGAGTAACCTTCACATTTTATGTACTAAAGTAAGGAATACTGTCAATAGTCTTTGTTTTTTGTATAAGAAAAGACAAAAGAAACCCCCAATATTTTTAACCTAACTAAAAAAACATTAATTTTTCATATATTTTTGTGAATAGGTATATCCCTATTTTTCCATTTTTTGACAATATAATCCCATTAAATAGGTGTTTATTTCGCGAAAACGGGACTTCAATCTATTATTGACATCCAGCCTTAGTGCAATACTTGTTCCAACGAAGGCTGTTAGAAATAATTTTCTAATGTCAGGCTATAGGTCAATCTATTCTTGAACTACCACATTCCTAGACGGTTAGATTTTAGTTTTATTTTCTTTTATTCACCCTTGAACAGGTCAACGTAAAGCCATGTATTCACTAGGAAACAATATTTCAGTATACGGTTTCTGAAACATCACATAGATGTTTAGAGCAACAATGTTTCGAAAACTCTGCCGACCACATCGTCCACAGAAACAAAATTACATGTTTCTGAAACAAATAATTTTGTTTCAGAAACACGTAGATATTGTTTCTGAAACAGTGTTTATACACAATTGTTTCTCAGTGAATATGTTATGGACCATGTGATTAATTCGGGCATTATAAATAATGCCCGAGCATTATGAATAATGTCTAGCTTTATCGGGCCACATGATTAATAACTATCTTAACTTCATTATTTATCACATTGCACGGGCATTATTATATTGCTACATGATAGTTGGGCAATTTGATAATAAAGCTTTATTTTATGCGGTGCGAGGGTGGCAGTTGTTCTAATAAATAAATCCTGTTACTTGCTACATATGTTATGATTATTGTTTTAAATTATATGTTCTATTTTAATGGAAAATTACAAGTCTAGCCAAAAAATTATTAATTGGACTATTGTCATCTGATTTACTAACTCGGCCTCGTTTTTCTTGATCTCATTTTTCTTGGCTCGTTTTTTTTATGGTAGAATTTAATTTGGATTCAAAATATTGTATTAAAAATTGAACTTAGTGACGAAAACGAATCGCTGCAAAACCGACTCCACGTAGTCTTGTCTGCCCTACCCCTAGAGTGCAATTCAAATCCGCTTAGGCGCGGAGGGGCGAGGCGGCCTGCGAGCTGAGGCGCAGGTAGTTGAAACGCTCGCCGCCGCGGCTGAGGCTGGCCGGCGGAGCCGGGCAGCAAGCCGAAGCTGCAGTGGTGAGCGTGAAAACCATCTGCGACGATAAGCTCGCATGGGACCGCCGGAGCCCCGGAGCGCCGGAGCCGTGACAGAAGCGATGCTTGCTGCATGTTGCATGCTTACTTCCATGCTGGGTCAATTAATATGGGATGTGTTATGTTAAAAAAATGAAATTAAATATGTTTGTATTACTTTGCCCAAAAGGTCACGGGCAATATGTATAGTGCCCGGTCAATTTGATTATTTGAATAATTATTATCAAATTGCACTCTCATATTGGGCATTTTTCATAATGGCCGGGCATTATGTATACTGCCCAATTTATCACTTGGTCCATAACAAATACATGGCTTAATAATTAAACTTTTTTGGAGAGTGAGACTTAACGAAACTATAATACTGTATAATTTGCTATACTTACTTGCGGCTTAAGAAACCGCAAGATGGGGAAAATAACAGTGAGGATTATTTTGTTGCTAGTTAGTGCAAAGTTTCACTTTGTATAATAAATGTCAAAGTGGCTACAAATAAATAAATCACGATTTAGTGTTTGCGTGTTTCTTGATTTGAATGTTATGAATTATGATTTGAATTATACTATACTAATTGAAAGTAGGTTTGGTTAAATTTCCTAATCTCAGGAACTACTTATAGGAGGAGTTTTCAATGTAGAAATATTTATTGAAAGTTTTCTTTTCTTTACTTAGATACGCGCGGAACATTGGCCGTGCCGTCAAATAACCGCACAATGCACAGATTGTTGATATGACGGCTGGTTATAGTTTAGTTATCTTTATAGTTTGACGCAACACACTCTTAAAACAGAGATAAGTATCTCTTTATATCCTCCCCAAACTTACATACATATCTTCCTCCACCAGGCTCTAGGCAACATGTACTTCGCCCATTCCTCTCTAACCGACCTGAAGATCTGGGACTTCGAGCAGAAGGCCTACGTGGAAGCCATAGGCAAGGAGGTCCATGCTGGCAACATTGAGAAGATCACCACTAAAGAGAAAGCCAAGTTTCCGCAGCATTTCTTCCCGGAGGTAGGTAAAATAAAAACTAGATATTTTTGTTCTTTCAAAGGAGGTCAGATACGTATTGGGTTGCCCGTGTAACTGGAGTGGAGGTCAGATAGGCAGTCGCTCCTTGTTGTGTATGCAAATAAATGATTCTATTCTATTCTAAAAAACACTGGTACTCATCTGCATCCGGTTAGACTGGAAGCCGACCCCAAAATAGTAGGGAAAAGGCTAGGCATTATGATGATGATGATGATGAGAGGAGGTCAGATAGGCAGTCACTCCATGTAGACTGGTCTGGATAATCTGGATTGGACTGGAAGGCGACCCCGATATAGTTTAGTTAGGAAAAGTTAGCATCTTACCAACTTAGATTCACTAGTTAGCACACGCACGCCATTAGGGTCGAAGTGGTCGCCGTTGCCGAAATCGGCGTGGAAGATTATTATTATTATTAGTTTGCCAGACACAATTAATGAAAAAACATACCGGCCGAATTGAAAACCTTCTCCTTTTTGAGAAGTCGAGAAAAAAAAATTACATAAAAAGATAATGCAAGCTTATTTTATGCAGAAATGTAGCGTAACTTCAATATTATTGAAATTGCAATCCTGTTCTATAATTTTGCAATGCAAATATTTAGATGCTAAATTACGTATAACACGACATTTACAAATAAACATGAATGACTAGATTCGAGAATAGCTATCTTTCCTCTTGTAAAGGTGAACCCTAACAACTGCTGACAACCTCGAGAAAGTTTAATGTACCATGACATTTATTTAGTTACGTTATATGTAAGTAGCTGTAGAAACATTTTCAGCATCGGGATAAAAAATAGCCTTAAGCCTACCTGAACAGATGAGCTATCCTACAGGGATTTTTTTTCAAATCGGACCATTAGAGCATGTTCTTGATAAACGCGTTCAAACAAACAAAAATCTCTTCAGCTTTATAAAGTTGGTATGGTTGCTATTTACTAGTACATCCCTGTTTCCCATGGTTTCACCTGCGTCCCGGGATAAACATTTTGCGCAATGAGATAAAAAGTAGCCTAAGTCGTTTCTCAGGCCTTTATTTTTAACGACGTCAAAAATCATCAAATGACCCCTCACGCTGTGGGTTAGCAGCGGTGAGGGAGTGTCAGACTCTTACTGACTAGAAATCGTCGTGTTCCGTCGTAGGTCTTTTATGAACCAGGGACGCGGTCACTCTTTCGAACAATCCCGCAGCCCCGGCAGACGTTTCTCAGGCCTAATACTAACTTTATAAAAACGACAGACAGACAGTCACTGCCACATTTACAAATGTAAGGATTCTTGAATGGAAAAGCAATTAGTTGTTAAAGTATTCGTGTTGTCATTTAATTACCAATTGTGTAATTAGTGTCACTTACATATGTGTTAAGTCATTAGACGAAACTTAACTACAAAATGGCTAGATAACACTTAATGGATTACGATTTACAACTCTGCATTTTTGCAGTTAAATTTTATTTTAAAGAGATTGGCGATTTTGAACTCCGTACATATCTTTTCAAGCCGATAATTTCCTTTCGAAGTAAAATATTATTGGTCGATATCTAGCTCTATTTATTTGTCACGGCTGTGTAAACACTCACTCTCAATTAGGAAATGGTCTACTAATTTATCCTTGCAGTATAAATGATCGCAAAAATTCTATCTCAATAATTTGTCCCCGTAGTCTAAACTCATATAAAACTTAGGCTCGGGCAGCCAGACTTTTTATAGGACAAATAAATAGGGCAGATTTCTGAGGACGTGTACGTTGCACTATTTCTATCAGAGTATTCTATTTTCTTCTGCAAAAAATCAGGCACAGGTTATTGGAAGTAGGCGAGCAGTCTTATATAAAAAAAAAACAAATACTGACTCAATTATTCTTCCTTCCAGTGTAAATGGTCTCGCAAAGGGTTCCTGCGCACGCGCTGGTGGATCCGCGGCACGGCGGTCGAGTTCGTCAACATACATCTGTTTCACGACGCCTCTAACCTGCTGGCTATTGAGCCTTTTCCTTCTGTGAGTAATTAGTAGTTTTATATTTTTTTAAGGCTTTTGTACAACCTATTAAGCTCTCTTCATATCTAATGCTAGCTGTTTCCCGCGATTTCACCCACGACCCTGGATGACCACTTCCTTTTTCAGAATACGGCCTCGCGTGTACAAAATTTCATTTAAATTTCAATTCGGTTTTTTTAAGTGAAAGTGTGACAGCGTGAACACATGAACTTGAACTTTTATAGACCCAATATTTTATCTAAGAGTTTGTAGAATGGAGATGTTATTTCAATTATAAGCTTAGGTAACATATCTTTTGAGTTCAGGCATTTTTTTCATGATTTCTTCACCAAACCGCTTTGAGCAAGCGTGGTGATTAACGCTCAATCTTCTCTGTATGAGACGAGGCCTGTGCCCAGTAGTGGTAGAGTAAAAAGGCTGATAATAATGATTTTCTTCCCTCTCCTCCTCCCCTAACTTTCTTGACAAATTGCTACTTTTATAATTTTCCAGGTATACTGCAGATCGCGGCGCCGCGCGTTACGTCACACGTTGCGTCATCTGCACTCCGACGTCAACGCGGCTCCGTACTTCATCTTCGGAGACTTTAACTTCAGGACTGATACCGCGGGCGTTGTTAAGGTAAATAAATAGATGTTATATACAAAGGCATTTTAAAAGAAAATAGGCTGACGCAATATGAAACACTATAAACGAATCATGAACGGATCACTACGAACGCGATCATGGTAGGTGGTAGATTTTTTTTGCTACGAAGTGTTATTTGTTGTTTCCTACTTTATAATTTTAGATTTATAACGTAGTATCCGATGGCAAAGGTTAAATAATAAAAAAAAACCTTAGACCCAAAAGTACGGATTCTTTTTTGCTCTTAGAAGTCATTCTTCACCAATAGACTAAGAAAGGAAAATCAGTCTATTTACATTTTCCCAGTAAACAATCTTAGCCTCATATTTACTACACTACTCCAACACATATACTAACAAAATCCCCCCTCTTCTGATAACCAGAAGGTGACAGAAGATCTCTCAGGCAGCCGCCTACAGAACGGCACGAATGTAGACGCGTGTAAGCTGCAGTACCGCGCCCCTGCAGACGGCAGGCTGGTGCTCACGATAGGCAAGAAGGAATTCTCCCATGTCGACCATCAGAAGATATTTAGGGAGCCTTGGGTAAGTAAAAGATTAGTAAAAAGTTCTTAAGGCTTAAATTGATAGAAGATTGATTGGTTAGATGGTATTGGTGACCATATTTTATTGAAGCCATCTGACTAACCTTTTCATAAACTATGTTGGGGTCGTTTCCAGCCTAACCGGTAGTAGCTAAGTACCACAGTTTAACATGGAGCGACTGCCTATATAACCTCACTATGTACTCCATCTGACTGAAGACTGATTGACAAATTTTCTGGCTTCTCACAAGACGTTACAATCAAAGATGTTTCAAATTGACAGCCGGGACTAATTTATCACATCATCCGAAACACAAACTCGCTAAGACAATATGGTCACCCATTCACTGACCGACCATACTAACCGTTACTTAGCGTATAATTTATGAACCCGTGTGGCTGTTACTTAATTCCTCTTAAGTCATTTAAATCTAAGATATAAAATTTGTTCACGGTAGTAGTTTAACTTTTCACCCGATTAAAGCACTAAAAAGCTTGCCACTTTATTTCCAGCTGCAGCGCTTCGACCGCGAGCTGGAGGCGCTGCGGCCGCACCTGTACGAGTTCCCCGTCAAGTTCCCCCCCACATACCCCTTCGAGGAGGACCCGCTGCTGCCCACGCACTACATGAAGACCAGGTAATACCAGTTCCCCAGTGGCTGCAGAATTGTTCGAAAGAGTTACCGCGGCCCTGGTACATAAAGGACTTAAGAAAATGGTGGGTTTTGATTGAGGGGAATTGAAAGGGGAACGAACCTGTCCGGGGCACCGCGGTTTTCGTGGTGCAGTGTGGGAGCAGATCAATATTTTATCTGTGTTTACTTTTCAATTATCAAAATCCCTAAAAAACCGAAACCCACTTCAGCAGTTCTCTCTGAGGCCAAACACGAGGTAATTAAAGGATGGATCAGGGTAACTGCTACATAATATTGAAGAATTTAGTTTTTTTTTATTTCTTTTTGCGGTGCCCATTCCTTTATTTTCTATCAACCTCATGATCAACCGAGCCGTGTTGTATTTTAATATAAGAATATTAAACTTGCAGATGTCCAGCATGGTGTGACAGGATCCTGTTATCTCAGTCGGCGCGGCTGCTGGTGCAGACGCAGGACACAGCCCGACCTGCTGACAACAGACATATGCATTCCTCTAGGTTTGTATACCTTTTATAATGTCTTTAAACATTTTTCTGAGGAAAAATATCATGTTAAAATAAAATTGAATTTTTGGTTCTAAAAGATGTATGTTCTCTGACAACCACAGGTGACCACATAAATTGTGATTTATTTAAAACTACTGTTTAAAAGGAAGTGTGTTTTTTTGTGTTTCGGTTAATTTGGGACTTAGTAGTTTGGATTCATGACTTTTATTTAATAATATGAATAACTGTTGCTTTCATTCAGAAACTAATGCTGCCATATCTTAAGTAAAAAATTGAAATATATGTAACAAAAACTATCCTATGCCCTTCTCCCGGTCTAAGTTACCTCTTCTCTATATAAGCCAGTATTCATGAGTTATAAAATGTATAACTAACACGACTTTCGATGTATTAAAGTTTATATTATTTAATCTTTACAACATATATTTGCAGGAAATCAGTGACAGACTCAACAGACAGCAGTGGTCGAGTGTCGTCGTCTGACAGCAGCCCCGCAAGGTCCGGCTCTCCGGCGAGGCAGAATACACAGGTAACAAACCTATAGGATAAACATAGTTTTTTTGTGTGTAAATATTTTAGACCCTTATATATATTTTTCACATGCCTATACTGTGTGGTCCAAAATGTGACGAGGAGTGTCCTATGTTGATTTCTCATGACATGAGGTACACGGAAGATACGCAATTTATTCTTTGAATCTGTTCTTTAAAGTCTGAAATTGCTATTACGCCTTGTGCCTTGAGCAAGAGGAGTGATAAACCCTCATTCCTTCATTGTGTGAGAAGTGGCCAGTAATCCTGCAATGGGACGATAATAAGGCTGATGATGATGAGAATCTTAAAGAAATAAAAAAATATAAAGCGATTATTTATTTGTATTCAATTTGGATAAAAAAAAATTAATGCTATAAGTATTTATTTATATTGAAACATTCAAATTGAGAACCACCCTCGAATTTCTTTTTGGTACCCCTAGTTAAAAATACCATCAACATTTCCAGGGCAGTCCAGGCAAGACATTAGAGAAGAAAAGCAGCATGGCAGAGCTTGATGCTCTGTCCGTACCTGTCGCCAACATGAACTTCAGCCGCAAGAGCATCGCCGACCCCACCAGTGTGCAGCAGGCCATCAGTGCCAGGTTCGAAATCGTCTAACTTAGTAAAAATCAACTTTAAAAAACTTTGAAAAAATATTTTTTTATAGGTTTTCAAAAACAGCTACAAAAAAGTCAATTTAATGAAGTAACGAGTCCAGGGGTTTAATTATTTTTATCTATAATTTGATGACTTGATAATTGGCTTTTGGTGTTCACCAGTTGGTCAAAAGTTCAAAGTTGGTCTGTATAGCCAGTCACTATATTTAAAAAATATTTGATACACGTATGAAGGACATGTATGCGAACAAATATACTCAGATATTTCAGAAATCAGAAATATCATCATTTTTTACCTGTCCGCTTCGCGTGGAATGTCCTTTTGGTTAGACTGGTTGTCAGATTGACTACCCGTAACGGCTGCCAAGCATGTTCAAATGACAGCTGGGGTCGAAAATTGTACTTTCTGAAATGTTGTGGAACTCGCCACAGTCGTCACGATAACATGGTTAATTAGCAACTGATTGAAGCAAAGCCTAACTTTATGATGTAATTATATGTAGTTCGGAACGACTCGTGCATTGATCAGAATCGTCATTTTTATGAAAACAAGATAATGATATATATCACTGTTATAGCAGCTAGATAATAATATTTACACATCTATCAGGATGTGTGAAGCAGAGGGCACACGTCGGCGACTGGTCCGCAACCAGTCGGAGGGCGAGCCCGCGCCCCGACGCGACCCACACACGCGGCGACGGGTTGCTTACGGCGTCATAGGAGATGCTGCTTGTATGGGGGATCATAAGGTAAGACTATATTTCGACCATCAAAATTAACTTTATTTACAGGTTTTCTAAATCCCTATTTATGCAAATACATACCTATTCAATATATTACAAATTAAATCTACATATTTACAAAAACAAGGAATTATTAAAACTTATTTAATTATTACATGCTCATTAATTACACAGTTCACATTTCTTCACTTTCATAATCTGATGAGACAGTAACATTCATAAAGATATATTTTTTAATTTAAATAAGAAATCCTTTTCCAGCATTTGATAAAATTATTTTTATCACCTTTCTTATTAATCAATTACACATATCAAAAATCATCGACATATCTTAATTATTATCAAACTAATAAACACAATATCTCCCACAGCCAATCTACTTACGCGTGATGCTCCAAACGGACCGAGGTAGTACTCCCTGCTGCAACCCCCTCCTCTGTCCCCTCCCCTCCACCCTGTCCCTCACCTCCCGAGCCTCCCCCCTCCCCCGCCTGCCTACAGACCCTGACCTCTACGCGAACAAGAAGCTCAAACTACCCCCCTCTACTAGCCACCCAGACAAATTAACAGACGAAAATCTCAAACGTACTAGAACGGGATCATTAAACGAATCTATGTTTCGAATACCACATGTAGAAATAACTAGTGCTGACGGCAGTTACGATGGAATTTACGTTAACGATATCGATAATACTCTTTTATCTGTTCGACGATGTGTCGATCCTTATACGCCAGAAAGTATCGATTCCCACAGCCCTAATGTCGAAGCTTCATCTGGTTCCGATGAATTATCAGTCGAGGTTACAGAAATATCGACTAATAAATCGACTAAATTGAGCCGAGACAGAAGTGTATCACCGACACAGTTAAAGAATCGATTAGATAAGTTGCTCTCGGATAAAGATGATAAGGTCAAATCGATACCTGAAATTCAGAGGTTGAATAGTCGGGAATCCTGTAAGTCTGAGGCTAGTAAGAGTAAAGGTGGTTTGTGTTGTTTGGCACTGAAATGTTATGGGTTCTGTAGGCGGAAGGCGAGGAAAGTCAAATGTGATTGTAGCGGCTTAACCAAGTGTTGCACTTAAAAGCTTATTTTTTTATGTTGGGATACTTAAACGCCACTTAATTTTAAACTAGATAATATCTTAACGTATGGTGGATAAGGTATTTTTGACGTATCCTAATATAAGTCTGAAGTTAGGCAATTTAACTGTCAAGTAGTATTTTTTCTCCTTAAAAGTTTCTACTATGCTGATATTCAACTAAATTCGGACTTGCCAAGTTACGTCGAATTAACTGTGAAAAATAATTTTAAAAAAGACTTGAATTTTAGTAGGCGTTTAAGTGTTACAATAATAGTAATGTATCTGACTCGATTAGTTTTTGTTTTAGTCGATTTTTTTAACGATTATTAACTTTGAAATTTAATTCGACTTTTTTGTAGTGACGGTAAAAAGTATGGTTTTTTGCAATGGTATTATTATTTTGTTATTTTTGGACATTTTTGAAGTTGATAATCGTTTGATAATGCATTGTTTGTGCAGTTTTTATTTTTCGTATTTAATTGTAATGCACTGTTTTGACTTTTTTTTATTTTGTATTAATTTTTAATTATTATTATAAAACCTTTAATAAGGTTTTGTTTGACCAAAAAATGGTAATATTCTTACCGTGGACGCATGGTAATTTGATGCCGCATGCATTTTTAACTTGTAACATATCAATGTCCTATTGAATCTTAATTTAATTATTCAATTAATTTGTATAATACTATTTTAGGTATAATCTTGCTACTAGTCGAAATAATCTATCGATATATCGATTAAACCCTCGAGTCACCACTCTAAAATATTTGACAGTCAAAACCATAGAGTGTTGTGGACTTTTTTTAAGGCAAAAGCATTATTCCTAATTTTCCACTATTATTAATAATAAATTATTGCAATATTTTTCTTAAGGGGGGTACTCAATGCAATATAATAGTTAATATTTAATTTGTTATTTACTTAATGACTCAGTTAATTTAATAAAATCTTATACCAAATGGTTTGTAAAGTCTAGTCTCTATGCTCAAGTGGATCTTAAACGCATACTCCTTTGAGTATGTTAATATTTGCTTCTAAAAATTATGATTTTGTTGGTTTGGTCTAGGTTGCATACTAAAGGACAAATACTCGCTTTCCACCCGTCGTGAAATATGCTTAATCAATTTTAGCAGAACTTACAAGAAAAATAAAATGTGAACAATAGACTTAGTTCCATGACCACTAGAACGGGCTTTATAGCTGAATCACAAAAGAGTGAAATAAATGAGAAAAAAAAACTCTAGCCTGACATCATTAAACATTTTTCGTCCAAAAAGTTTTGCTAAATTCCTTTACTGTAAAGCATACCTTTGAGAAAATGGTTATATAATAAACCAATAGGCACAGTGCATAATGAGAAATACAAAATCTTCTAATGCAATTTACCTGCACTTCTAAAACGACTTTGTGGTGCAACGGCTAACCTAACATCATTCTTAAACTATATTTAACCTAGAACATTTCAACAAAATACGACACTAAATAACTTAAAAAGTATTATAAAATAATTGGTATTTTATCTAAATTAACTTTAACTTAACAGTCACTCTTAGTTACCATTGTTTTTGGTTTAAAGTCACTATTTTTATTTAAGACTGGTAACACTTATCTTATTTAATTTTTCACAGTGGTAAGACCTTACGATATTATTTTTATTTAAAAATGTTACTTACGCATAATTCATTACAATTTAAATTAAAGATTGTAACACTTAAAGTATAAATAGTAAAGTGTTACAATCACAACACTTAAAATTATTTTAAAAAAATTTAAAATTTAAAAAATAATTTTAAGTGTTCCACGAAAAACACATATCGATATATTTTCCGTTAATAAAAGTGCTTTTGGATAACATCGATATTTTTCTCAGCTCTTGTAGCTATCGTCAATTATTTCAAGCTACACTTTTATCAATTAAAACTACTTATATCTACTATTTCCTTGGAAAATCACAAAAGAGGAAAAAAATATGTCGGAGATAGTCAATAGTACGGTCACTGAACGAGCCGCAAGCGCGCCCTCTGGTGGCGTTTTCGGTGAAACAACAATATGGCGCGCTTGCGGCTCGTTCAGTGACCGTACTATTGACTATCTCCGACATATGTCGGAAGGCGTCATCAGGAAGGCAGGCACTATCGTCCGACATCAGTTAGGGTAATCAAGCAAAGAGATAAATTTGGATCTACAACGCTAGGCAATAACACTAGGTACACTAGACGTGACGTAGGGTAGTAACGCCACGAACACTCAATGAAGACTCGACCAAGACTGAACTAAGACTGAACAAAGACTGAGCTCCGCGGACGCCGCGCTGACCGCCACGACTCCGCCAAGCGCGCCAAATTGTTGTTTCACCGAAAACGCCACCAGAGGGCGCGCTTGCGGCTCGTTCAGTGACCGTACTATTGACTATCTCCGACACGGCCATAACTGACATACACACGTCCTCGTGTGGCTACACATTGTACCTGGTGACAGAAGAAAACAAAACTGGAGTAACTTTTCAGCTCGGCCTCCCTGACTACACGAGTAGGAATGACAAAATAATTTTAAACAAAATAGAAACGAAATATTTAGAAAGAATGCCACAATCTTAAAATCAATCGAAATCAGATCACACAATCTCGAATTAATGCACCATGTAAATGATCCAGACAGACCTAAGTCAATCAGGAATCGATAGGCTCCAGTCCTTCTTACTGGGCGTGTCAAAGATGAAAAATGATCAGTCCTTCTCACTGATAAGTTGTCACAATGACACAAGCATTCCAGTACTTCTCACTGGAATACTCCTAGGATCTACCCAAGGGATATCAGTCCTTCTCACTGATATGGTAAGGTAGGAATTGCATCTGAACAATGAACTTTGCAATGGAATTAGTAGCATTAACTTGAAATAAAATCAGTGAAATCAATTCGCACAAAATCAGTCACAATTATCAGTCAGATACAATTATCATGCGTGCACTAATTAGAGTTCGATGAAGTACCTAATCAACAGTAACTAAATCTCATTCAGCAGCTTGGGGCATCCTTATATCGTGGGCATACTTCTAGGTTCTATTACCAGTTAAAGATTTCAAAACATAGCGATCGCCTTCAAGTAACACAAGAACCTTAAATGGCCCTTTAAACTTAATTTATTTTCTTTTTAATCAAAACTAGGTTACCAACTTTCAGAATAAGGGCTGCTTTGTGAAAGTTCTAAAACCCACAAAGCGATTTCGTCCCGATCCGGGAATCGAACACAAGACCTCGTGTATAGCAGTCACGCTTGCGACCACTTGGCCAACGAATCAGTCAAACAGTATACAGTTCTAGACAAGCTAGGTACAATAAAATTGGATTGATCTCACCCGGTTTCCACTCTAAGCGCGTGACGATGCGCATATCACTATGGCGCGCAGTATAGCAAGGCTTTCGCGGACGTGAAGCCACGTAGATGCACGAGCACCAACACTCCGATGTGACTCAACACACGATGACACGTTGGGCTCCTGGCAGGCAGCTGGGCTAGGATGCTCCGCAGTAATTTTGTCGCCAGATTGCACAGTAATCAGCGTCATTGTTGAAACATAAAAAAAAGACAAATTCGGTTAATTTTCTAGCATACCCTCAATAACTAGCTTGACATGTAACAATGGAAAACGATACCATTACCATAACCGTGGTTACCATACTTGTACCTTCGCTGAAATTCCCAATCAATTTTCTACTACCTACATTTCAAAATTATTGACGTTCAAATCTTTTTTTTTTTTTTTTTTGTTAGTGGGTAGAAATTTATCTTTGCATGGCGAATTCGAAACGCATGTGGGCATTTGGATTGCATCCCACTTCTGATGTCGGAGGGCGACATCAGAATGGGACTATCGTCCGACATCAGTTAGGGTAATCAAGCAAAGAGATAAATTTGGATCTACAACGCTAGGCAATAACACTAGGTACACTAGACGTGACGTAGGGTAGTAACGCCACGAACACTCAATGAAGACTCGACCAAGACTGAACTAAGACTGAACAAAGACTGAGCTCCGCGGACGCCGCGCTGACCGCCACGACTCCGCCAAGCGCGCCAAATTGTTGTTTCACCGAAAACGCCACCAGAGGGCGCGCTTGCGGCTCGTTCAGTGACCGTACTATTGACTATCTCCGACAAATATATATAACTCGACTACAATATTTCCGTGTAACGACAAAAAATATATTTTCATGCCATTAGAACAAGTTAGATCAAATCCTAGCTTAGTTAAGGCTACAAAAGGAACAAAAACACTGACATACCATAATATACACACTAACAAAAATAATATATGTAGCCACCATTATTTTCTTCGTAGTCGAGTAAAAAGATCGTAAGTTCTAACCACTGTTCACTTAGTGCTCTATTTATTAATAAGAAACGATTAGCTTTGCGTACTATCCGTAAGCAGAATTACTGCGGATTTCAATAACCGATCCATCGATTCGTCGTTTGCGATCGGAGATTGCATTTGGACATTACCTTCATGTAAATTAAGATTCTCTAAGAGCTCTGCCTCATTAAGACGCCATGGCGACGTCGCCAAATTGGAAGCGTGGCCACGAGTTACAGTTCTCTACGTGGCTTCTGGCTACACTGGCAGCTTGATGACGACAGTTGCCACAATAATATACACGGTAAAGTGCACCTCCCTCACACAGTCGCCAGTGTGGTCGCCAGTCAGCCGCCATTTTGGACGGTTCTACATCCATTCCTGATGACGTAAAACTTATGAATGGATCGGTTATTGAAATCCGGAGCAAATCGTTTCTTGTTATAAGATCCGGGCAGTAGTAATACGTAAGAACACGTATATGTAAGTTAAACCTTGACGAGGTGTCAATTAAAAATAAACTTTATTTGCACTGATTTAGAGTTTTATTTTGTGTATTTTTATTTTGTATCTTGTAGATGCGTTTTTAACGAGCTTTTAAATTACATGCATGGTTTTCGATAAATATTGGCTATTGTATCGCGGTTTTGGAAGGGCTGCACTTTATATAAAGAAGCCAGAAAGTCTGAAATTAAGGCTTATCCGTTATACCAGATAGGCAGTCGCTCCATGTGAAACAAAAGTTATGCCCGTTTTCACCAACAATCTCTTAATCTAAGTGCCACTTAGATTAAGAAATTAGATAAGATAGATTAAGGGCTCTCCCAATTTTGACATAAATAACTATGTATAAGGGATACCTAAACTTTGGTGAAAACAAAATTCTTATTAAGTGTTCCGTAAATGCTCTTAGGGGATCCCTTAATTTAGGTATTTGTTGGTGAAAATGGGCATTAGACTAAAATCGGTCTCCCAGCACAGTTGGGAAAAAGACAGATGACGATACGCAATCTTTGAATATTAATTTTCTTATGTCGACTTGAAAATAAAATTGGAGACAGATTACTATCGTTAAAAATAATTTAGTTGTATCTAGTGAAACGTGGTACGAACCAGCTTTATTAAAATATTGCTTTAATAATAATGCATGTAATTTATAAGTTGTATGTATAGATGTTTTGAATTGCTCCCTTTGTTATTTTGTTGTTATTTTCAGTTTTTGATGTTGTGGTTGTGCGCTTTGCTTGTAAGTATTGAGTTTTTATTTTAGTTTGTATTGTATTTAGAACTATTTACAGTAATATTCGTGTAGAATTATTAGATTGTTTTGTTCATGAAAATTTAAAGTCTTAGTGAACTTAATTTTGTTTACTTTTGCTATTATATCAACCAAAAATAAGTCTTACTGCGCTTTTACACTAGCGGATTTTTGTAAAAAAATTAAGCGTATAAGCGCGACACCGCGCCGAACCGAGCGTAAAATCCGGTGGTGTGAAAACGCTATTAGAAGCATTGAAATTATAAAAAAAAAGTATTTGCGATTTATATTCTTTATCATATTAATTACTTACACACTATTCAAAATACTGAAACCGTAACACTTACGTTTCAGGCAACTTTCGCCAGGAGTTTCATTCTGAATCGTCTCCCAAACACATTAAGACCGAGGACCCGGAGACAGCTGACAGCGTCACCGATACCCCCAGCTCACGGTACATACACTTCAATATGGAAAGCCCTAATAGCATATTTAAAGAAACTGATATATAAATATGTATATTTACTATATATTTATTGTATATCAAAGTTTCAATAGTAAAAGTTGCGATAAACTGCAATTTCTTTGAAGTAGGTAAAGTATATCTGAATTTGTAACTGGGAGAAAAAATATCTTTATGTATATATTTCTATATAATTCTGTTAATGGTAATTAATTTGCAGTAAAATATATAAAGAAGGATAATAGAAAGATACAAAGTTCTTCAATTACTAAAAGTATATTGGTATATGCAAATATGGTATTTATCTTTACTCCCTACATATATATGAGTAATTGCCAATTACAGTAAAAACTTAGCTACTTACTTAAGACATTTTCTCAACTATTAATATTATCATGGATATTTTGAAAAAAATGAGCATTCATATCATAAACATTTAGGAGAAGCTCTATCTATTATTGAAAGTTTTAATTTGAAAAATAATAATTACATTCCAAATGAAATGATTACAAAACGTAATTATTTTTATAAATATGTATTGTTACATAAAATAAAATTTTAGATAGGTTAATAATTTAATTATTATAATTATAAAAAAATACTCATCTAGTCTTAGTTATTTATATTTTATGCTGTTTTTGCTATTTCTCATTACTATTATGTATATGTGATTATACCTACTTCTATATTGAATTATTTGAATTTTAAATGTATGTAATTAATTTAGGATAGTCGGGGATTTACCACAGGGTACTTTATTTGCAATTTTCTATTTTTTGCATATTATAAATAAGGAAGAATATTAAATAAAAATATATAAATACCTACGGGAGTCCTGCATTACAATTATTTAAAATACTATTTCACAAAGAATTACTGTATAATTAAAATGTATAAGTTTTTAACATGGATAGAAAAGTTTTGCGATGGCGTTGACCACATTTCGCACAGTCGACTTGAGATTATATTTCGAAACTTGACACATAGGTTAGTATACGCATTATACCCTAAGTTTTTTCTTGGTATCACACTTTCAATTATCATATAAAAAAAAATCAATATAAAAACAAAAACTGTTTGACGGACTCCCCAGTAATAAAATAAATACAAAATAATCTAGACTTAGATCGTAATCGGTGTCTATAATAATGGCTAATATACCGTTCAATAATATAGCATGTAGATAAATAAAATAATAATAATAAACCCTCCAGAATTAATAATAGGTACGATTAATAACTATGCTCATCACTATTGTGATAATAATCGGATACTGATCATTCGCATCACATTAAAATAATAATAAAAATCTTTATTTCTTTGCACTTTTAAAAAAACTGGATCTATTAAATTTCATCACCATAGACTTATAGAGAACAAAGGTCTATGTGTCAAATAATGTTTTCAAAATTATTTAATTCTTCTAATTAAATCTCTGTATCACATTTATTCAATGTTCTAAGCTAAATATCGCAAAAATCACAATCGGTTCAGTAGTTCCTCAGATGATCATCAAATCTGTATTGTGACATATTAATATACTAAACATATATAATAGATTATAACACTTCTTCCTTACTTATAAGATTTCAAATTCTTCTTATGTATAGGAATTCAATATTTATTGTCTGTCGTAGAATCTGTGGCAAGAATTTCAGATTTAGACACCTAGTTTATTAAAATGGTAACAAATGTTGCCTAGAAAGATAGTAGAAATAAGTGACCCTTTTATGGGACTATTGAAAGTCATAGTATGGGTAGGGACATAGCTGCAATAAATATTTTGTATATTAAAAAGTCCACGTACATTAAGGGTCCGTTCAGACAGACCGGCTCGGAGAGCATCGGCGTGCATTTTTCTTTTCACACAGACCGGAATCGGCTCCGATCGGCTGCGTGAGATGCAATCGGAGCCAAACGTCAGCAAGACCGAGAAAAAGTACGCGATCGGAGCCGGTCGGCACCTCTTATCATTTCACACCGAGCGCCTTTGAGCATTCTTAATGACAAAAGCAGTGCGCATGCAAAAATAAACCTTACTTCAAATACTAAGTACCCGATTTTCAACGTCTTAAGAATTTGCTTCTCTCCGAGCCGGTCTGTCTGAACGAACCCTTAGGCACCATGCAATACTTTTAAACGTAATTTTTTTAAAGATATGGTATGTATTTAGGGAAAAATGGCAACATTTTAAACTAGAAATAAATATCTAAATTATGTTTATCATATATATCTTACATCTAAATTATTTATACTGTCTTTCAAATTCTTTATACGTATTCATTGAACCATATCATTATCGCTGTCGTAAGTTTTAACTGTACCTGCCTTAGTATTAATATTATTTAAAATAAAAAAAAATATCCTATTTAAATAATTATATTATGTAAATAAAATACACTAAAGTAGATACGTATGTATGTATAATCAAAATATGTAGTGAGTTTTATGCATAGTATGTATTTTATGATCAAGTATTTATTTTGTAATCAAATACCTACATTTCTAGTCATTTTTAAACGTATAAATAATATTTATAAAACTAAGTTCGCCTGCAAAAGTATATAACATAGATACAAACATTATTTTGGAGGTTTGTAAACTCTAATACAAAAAAAATGATTATTTAATATGATTTACAGCTTCTGAATGTAGTTTCTATCTTTGTATACCTACAGGATATAAAAACTAAGTCTAATAACAAAACATACCTAGTAATTTTAGATAAAAGCAATATATATTTAGGTAAGCTAAACTAGCCAAAGAATAAGTAGGTACTTAGTTTCATCGCATCTATTAAAGTCTTTAATATAGACCGAGTCTTTGAGTCAAAACTAGGGAATGCAATCCCGACTCGAGATTGCAAATTCGGGATCCCGCGGGATTAAAAATATCAATCCCGCGGGATCCCAGAATTTTCGGGATCCCGTCTAATAAAAAAAAAATTGGATTCAGATGACTGAAAAAGCTAATAACTGCTTGTTTGTGATAGTGAGGTTAATTAAAATAACATATTACTCGAAAGAAAATAAAAACCTTCATTCTTTAATCTTACGAAATTAACGTAGGTAAATTAGGTAATCAGAACAATAAGCTTATTTCAAGGGAATTAGGAAAAAGAGTGATTTTGAAAATGACTTCTTAAAAAACAAAGGGTATTAATAGTTTCATCTGCTAAACGGCATCTAATGTCCGTTGCAATGTACCCCGCTGCTGAGAATGCCCTCTCCGACTCAGCGCTGGTTGGCAACAGCGTGGCGAAGCAATTATATGCAAACTGCAAAAATCCATTTCTTTTTTAATGCTAGATTCTAATTTGTCTAAGCTCGTGGACGTGGATATACGTGCAAAAAGACTTTTAGAAGCTTGCAGAGTTTCTTCTAATTTCTCTTGAAGTGTTGTATGTGTGTGGTTGTGTGTATGTTACGTCGCTGTCCGCTGACCACTGCCGCCCAATCCCGTCAATCTCGAACGGGATCTCGTCATATGATGCGTCGGGATTGATCCCGAAAAATTACACGAGGTCTCGCGAGATCGGGATCCCGCGGGATCGGGATTGCATTCCCTAGTCAAAACACAGTCTTGTAGGTGTTAGAAAAGACAATCAATTAATATTATATTGTATTATCGCCATATTTTCACATTTATTATATTTAATTACATGTCTATAGGTTATGATTACCAAAGAATCAACTTGTTTTAATAACTACAGGCATCAGTATTTAATCAAATACGATATTTTGACACTATTTAGTCAGTTTTTAGTCAATGGTGACTTATTTAGTAGGTATTTAAGAACGCAAATATATCGATAAATAGACAAATATTTAAAATCTAGGTGTCGTAAACGATAATACAAATAAAAGAACACCAAAGTGGAGAGATTGTACCTAATTATTATATCTTTATATCGATGTTGTAATAATTACATTCTTAGATAGAAAACATGTTGTGTAGCGTTGTAGGCCTCGATGAAAAATTTTGCATCGTCCAACTTTGAATAATATCGGAATTTAAAAAAAATTGAAGTGTATGTCTGGAAAAACCAGGTCATTTTTCAAAAAATATATATCCAAACCTCAGAGGCTTGATTCTGCTAAGTTACAAATATTATAACTATGATAATGTGACAATTGGATAACAATTGAATATACTATGTAGCTAATATGGTGTTTATCCATTAGCTCGCTGACTACCAATGCATAAAGGACAGCACTTATCTACGGGTCCCTTAATGGCAGAACTTATTATGTCATAATCCTATTTGCATAAAAATCAGGCGTGAGACATGGTTAAATTAGTAATTTAGTATTTACAAAGTAATCTTTGTAATGTCAAAAATAAGCTTCCGAAACCCGAATTAAGTATACTTATTGATACCATCCAGCTTTTTGAAGAGGTCTACAACAAAAAACCAATTATTACATGTATTAAAACTACGTATATTTAGGAGCATATTTTGCCAAAATACCGAATTGTTTTGTAAAAAGAAAAGAAATAATATTGTTTGTATATTTATAGGAAATAGATCACATCTCTCTTCGCGTTGTTTCACTACTGCTGTTCTGTGTCGTGTATAGTTTAGTCGGTTTTAGTCAACTTTAGTCGTTCTTGTTATTAACTTAGGGCTCCTATAGAAAGCCGACAGATTCAACTGATATGAACATTGGAATTTAATAAGGGTACATCTACACGGTGCAAGCAACTTGCGCATGTTGAGACACATGCAGGTTACATGCATTTTAAGAACGCGCGGGTCCAGCGACTCGCACATGTACCAAAGCAAAATACCCACCCGCGGGCTCTTGTCACTTGCGCGTGTTAACTTGCTCCAGCTACATGCGCCGTGTAGACGCACCCATACTTCCCTGTCCCATCGGTCATATGTGATACACACCGATTGGTTAACTATTGTATCTGCATCTTGGATAGTGAAGTGGTTAAGGGTGAGTTGCACCATTTGAATAAAACGATAAACGAACCATAAGCAGCCGTGAAATTGCCTCCCATTTGTCAACTCGGCGATTTGACAACTGAAAATGGTTCGGTTATCGTTATATGTAGTTGAATGGTGTAACCTAACGTAGGTAAGACTTAAGATTGTACATGAAACTATGTCAATTGGCCAATTTAAAGACGAAAGAGGGACATGCTATTTTTAACCAACACAATTAATCTTAGTGTTAAAAACGCCTTGATGGTAAAAAGTCAGTACTGTGTTCTCTTATAAAGAAGAAAGTATTGCAGGGAAGAAATCAATCGACTTTCTATGGGAGTATATTGCTTGTACTTCGTTTTCGGGTTATGTATGCAAATGTCTTTAGATCTTACCTATTAACAACGTTGGTGCAGCATTTTTGACTTAGATATAACTTATGTACCTATCTTCTTTTAAGAACAGAAAAGGTGACGACCTTTATGTTATTGGCATGCACTTTATTAGTGTCTATGACACACTTTATCGAATGTTAATTTTTTTTATTATTATTTTAATGTTACCTAAATTGTTAGGTAGGTATACTTTAGGCTGAAAGATCATCTGGTAAGATCAGAGACATCGCCTACGTAACTCGATACCGAATAGATATCGTTAAAGTCTATGTCTATCGTAAATACTCTTTAAATGAGCAATTTCAACTATTTTATTGTTCTATATTCTAGTCATTTTAAGTGTATTGTGATCGGTGTGATTAAAATGTTAAAAATATGAATTTGTTTCCTTTAATTTATACATGACTAACTTCCGGAGGGGACTTCACTCCTTATCCGGATAAAAATTAGGTACCTACCTACCTATATAGTAGGTTACTCTATACCACTGACAAGTTTTATGAAAAATATTTTAGTCGTTTTTGCATGAACATTATAACATACTTAGGTACCTATGTATCGATCGGACTACGGGACTAGAGTCCCGGATTTTTGGAAGGCGAGGGTGAACGCCGGAGCCAACATGCTGAAGCCCTTTTTATTTTTTTAAATAGTAGTTTTTGTGTGAAAGTAGATTTAGGATAGTAGGGTACCGTTGGTTATAATATTAGTAGGATTATTAATTAAATGGCCCTTTCGATGTCTTCTATACTTAAATCTATAAGGGTAAAAAAATTAAACAATTTTATTATAATACAACAGATATATTTCTGATAATATAGGAACAAAAGTAAATATGTTGGCTTGTACTTTGTAAATGCAGAACTTCGTACACAAGCTAACTCTTATCGTAAATTATATCCATATAGGTAGGGTAAATATAATTAAACAATTTTATTAAATTAAAACAGGTATATTTCCCTTACTATAGGAACAAAAGTAAATACGTTGGCTTGTACCTAATATAATTTTGTAAATACAGAACTTCGTACACAAGCTAACTCTTATCGTAAATTATATCCATATTGGTTGTATAGAATTATTTATCAGTACTACCTTATATGACACGGCTTCCTGTTACAGTAAATTATTTTTAGTTTGACTTGTAAAATTATCAAAAATAGCACCATTTTAATGAACAACAAAATAGGTAATTGACGTTGGAACATTATTTATCCTTATCAGAGGCCAGGCCATACGAAATTCAGTAATTAAGTACCTATACTATTTATAATTTTTGCTCTGCCTTCTCAGCTTCACCTCTGAATTTAGGCTTTCTACAAGTATACTTTATCTTTCTATATTTACTTACAGCCAATTTCTTCATCAAAAGTAAAAGCCAAAGTAATGTCATAAAGTAAAAGTAACGGTCAAATTCGTTTTATCTATTAGTTTTGCTGTCACCTTAGCCTTAAAAGAACGAATTTGACCTTACTTGTTAATTTCTGACATTACTTTTGATGAAGAAACTGGCTGTTAATAATAACATCCTTTAGTAAATGCAACTAATAGGGTATCTTTGTTAAAATTTTCATTAAATACTTATTACATATTTTAAAATATAAACATTTTTTTTTAAGTATCCTTACTAATATTATAAATCGGAAAGTGAGTTTGTTTGTTTGTTTGTTTGTTCCGCTTTCACGCCGTAACTACTGAACCGATTGCTTTGAAATTTTGCAGACGTAAAGTTAGAAGTCCGGATTAAATAATAGGGTACTTTTTATCCCGAAAAAAATAGATATTCCCGAGGGAAAACAACAATATTGTTTGCTTGATGGATGGATTGTAGATGGCGCTGTGTGTCGTTGTAGCTAAATGATACGATAATGAATCCCCGAAAATGAGGAATTCCCGAGGGATGATGTACAATTTGTTTAATCGTCTAAACTGTTTTTTTTTACATCTACTTATATATTGCAAACGAATATGAACATATAAATTTAGAAGCTAAATGATACGATAATGAATCCTCGAAAATGAGGAATTCCCGAGGGATGACGTACAATTTGTTTTATCGTCTTAACTGTTTTTTTTACATCTACTTATCCTGAAATAACTATAATTCAACGAATTACTAAATGGTATAAGTATTAGTTAAGTTATTTAGTTCTTGAGGTATGCGATAGATGGCGCTGGGTGTTTTTAAAGGTGGTAACGATGTGTTTTTAAAATACGTAAGAAGTGGAATGATAGCTTTTTAAAACGTGGTGACGTTGTTTTTTTAAGATATGTAAGAAGTGCAATGATATCTCGCGCTTTAAGGCTCCAGCAGACCGGATGCGTATGCGTAGACGTAACGTAGACGCGCGCGTCGTTACGCAAGCGGTGTGGCCTGTCTCATACATTTCCATACATTACAACTCATGGTTACGCCGTAACTACGCGCGTGACTACGACGTGGTTACGCATACGCATCCGGTCTGCTCGAGCCTTTAACCTGTAGCTCATTGTTCAATCGCGAGCTTCCCGATAGCTCGATAGATGGCGTTGTGCTTTTCTGTATCGCGATGTTAAGGTTCGCCGCGGGCCCAGTAGCGCCAGGGCCAGTCGCTGCTGCGGGTTGTTCGAATGAGGTACCGCGGCCCTGGTATATAAAAGGCCTAGGACGGAACACGACGATTTTAGTCAGTAAGAGTCTGACACTCCCTCACCGCTGCTAACCCACAGCGGGAGGGGTGAACCGAATTCCACGCGGGCGAAGCCGCGGGCGGAAAGCTAGTAAGTTAAATAAAAAAATACCAATATTCGATTTGAGAACCTCCTCCTTTTTGGGAAGTTTTTGCTTAATAAAACTTGCTATCTCCTTCAATAGTTTGGAATTTACACAGCCAAAATTATATTTTAAGTACCTACCTCAACTTTCGTAAATATGATTTTGCGAAACCTATTTTGAGCGTGCATAGCAACGTTTAACTGTCCAGACACATTCATTGATAAAAACGGATACTTAAGTACTTTAAATTCGTTTCAATTAAAGAAGTTTACAGGAATGTGTTATCCTGTTACTAAAATTATTGTCATAGTATATTTCTTACATAAAATATTTTTCCTTAAAATGTTATCCAACAAAATACATTGATCTTAAGCTTATATTCTAATTACATTCTTGGGGCACTTTATAAGGCATTGATTTTGTTCTAGATACATTAAAAAAAATACTGACACTGTTTCCAAAAAAATGCAACATGTCATGGCTTTATTTTAATTCTAAAACATGCAGCAACTTAACAGTCAACATGATTACCCAGGATTGTTGAGTTGCTACTGCTTTTAAAAATACATTTTAGAAATAAATTACTACATAAGTATAATTATAACAATAATTATTATGGCAAATATTTGTATTAAAAAATATATTAAAAAAGTAGGTACAATATTCTTGTTTACACAATATTTCTCCTTACACTTCTCAGTAATTATAAAAATTACTCATTGCAAATCAAAACAACAGTATAAACTACTTTTACGGATTTTATCGCGGTTATATTAATATTATTTAATCCCGACGTGAATGTAGGGTAGCTGTGTGTAACTTAAATATCAAGACAACCAATACCTTAGTCTGCCCGTGACCATGGATGTTGTAAAGTGTAAAGGATCCGAAAGCGATAAAATCCGCAAAAGTAGTTTTATTCACCAACCCGCATTGAGCAAGCGAGGTGATTAACGCTCAATCCTTCTCCGTGTGAGAGGAGGCCTGTGTCCAGCAGTGGGACGATAAAAAGGCTGTAACAGTTTTATTTAAATGTCTAATATTCGCGTAAGTTTCAGAAATAAATATAAAAGTTTAAATGCTAACTAGACCGACACTCAAAGTAATATCACCCCCGTCTAACTGTTGCTTGCAAACATCGAAACAAAAGCAGACAGCAAAGGCAGTAACATTCGAGATCGATACAAGCGTCTCGCACGCAGTGTATCAAATATATCGAACAATTTAAGCATTCACAATATGGATTGCAGAACCCACACGCTTCTTGCGTCTCGTCTACTCTCTCTGATTGTGCCATTGGAGGGTCATAAGGGCTAAAACGAATCTCCCTTTCTTCAGTAGAGTTAGCCAAAGGTTGCATAGTAACAGTTGATTTCAAATGCGGTTGTGATATACCTTCATTTGTCACCTCTGTAGTGGTAGGGATATGTGTTTCGGTAGAATATGTTTCATTAATATTTTCGTCTGTGGTTGCGGTGTTGGCACTTAGTAAAGGTTGTTTGTCTGTAGGCGTTTTAGATGTAAAAGCCATTTTTATTTATTTTTTTGTTACTTTGTTTAATAAAATTTATGTAGGTAATAAAAAGATTTTTTTGCACTTATAATTAAATGTTTCTATGTTACACAGATACTAGGTCTCTTCAATTATAAAAATAATAAAAAATAATTAATCATTCAATATTGGTGTAGAATATTAAACTCCCTTTTTATATTTATAAAGTTGCAAATTTTGCTCAACTTTGTACCTACTACTTAAGTTTATTTTTATTGAGACTTCTTGAACTTCACAAAATATAAATCACTTTGCGACGTTAAATCACTTAATCAGTTTTATTTTTAACACATTCGCAATTATCACTCCAATATTTTTTTATGTAAGTAAGTACACACTATTTAATTGTCTCAATTCCTGTTCATAATATGTTTCACTGCTATAAGTAACTTTACACTTATAAAGAAATAAAATTACAAATAAATATTATTTGGTAGCCCGCCGTTGTCGGCAAATGCGAGCTAAGCTACTGATGCAACTGTTTAAAATCGAATCAAAATCGAACGACACATCGCGCGAGTGACGCATACGATTCGCCCCTAAAACAGCAACAAGTTTGAATACCTATAAATTATCTTTTATTAATTATTCTATTATTAAGCTACAAATCTGTGTGTGCATCATGGATATTGCATTTGTGTTACAAGGTATCACATTTCTCACTTATTTAAAATTACTCATCTGCAAATCATAATAAAAAAAATATAAAGATATAAGATAGCCCTGTTGGTGTCTAACTTAGGCATTACCTCGCAAACTACCATACATTTTAATCATAGCATACTATAATAAGATATATAAAAAAAGACTATTCAACAATTCAAAAATTGATAACAGCAAAACACTACTAGGTATAAAAAATATTTCTATGTTGCATGCAACACCTGCAATGAGGGTTTTTGAAATTTTTTCTGCCACCGGGTGGCGCCACGTATGCGTCTGGTCCAAACAGCTGTCAAATAGTATGGAATTGTAGGTGCCGAACTTCTTCTTCTTCTTCTTCTTCTTTTTGTTTATGGCACCCTCATTGGATACTAATAATAATAGTATATACACATGCAAATATAAGTAAAGTGCTGGCAGAATGTACAAGATTTTTTTATTTATTTATGTAACACTACTTATGTACCTACATTCTTGGCAAATAAATTATATTTCTAAGTACTAACTAGAACAACACTCAAAGCAAGATCCGCAGCAGTCCGCAGCATCAGCTAAATCAGCACCATCTACAACAGTAGCTCCGTCCCCACTGCAACAGGCCTCGAAGCACCCGCAGCAATCAGCGCAGTCACCTTCACAGCAATCGCAACAACATTCTATGTTGCCACAACTTACTTGGCCACAGTCTACCATACATTCTAAACAATCACAAAGGGGAATACAAAACCAGCACGCTTCATCCGTCTCGTCCACTCTCTCTGGTGGTGCCGTTGCAGGGTTAAGCTGGCTATAACGCTTCTCCTTTTCTGCATCAGTAGGATTTGGCAACGGCTGCAAAGTTACAGCACTGGCTTCTATAGGTGGTAGATCTTCATTTGTCATCTCTATAGTGGTAGGAATATGTGCATCGGTAGAATATGTGGTTTCGGTAAGATTTTCATTTGTGATCGGCGTGTTGGTACTTAGTAAAGGTTGTGAAGTTATGGTGCTAGATTCTGTTGGTGTTTTAGGTGTAAAAGCCATGTTTGATTTTTTTTCTGGATACTGTCTATTAAATGTTATAAAAAAAAGTTCGAGTTTCACTTAGAATAAAGTATTCTGGACGTTCTCCTTAATTATTAAAATTAACAAATGCTCCAAAACTATTTATAAATTATTAAAAACTTTCTATTAACTTTTAGGTTTTATTTTAAAAAAGTGCAGTTTTTAACGGAAGGACAGTGTGTCATTCCAAGCTTCTCTACACTAAAATGGAATCACTTTACGACGTTAAAACCCCAAATAGTTTAATTGGTCATCACACAATCAGTTTATTTTTAACACTTTCGTAATTATCGCTGCATTCAAATATTTACGTACACACTAATTGTCTCAATTCTTGTTCACAATATGTTCAACTGTGATAAATAAGTTCACTTTTGACTAAATAAATATATACACTTCACTTAAAAAGTAATTGAGTAACAAATAAATATTATTTGGTAGCCCGCAATTGACGGCAAAGTGTGAGCAGGACTCGTGTTTACTATTATTTTTATAAGAGCGCACGCGCCGTCAAAATCGAACGACTGTCGACTGACATAATCGCGCGAGTGACGCATACGGTTCGTTCTACGTTCCTACAAGAAAAAACATGTTTGTAAATAATAATTATCTTGTCGATTATTAAGCTACAAATCTGTGCGTGAATCATGGATATTGCATTTGTGTTGCGAAATAGTGTAGTAGGTCGTTCAGTGAGGTAACCCATTATCACGCAATTCTTATAGGTAAATATAATCTGGATTTCCTCTCTCCTGAGAGGTCAGATAAAAAAATCATCGCTGTAGGTATTCAGATTCCTAATGTTTATTTCTGCCGTAATATACATACATAAGGTGAAAAAGGTGTTCGATGTTTTTTTTTCTCCTTTTATTTATTTATTAATACGTAACACATTTTTTAATATTAAATTGGTGTCCACCGACATCGGGTACAGGGTCCAAGGTACCTTTAAAGCCCATTATTATGATGGTAAATAATCTTCTTTCATCTTATTTATGAGTGGACGCATGAGTCTAGACAACGCATTACAAACAACAGGTGTCTATCTACTAGGTACAGATAAACTGTCATACCTACCTTCTTATTGTGCTGACGCGCTAACCGCGGCTAAGTCATCATCACAAAATAAATATATGATCATTGCGCACTATCATATCACCATAATCTATAAGTACCTTCTAATTACCAGAACTGAAAGAAACTAGCTTAGGTATCTGGGCCCCGATTCTCCTAAGTTAATAATGTCAAAATCGAATAGAAATCGAATCGTAATATGATCGTAACAGCAGTTTTAATCATATCGGGCATTCTGCTAGGTACTAATAAAAGACCAATCGTATTCGATTGACATTTGATTGGTGTGCGATTGGTCTGCTATTTTGGTGATTTTGGTATATACGGTAGTTTGCTGTACAATCATTTTGCAATCGTAAATCATTTGCAGACAAAATGATTCATTATTGGATGACAGAAAAGGATAAAAACGTTTATTTCAAAGAAAAAATAGCGGAATGCCACATACGCTTCAATCGTAATCGAGTCGGGATTGAATCTCAGTCGAATCGAGTCGAACGTCAATCGAATGGCGCTTAAGTAAAATTAGGAGAATCGGGCCCCTGTTCTCGAGGAAACGACTTTCCGTAGCCACACAAAACGTAGCTTAGGCAGGTATATGTTCTTCTGTACTTGCCACTAACAATTTTAAGCCAAATCATGCAGCTTTTGCGTGAAAGAAGAACAAACCCCATCCATTCATCCCTAAAATAAGTACATACAAACTTTTGTATTATACCTACCTAAATAAATTCGTCGTCCGTCCACCAGACTGGGAAAGAGGTGTCTGCACAGGGCATCTGCCTACTCCTACTAAATCTGTCTGATGCTGTAGACGTACCTACATTGAGCTCAAAATATGCAGGGACGCAATACGTTGCTCGGATATTATCAAAAGGTTTGTTTGTTTGTTCAAAAGATTAACTTCTAGTGTCCATTCTAGTGTGATCCATTGTGTCTCGCAGATCAATGCGAGACACAATGGATTTTCTATTGTTCTCTAATTAGCGGCATTCAAGAGGTTAAAGTAAATTATATTATTGGGTTTGGATGAAGGCAAAATTAGCTTCACTTTAAAATCCTACAACAGCTGTTTTATAAAACACTTAGTACCGAATAACTAGAGTTTATTTTCCCAATTTAACTGGCTGGCACTTAAATTCATCTGGCATCCACACAAAGACCATTCTTAGAAGCACTTTGAAGTTTCGTCAAATTCATAAGTAGGTAGGTAGGTACCATAAATATGACGTTTATATTATTGAGAATAAACTTATCTCAGTAAGTAGCTGGAAAACGTCAAACGGAGCCAACATTAGTACATACTTTATGATGGCAAAAGGCCAGAATTAGGTACTTACTGAGAAAATGCAATTGCATTTACGATGTTCTTGCGTCATTTCGTAGTTTAGGGCGTCGACTATAATCTTTGTTTATTGGCTTATTATGAATGAGAATGTATTTAAAGCTCGCTTTGTTATTTTAGTTATTTTATCTGGTTAAAGTATTTCCGGTGCTCATTATAATTTAGACTGCCAGCGTATCTGCTTACCCTGTTCCCAACTATGTTGCGGTCGGTAAAAACTGCAAACTAAACATTGTTCAGTGCACAAGTCATAAATAAGTCCAAAATAGGAAAATAGGTGCAGCGAGCAAGCTTACTGTAATCTGTTTTTAGGCACTTTTTTTTGGTACATTTCTACCCGTATATAAATAGGAACCGTATACATAGATAGGTAGGTACCTATTTGACTAACTTGCTGTTTCTGAATTTTGAAATTCTGCTGTTTCTGCAAAATGCATACCACCTTCAGACAGCATTACCGAGAGTCAAACCAACAACAACAAACAAACCTGTTCACCCTGACTATTTTAAGTAAGTACCTACCTGAACAGCATAAATACGAACAAAAGTGTTTAAGGAAAAGGGCCAAAACTTCCTCTGTTTGATTTAAAGGGCAACTGAGTTAATATAACTTGCAAATGATACAGACTTCCGGTTCATCGTAACAAGAATGACCTTGCAACTTACGTATTTTTAGCACGAAACCAACACGAGAATAATCAATACTTCATGACTGCGAAAAAGTTCGATAAATAGGTATTTAAAGGACAATGCTCATGAAGTATGAGAAAAAAACCCAGGCCCGGCGCAAAAGAAATGTAACTCAAAATATAGGTAAAAATAAGTAATTGAATATTACATAGGGGGCATTATCGAAATCAGTGGCTATAGGTGTGAAATTGCTATTCGAATTTTAACATCTGCGGTACATTGCTACTCAAGATTTTAGGGGTAACATAATGTATTAGTAAAAGGAACAGCAAACAGATACAGTTGTGGTTTAAGAGTGTGCATAATGACATGTTTATAGCAACTTCTCCACTATTCTACCTAGGTACTTTTACAAGATAATAGGATGATAGGTAGAACTAAAACAGGATATGAATGTACTTTTCATTTTAATAATAACGCTTAAAAGTCATCGATTCTTTATTTCTAACACGACGAGATCCAAAAATGTTGCGGGATGCGCGAACTGTTCCTCATGTCTAGCCCACCCTAAGTAATGTAAAACGCTCATGACGCGATGACGTGGGCGCTGCAGCCTTTACTTCGGTACTGATTTATCTTTTTGGAGAAGCTTATTACTTGCCATATTACTTGTTTGTTGTTTCAGATAGCACTTTAATTAAACTATAAGCCCCAGCTGCTCATGTTACCCCTTTAAAAATTCAAATAGCAATTTCATACATTTAGCCATTGATTTCGATGATGCCTCCTATGCAGTATGTCATTACTTATTATTACCTATAATTTGAGTTACTTTTCGTTTGCGCCGGGCTTGGGTTTTTTTTGAGCATTGTCCTTTCAGTAAATTAACGATCACAAATAATTAGTAGTAGGTATAACCCATTTTTAACAGGAAAAATATTTGCAAAATAATATACATAACAATGAGGATATTGGTATCCAAATGGCAGTTGGTTGGTATATAATCACAATAGTTAGTTCAATAGATGACGTCAATGAAAGATGTTCTTGGTATGTTATTAATAAAACGGGGATTCCAGGAGCCAGATTTCGAGGAAGTGGGTGATAGAGGAAGGGGCGAACGTAGTTCATTGAAACCTAAAAAGAACTTAACCTAACTTTAACTTTATGTTAGACCCGGAAACATCTGCCTAGCTGCGGGATTGTTGGAAAGAGTTACCGCGGCCCTGGTACATAAAGTACTTTACAATAATACAATGTACATGTTGGCTACGTGGCTACTTTGTGCTGAGTCTCTGGTTCGATTCCGGGTCGGGTTTTCAGTAACTTTAAAAATGCAGCTGAAGTCTGGATATTGGTGGATGATACGTCCGTGCGTCGGAGAGGACGTTAATTTCGGCCCTGCTCCTGAAGTCTCTACGCTACTGTCGTGTCGGACTGCCGCCCCATCGGGCTACGATAGTGAGGGACTAGAGAGTGCATCTGTGTCTACGCAACTGGCCTGCCCTGTTGATCTTCTAAGAAAGTAAGTACCCTGTAGTCACCGCGTGGCAAAACAATTACTTATCACTGTTTAACACCACGATTCCACCCTAATTAAGCACATATAACAAGTTAACCGTTAGCTCTGCCTTGTCTTTCGGACTTCCCTATCCTCATCCGACTATACATACGAAATAATGAGTCGTGGATATCATAGCTAGAGTAGGTAGATAAATCCCCTTTCAAAAGAGAGCCGTTGAAAGCGACATTCGAAAATTAGTTTTTCCAACATTATTGTGGCATGCGGCAATCAATAATATAACTTTAATTGCAAAATAAAATACATATATTTCAGTTACTATATTTTCCTTCCTTGTTTTGGTTTAATGAGTCAGTATGCGTGTCAATGTGTGTGTCATGATAAAATATTTATATATTTCAGTATAGCGACGAAGACCCGCTAGTCAGACTGAAACTCAGTACCACACAATACGCTATTCTAAGCACGGCTTATTATTACAAAATAACATTATCAGTACCTAATCGAATCTATAAATAATTCAGTGATAACATACCAACATGAATGAGTGATAAAAACATATAAATAACGGTCGTAAAATGTGCAATCAAAAGTTAAGTGTGTAATAAAAAGCAACAAATCGCATTTATCCTGCTAGTGATCAGGGTTCAAAAATAGAAGAATAAGTCCTCAACAACAATGCAGGATAAAAGCAACGGAATAATTGAGGACCCGGAAAGCAATCCCAAAATCCAACATGGATGCTGTTTGGTCACGTTTTTCCGGTCTTTATGTTCTAAAAAAAGAAGTTGTGACTTTAACGATGACAATAATGACGATGATTGGGGCGGAATACGTTCAGGAGAGCACTTCCACGTGACTTACACCGAGGGTCTGGACTCTGATGAAGGGCAGGACAACTTGGGTATGACAGACGACTGCGAAGAAGCTAATGATAACCAGGACTCAAATTGTAAGCCTGACTTAGGCGAAAATCAAGAATGTGGGAACCAGGAGTCAAATGAGAACCAAGATGCATGTGGCAATGAAGACTCCCACGGCCAAAAGCCAAGTGATTATCAGATGGTTTTTGGCGATAACTCAGACGAGAAAGACTCGATTCTCAAACACGACTCAAAGGCTCACCACGACTCAAATGTGGGCCATCAAAAGACCACTGACCACCAGGATTCAGCTGGTGATTCAAGTAGGCATGAAACGTTAAGTGACACCAAAAACCACAACTCAAGTGCTCACCACCACACATCTACCCAGCAAGAACCCACTCACCACTCTTCTACCCATCATGAGTCACCTACTCACCACTCATCTACTACCCATCATGAGTCACCAACTCATCACTCATCTTCCCACCATGAGTCACCCACTCATCACTCATCTTCCCATAATGACTCATCGACTCACTTCTCAATCTCTCATCAGACTACTTCTCACTTCTCGAGTCACCACGACACTGGAAGTTCCAGCCATTTTAGCAGTGGTGGTGATTACGGGGGAACTAGTGGTGGGTTTGATTCGGGGACTAGTGGGGGTGAGTTTGATTCGGGAACCAGTGGGGGTGACACCGGAGGAGGGAGCTACGATGATTAATAATAAGAATGAGTATTTTGTTTGAAGATTATAATATATTTGTGTTCTAAAGTCATGTGTTGTAATTGTATTTTTTTTTGTCTGTTGGGCTATGATGATTGACTATTTTCTAGTTTTAGTTAAATAAATAACTTTGTTTTAAATCATGCTAATAATAATTGTCTACAAATTCAGATGAGATATTTCGCTATTTATATTTTGTCAATATCAGATCAAAGAAATAGGTTGTCAATGTAAAAAATTTATGTAGTGAGTACCTAAGTAAACCTATCTACTTGGCGACCTATTTAACCAAAGTACCTACCTGTATGTAAAACTTGCGTAAGTACATAGGTTCTTAATATAAATAAGATTGAATGAATTAGTGTAGTGTCAATCATAATAAATTCAAAGAAACTATTATACTTGTCTACTTAACTACCTACGACATTAATTTACGAGTGTTTGCTATGGTAGGTGTATTACAAAGAACTCTGTATTTGATACCTATTGTCTATTCAGTTATTTACTACTCTTAGGTATTTTATTAAAGTAAATCCATTGAGTTAAGAACGTGCTACTGTTGTTTTATTACCTAACTCGAACCGAAAAGGAAGGACGTTCCCTATTTGTCTGTCTCAATTATTTTAACTCCTCGAGGTAGTGACTATATACCTACCTCGTTTTTCGTCTCCTAAGCCCTGCCCCAATTATATTTGGGTCTGCGTCCAACGGGATTCGACTGAGTATCAGTGTTTTACAAGGAGCCACTGCCTATCTGACCCCCTCAACACAGCTACCTACCCGGGCAACCCAGTACCTACTCCCTTTTAAGAGTGGTGAAAGACTTACTACCTACCTTCTGACTTCTGATTACCCGAAACGACTGCCAAGGATTTTAAATGAAAGACAGGCCCTCCAAAACACAGTCATTGGTATGTATCCAAGATATCTATACTTAGAAAGTACATACAAACTTGGAAAAGTTGCATTGGTACTTGCCTGACCTGGAATCGAGCCTACGCACTCATACTTGAGAGGTTGGTTCTTTACAGGCCCGCCGTAAGCGGGCGTGCAGCGCGTGCACAGCACGCGGGCGGCACGGCACGTCATCTCGCGAGTTATTACGTAATATTTAAAAAATACAATATCTTTTTACTAATGATTTGATTTCAATATTTCCAAACACAGCAATAGCGCTAAGAATATTACTTACACTGCCGGTTTCAGTTAGGTACATCTGTTGAAAGGACATTTTCAAAATTAAAGATTCTTAAAAACGATTTAAGATCAACCAGTGGCGTAGCGTGGGGCAAATGCAATTTAGGGGGCGGCAAAATTAAACCAATAAAATTTCGGAAAAAGCCGCCCTAGCTTTGGTCGTCTCCTATTTTTGACTGTTTCACCCTTTGCATCCCCAAAAATTTCGCGCTCGCTGCGCTCGCGGCTCCATGTCAGATATCGCATTTTATCTTTGTTTAATTTAATTGTTGAGGCATTCAATTCCGAAAAAAAACATTTTTCGCGCACGTCGCTATGGCTTTTTATGATATGTTTACTTCATGAAAACTAAGGAAAAAATCGCGCTCGCATCGCTCGCGGCTTTTGCACTTCACTTCTATGCAGTGGCGGCCCTAGGGGTGTGCGAACTGTGCCATCGCACAGGGCCTCGCGCTTGGGGGCCTCGCGCTACAACCCACACTAATATAAAAAAAAAAGTATAATTAAAAAATATATCTGGTCCAAGAAAAAAAATGTGCATTTTTCTTTATTTCTAATTCATTCTGCGTTTACTTTTTGAGTCCTCAATTTAACAAAAAGTTGGAACTCCAAAGTAACAAAATCAACTGGCTCTCGATCCAGTCGCGGATTCTTTTTATTTGTGCTTAATTCCGAGTTTAATTTGAGAGTCCTTAAACAAACAATTTAAAAAAATTCACGCTCGCTACGCTCGCAGCAGTTTACTTGACAGTACCTTTCCTTCTAACTTGATTAGAGTACTTTTATGTCCCAAAACTCAAAAATTTTCGCTCTCGCTACGCTCGCGACTTCACCTTACACTCTTGTTTATTATACAACTTGAGGTGCTTTAATGACCCAAAGCTCAAAAATTTTGCGCTCGCTACGCTCGCGGGTGCTTTACTTTCTGCTTGATTTATTTTTTTGATCCAATTTTAGCCGAACCTAGAAGGTAGCGCCGCTTTTAAGTCCTTTTATTAACAAGAAAATAACTCCTACTTTCCGTTTGAACTTTCTTAGTTACGACGTTCAAACTACTCAAGTCACAATCTTTCAATACATAGGGGGCGCTTGGGTCATGATTGCACCCGGGCGCTACATGAGCTAGAGACGGCCCTGAATCAGTTACGAAGAGCTGAATATTATCTCGGTGCTGAAATAATATGTATAAGAATTAAATAATTAAAAAATGTTTAAGGAATTCGATGACACGAGATCGACTTTCAGACCCTTGCTATTCTTTCGATCAAAAATGACGTTGCTCATTTATTCGATTATTCTGCTTTAATTAAATATTTTAGTCTTAAGAAAAGTCACATGCATCAGATCATTTTAATATTTGTTAATTTTGTGATTATTTAAATATAAACTGTAGTAATATATATTTTTTAAATTGAGCATTTCTCCTCAAGCTATGACGTTTAGCTAAATCAAAACACCAGCATACTCTCGCAACACATACTTTTCACGTAGGACAAAGGGCCTCGCATAGACCTGCCGCACGTAGCCTCGCAATGGCTAGAGCCGCCGCTGCTTCTATGCATATCTTATTTTTTGACTTTGCTTTGTTAATTTACAGTGGTTTTTATTTGTTTTGTGTCCTTAAACTAAAAAATTTTCGCGCTCGCTCCGCTCGCGCTTCCTTACATATGAAATGTGTCTTATAAGTTGATTTTTCAACGGGAAAACCACTAAATAACATATTTTACTGACTTTAAACATTGTTAAAGATATGTAAGTGCGTTAAGTAGTTTAAGTTAATCACAATCTTTCAATAGGTACATAGGGGCCACTTGGTTAATGATTGCACTGCATTGATGCCCTAAGCAATTGCTTAGTTTGCTTATGGGCTAACCCAGGACTGCTTAGGTTACCTACTCTGAACATTTCAAGTAAATAAAAAGTTATGTATAATGTATGTTATGTATTGCAATAGTTATTTATCCAAAAGTAGGTGGGTTTTCAGTCAGAGCGGTGCATGTACATATTTTTTTCTGTTGGACAAGTAAGATGGATATGAATTTCCGGACCCCCTGGATCCCCCCCCCCTTATATATTTTTTGACAAAGCGTATGTAGTCGTAGGGCGGCATAATCAGTTTTGCACGCGGGCGAACAAACAGCTAGCGGCGGGCCTGGTTCTTTACCCACTAGGCCACTACGACTACCTCGTATTTGGACTTATTAGAAGTTGTCCATATTGGTAAATAAAAGACACACACACACACTTTTGGGTTTTATTCATCGATAACTATCATAAATTACATTTATATTCTGGGGCCCTCAATCCTCAATGACCTTGATTTTGACATTTAGCTAACAGTGTTGCAAGCGTTGTATTTCAATTACCACATTTTTCCCGATTAACGATGCAATTAGCATCATTTTGATACAATTTTAATTAATTATACTAAATGAAAGCATTAGGTGTATTGTATAACACTAAATAAAATCCAGAGATGTTACATAATAACATAAGACGAAATAAAAATAAAACTTTGTTTTACTTGTAGGTATATTTTATTACATCCATTTTCTATTCGAGTTAACAACTTAATATTTACCAATTTACTTCGTAAAATTTTACGCCAAGTCAAATCTACAATGTCTACATGAACAAATGTCTACCTAAAGAAGCAAACCATACACTACCAACATACACTCTAACTACTTACTGATCTGAAAAAGAGGTATTTTTTTTACAAAACAACCGGATTTTTCTTTATATAATTAATACTACTTTATATTGCTCCTACTTCACAAAATTTCCCTTAACAAATGGTAAAACAGTAAACAATTCTGTTCTCCGCGATGACTCATACAGTTTCGCAGCTAGTGATTACCGAGAGTCGACGGCCCCTGTATGTGAGTGCCGCTGGCCGCGATAACTTGTTTAAACAGTGCCCTGGCTATTTTCGTACAGTGTTATTGTAACAGAGCATCAGACAACACGTTAACAACAAATCTTAACCAAAAAATACGTGTTTTCAACTGTTTATTGTAACGTTTGAAGGACAAAGTGACTTTATAAATAAGTTTGAAGGCTACTTATCACAAAAACAAGTGATTATTCAGTGATAAACAACGAAAAGGTGGAGTTTATAAAAACAACTTTCAATCATGCGAGTTAACTGCAAGGGTATACATAGTTTGTGCCCTAAATAACATTAAGTGAGTGAATTGCGTTCAGTTTGGGGAAGGATATTTCTAGTGATTGCGTCATACGTCGGGAGCGGTCCACGGACGTAAAATAAGCTAAGTGAGGCCCTGTAAGGACAATGTCTCACGTGATATCAGCTCAGCCATCGGCCACATCGCCGTATCAGCCGACGGCTGTACAGGAGGGCAATGGGGCGGCTGACAACACACCGAGGATACACAGGATAGACAGTGAACATGCTCAGGAAGACTGCTGCCTCAATCCAAGCGGAAGAAAAGGATGCTGTCGATTACTCTGCACTCCTCTGTTCATGTGTTACAACGTCCTAGCTGCGTGCACAGACAGCTGCTGTAACTGCTGTGCTGACTGCCTAAACGACTGCTGCGAAGACAAACCCCAAGACAGAAGAAAGCAAACCCAGAGACACTACATCAGTAGATACAAAAACTCTGGAAGCAATAACTGGGCCTTAACCAGTCTTGAAGTCGACCTTATGAATTCTGGTTTTAACGAAACTGACCAAGGTTTGATGAATAATACGAGTGATGATTACGTCGGTTCGGGGACGCACCACTTTAGTGGCCATCACAATTCGAGTACCCATCACTCTAGCAGTCATCACGATTCGGGTACCCATCACTCTAGCAGTCACCACGATTCGGGTACCCATCACTCTAGCAGTCATCACGATTCGGGTACCCATCACTCTAGCAGTCACCACGATTCAGGAACTCATCACTCGAGCAGTCATCACGATTCAAGCACTCATCACGCTACTTGTCACTCTAGTGGTGGGGGATTCGACTCGGGAGGGGGTTGTGACTCAGGAGGGGGTGACACGGGTGGCGGTTGTGATTCGGGAGGCGGCGGTTGTGACGATTAAGTTTATTGATCTATTTTTGTATACGTTTTTTGATTGATGTATCTTAAAACAATGTATACCAACTGTTGTTAAAATGTATTGTTAATGTATAAACGCTTGCCTTAGTAATTTATAGTTAGTAAAGCCTTAAGCTTGTCCTTGATAACCTTAACTGCCGTTTTTTTGTATTACTTATTTATATACGACGTTGCCAAACTACAAGATTTGATTCGACAACGTTGTAAGTATATACGAGGTAATTTTTACGAGAGAAAAAAAACTTTCTTATAAAGGACAAAAATGAGCTCTTGCAAAATGAAAAAATATATTATATTCGAAATTATCGAACTTAAAACTATAAGCAGGCAGGTAGGTATATAATAATCTAATTTTTTTTTATGCGTGTCCTATTGGACTGCATGAATACTTATTTTTAAGGACTTAAATTGTTATAAGTTTACTTAATTAACACAAATATTTGTCGAGTACAATGAAACTTAATGTTGTACTTAATTGTAGCTTAGGTAATTTAAGTATCGTTTTGTAATTACATATTTACTTTATATCTTTTTTATACCTGAATATACGTACCCAAAAAAGGGATTTCATACCTTCGTATTCAAAATTACTTTTATATTGCGTCTATTTTATACGTATTTTAAGAATCTCTTTGAAAATTGTTACTTAGCTACATTGTAAGCCTTTTTAACCGACTCCCCAAAAAGGAGGTTTTCAATTATTGTTATGTTATCTATTTTTAACTCTATTGTATAAATGATTAATACGATCGATGACTATAACAAATTCAAACTTTTCCTACAGACCTTTTTGCCTTATAGATTCATACGGTCTATTTATTTCGTTAACATGTTATAAATTGTATCCTTTAATAACAGAAATAAATCTCTCTAATGATTTTACTTTTGTCTTGTATTTACGATGGACGAACAATGGAATCAATGGATATGGATTAAACGTTCTTCGAAAATAAATGTATTGGAATATAAATTAAGACTGTTATTGTGCTAATAAACAATTCATATCTGATTTACTACCAACAAATACTTATTAATAAACTTCAGTGTTGCCAATTATTGCTAATTACCGAACAAAGTGGGTAAGAATTAAAACGTGACCTTCGGCATGTTTGTTCATGTCCTTTGAACGACTATAGGTCATTGGTACATACGTACCCAGCGCCATTGCATATTTGGTCTGCTATTCATATAGAGCGGTTAGTGTTTAAAATACAGAGTGATGCGAGAGTGGATAATTTAGGATTTAACTATAAGCTTTGTTTAAGTAAATGGGTACAGGAAACAGGGGAAGATAAGGCCGTTAAATTGAAAAAAAATATAGCTTTTTAAAAGTTTTGGTACGTTTTTAGAACTTCGAAATTCTATGTAAATCAAGATTTTATTACAAAAATTCCAAAACATTACATGAAGCTTACGTGTCTAAAACTGTTCCCAGAAAAATCTGGTTGTGACACACACGATGAACAAGAACAAGATGTTTTCCTCCACGATTTTAGATCAATATGTTAGCATTATAGCATTTTAATTGACGATTAATTACGTTAGCAAACGGCCATTTTATTACCTAACAGCTGGCCTGCATCAATGTTTAATACCTACTATTAAAACCACACTATAACTTTTTTAACTTTTTAATCAAGGTTTTTAGGCCAATCCAGAAATATAATATGTATCGGTAATAAAAATTGCAAAAAATGTGCAAACACCAGTAATTATAGTTCGGCGTTTGCTACTCACTTTCACGCAAAGACTACTGAATCGATTTTGATTAAATTTTACAGTAACATAGCTTATGCATTAAAATAAAATACAGGTAATTTTTATCCAGGTGCAGGCGGTATTTTCTTCAAAACGCAAGCAACTAAGTACAAAGTATGACAATAAAAACCAGTATTATCGTCATCATCTTCCGAGCCTTTCCCCAATTATGTTGGGGTCGGCTTCCAGTCTAACCGGATGTAGCCGAGTACCAGTGCTTTACAAGGAGCGACTGCGCTATCTGACCTCCTCAACCCAGTTACCTAGGCAATTCAATACCCGTTGGTAAGAATACTAGAATAAAAACCAGCATGTATTTTTCAAATATTTTATTTTATAAATTAAAAATATAATAACCTAATTAGACAGGGCCATGTACCAGTTATGTACAACGTTGGTACATGGCCCAGACTTAAAGACTTAATAAAATGGACAATATCTAACTATGTATATGACTTATTTTGTAAAATATAAAATGACTACCTGAATGCACTTAGAACATGGACATTTTAATTGTTTGGACTTTTGGAAAATGTATGAAGTTCAAACTGCATATTCTTTTTCACTTTGTCGTGTTAAAATACTCAGTATTCGAAAACTATTAATGGAAGCTACAGATTTCACAATTTAAAACATGAAAATTCGTGATTTTGAACTAACCTCGAAATATTCAAACGTTACTCAACTTTAAGTTACTGAAAATATTTCTATCGCAGAAAATCTAAGTGTGACAGAGAAATAATGTAGTCCTTAAAGATGAGTAGCGTTTCAGTACTTGGCTGTAATTGACCATAATAATAAAAAATACACAGATAAGATGATTATCATTACTTTATGAGAAATCGTTACGTTTGACGGCTTCAAAAGACTTTATTTATAACGACATAAGATACAAAATGGAGTAACAAGTTTTATATTTACGCCTATTTCGTCGTTTTTCAATACTTTTAAGCACCAATGTTTATTCGAATTAACTTTCTACATTAAATGCTTATTTTTATGTAGCTTATTTTTAGGAGATTGAAATATATTAACTTTTATTTTATATTGTCGTGTTGGCTCTTCTTACCATACAGACAGAATTGTATTGCTGGGGAGTTTGTCCCGACACTCTTTCTTCAAAGCAAAAATATATAGGAAGTGGTGAGGGGCGGGCTTTCTTGGGGGCTGTCTTTTCTAAACTTGACCTTCAAAAAGTTTTCATTTTTTACTTCAATCTTTATTTTTGAAAAAATAAAATCTTTGCGTTTTTATGTCCATATTACTGAATGGTTTTTAAAAGAAAGAATTAGAATCATATGTGTGTAGTAAAATGCAGTATTGAACAGTTAATAATGTATGTGAAACATATTTAAAACCTGACATTAAATGGAAGTAATTTGATACTTAATCCCTTATTTAAATAAATAATTATAAGAAGATTCTACTTCAAAAGTCCATGAATTGTTAACTTTATCATAACTGCATATCTGCTACATTTATGATGATGATGTCCTCCTAGCCGATTATCGGTCACGGCGGCTGTTCTCGTTTAAGGAGATCAGCCAGCTGCGCAGAACATATTATAGTGCACGAGCATTTGCGCAGACACAGGTGCACTCACTATTCCTTCAATCTCTGCGCCTGTTGGGACGGCAATCCGACACCACCAGAGAGAGATCACAAGTAGGACCAACATTAACATTTATTATGTCTAAATGGCTGGTTAAGGCGAACTTTGTATGGACTTTCAAAGTAGACAATATTAATAATAGGCATTAAATGCAACAATTCTTTACCAGTGTTATTTGCAATGTCATGATTAAAAACTTTTAAATCTAACAGCTGTATTGTGACACCAGAATTCAGAAAAAAGTAAATAACAGTAATACATATATTAATTGCCTTTTTTATATGTGCAATTCAGCAAATAATCTTTCACATTGATTGTTGTAAAATTATTTATTCAATTCTCATTATTCTGGTGTCAACTATAAATGGATTATTTCAACTTTTCTTCTTCATAATTTTTTTGCACAACATTGGCACAAACTATCTAAATATATCTAATTCCACAGACTATTAATACCTAAGCCATATTTTATCTGTGCACTCTGTGTATTGCCAAGCGTAAAAAAAATGAGAATTATAAATGATTGAGAGCTAAAAAAATATATATTATCTATAATAGCCACTAGCGCCATAATCGAAACTAAATAAAAGTAATTAGTCTCAAAATTATCCATTATTTGTTCTAGATAATATCAGTTATATATTTTTTTAATAGCAACACAAATTCGATATCAATCCCGGTGAACGAAATCACGAAAACTGAACGCAGATCGCCTTAATACGAATGTTATTAATTAAAATTATTGTTTTTTGAAAACATTTTTAATGTTTGACTATCGAATATTAAGTCTAGTTAGCAGTTCTGCAGTCTTATAAGCAATTAAGGCGATTGGTTGCTATTTACCGTCATTCTTTGGGTGTCGAAGGGGTGCTGTCTTCGGCTTTCCTTTTACTACCAGCGGTTTGAGTCCTATTTTTGTCCGGCTTGTATTTCTCCCACTTTTTATGGTTGAGAAGGTCAAAATCTTCGCAATACTGAGCTATATCCCTTAGATAAGTGGATAAGTGTAGTAGTTCCCTATCCCTGTCCCTGTTGAGGTGAGCTTGCCTAAAGGGTCTTATTTTAAGGCCACTTTTCGGATTCATTATGAAGTTTCGTCTAATATCGTCGAACATTATCGTATTTTTCGAACTGTATTGGGGATATTTGCCCCAAATTACGCCTAGTGGTTTTACCTGTAACATAAATAAAGTAATAATTAGAAAATATTGAAAGACATCTTCTATACTAATACTATAAAGAGGAAAACTTTGTTTGTTTGGTTGTAATGGATAAACTCAAAAACTACTGGACCGATTTTAAATATTCTTTAACCATTAGAAAGCTATATTATCTGTGAGTAACATATATTTAATCCCGGTGCGGGCAGTAGCTCCCACGGGACGCGGGTGAAACCGCGGAAAAACGGCTAATAAATAATAAGGTATTAGATTAGTGTTATTACCTATATGCTACATAGGTATTGTAAAGCTGAAGCGTTTTTTTTCCTTAATCTGCAGAACTACTGGACCGATTTGAAAAACTATTTTTTATACAGAAGTGGAAAGTTGCTTTTTACCAAATGCTCGATTTGGATTTTTGCGGTTTTCCTCGTAGGAGCAACTTCCTGTACCTGGATAAAATATAACCTATGTCACCAGAGGATAGAGTAACTATGTAACAGTGAAAAAAATCGGTTCTGTGGTTTCACAGTCATTTAAAAAAGAAACAAATATTTTCCTCATATTGGTACAGTATAGAAAAAAGTCGTGGTGGCCTAGTGGGCAAAGAACCAACCTCTCGAGTATGAGGGCGCGGGTTCGATTCCAGGTCAGGCAAGTACCAATGCAACTTTTCTAAGTTTGTATGTACTTTCTAAGTATATCTTAGACGCCAATGACTGTGTTTCGGATGGCACGTTAAACTGTAGGTCCCGGCTGTCATTGAACATCCTTGGCAGTCGTTACGGGTAGTCAGAAGCCAGTAAGTCTGACAGACTAACCAAGGGGTATCGGTTGCCGGGTAACTGGGTTGAAGGGGCGATCAGCCTTGTAAGCACTGGTACTCAGCTACATCCGGTTAGACTGGAAGCCGACCCCAACGTAGTTTGGGAAAAAGGCTCGGAAGATGATTGGTACAGTATAGGTATTGGTAGTATAAATAATATACTTATAAAATAAAAAAAGCAACTCACATCTATAGTCCCATATTTAGCCGTATGAACAGTGATCATAGCGAGATAGTCCAAGTAGAACATGATCTTATAGTCCTGATGGGTGGAGACTCCTAGTAGACGCATCTTCTCCTCGATCCACTTCATGCCGGTGGCTGACCAGATCACGATGTCGTAGTCTTCGTAAGCTGATGTTAGGAATTCGTGGAGGAAGGGGCGCATTAACTCGTAGCCTGGAAAGAATAATAGTAATATTATTTTTTGTTTGTAGAAGTCGTGATGGCCTAGTGGGTAAAGAACCAACCTCTCAGGTATATATATAAGAATATTTATTTGCACAAAAACATGGAAAAGAAGGTGCTACATTAGTATGAGTCACAATGACTGTGTTTTGGATGGCATGTTAAACTGTAGGTCCCGGCTGTCATTGAATATCCTTGGCAGTCGTTACTGGTAGTCAGAAGCCAGTAAGTCTGACACCAGTCTAACCAAGGGGTATTGGGTTGCCTGGGTAACTGGGTTGAGGTCAGATAGGCAATCAATCCTTGTAAAACACTGGTACTGCCGCATCAGGTTAGACTGGAAGCCGACCCCAACATAGTTGGGAAAAGGCTCGGAGGATGATGATAATATATTCCTTCTAAACCTACCAGTCTCAGCCACAGAGCGATGATCGAACAGCGTATAATCAATGTCTAGCACGAGCAGCTTCTTGCCGGCGCGCGGCTCGTTCAGCACGTTGATCTTGTAGTCGCGGACGCGCTTGTTTATCTTAGCTAGGTAGATCTGGAATAGGAAATATTGTAAGTTTTTAAATGCTGTAGATGAAGAATATAGGTATTGTAAAAAAATCAATAAATTATTGTATAAAACCATATTTTATTCAAAGTAGTTTTGTGGTAGCGGTTGCACTTGTTCGTGTGAACTATTTCACGTTTCTGAATAAAAGTTGCCTTCCTCGATTAATTATCTTTAGTGGGCTATCCAAAACTAATATTGTTTCACCACACATTAGACTATTTGTGAACATAGCAATATTTATATTGGTGTAATAGTTTTAGTGACAGTGTGATCTTCGAATCGCTATATAAATATTAGAAAATGGGAATGTATATATGTTTCTTTCTCTTTCACGCAAACATAACAAACATCAATAGATTTTGATGCAACTTGGCAGTAAATTAGTTTATAATCAAGCACTTTATGTAGTTATTTCAGGAAACGGGTGTAACAAGTGTCATAAGCTAGATCATAATACGAGTATAGACAAAATTAAAAGTTCACATACTTCCTGATTCTCCACATCAACCTCTTCCTCCTCTATATCCAGATCGTTGACCACCTCATCGCCCACATCCGGCTTGGTCTGAGCCCCGGCTATCGCTTCCTCCAGGGAGCCCATCATCATTATCTTGAGGTTCGGCTTCAGCTGCAGGTCTGATAGCGTGCAGTTGTCTGTTGCTACTTTACCTGAGGAAATATTGTTTGATGTACAGCATTATTAAATTAATATGAATCTGTATGTAAGTGTGATTTGTGGTGGAAGGAGAAATATAGAAGGAGAATAAAATAATCTTTGCTACAGGTATCTGTGGAGATCTAAGGGCGCCCCCTTAGCCCCCCCCCTGTGTTCAGTAGTGGATGTCCTATGGCTGAGATGATGATGAATCTTTGCTAATGTTGTAACAAGGCTTTTATTCTTTTCTTTATTAGTAAGGCTTTAAAACAACTGAACTTGAAGTTCTTGTATGATGCTATTCTATAGCTTGGTAACATGGGCTACAGTTTATCTGGGTATGGGATGCAGTTTCCACTGAGCACGAAAAAGCCATCAATAAAAAAATCACTATTTCCCAGAATGCAGGTAGAATTGTGAAGAAAAGGTAGTCTGTATATTTTATATCATACTTGGTTACTCTATTCTAATAACTTCTATTATTATTATCTATCTTAGTTAGCTTATTTAAAGCCAAAACTTACATAATTTATTAAGATCATTTACTACCTATTCATTTGCATAAATAACTGCAAAGTAAAAGGATGATGTAATCCCAGATTCTTGTTTTAAAACATGTTTGCTTGGTTTTCTCTTTAGAAAAAGTAGTAGTTATTTATTTAAGAAACTACCTCCTGCCCGCAGTTTTACCCTCATCTCAAGGAAACTATTTCTATTATCTACACAGCATGATGTTGTATGTAGGTATTTGTTTATAAATTATGGCATTACTCAGGTGTTTCTCCTATTGTTTTTCCTTACATTTAATTTAGGTATTTGTTGTTCATTCAAATCTATCACAAAACTATGTATGTGGTTAATGGTTATGAGGAATTTTAAATACAGCAGATTATACTATTTATTCTTTACAGTTAAATGACATTTATTACCTAGGTTTATACTTAAACACATTATATACATTACTAGCTTCTGCCAGCGGTTTCACCCGCATCCCGTGGGAACTTCTGCACGAACCCGGATAAAAAGTAGCCTATAGCCTTCCTCGATAAATGGGCTATCTAACACCGAAAGAATTGTTCAAATCGAACCAGTAGTTCCTGAGATTAGTGGGTTCAAACAAACAAACTCTTCAGCTTTATAATATTAGTATAGATTACAAAACAAGTAGGAACAAAAACTAATTTCTCAAACTGATTCTTTATTGATGGTTGGTTGTATTTTTCATACAGAAAACATTGCCAGTGACACTTCAGTATTGTGTTTTGAACTCAGTTTCAAATTAATTAAGAATCAGCAAAACAAAATCTGTAATTAAGTCTCGAATAAACGTGTAATAATAAAGCCACATTTTTCTTTGTATTACAAAGAGCTAAGACGACCCACTGACCATATTTTAATACAAAACTTGAAGGAGGTATTTTCAAAGTGTGGTTAGAAAAACTACATTATCTACAAGTGTGCATGTTTTAACATGTTCAGTTATAAATACTCAGCAAAATGTAGGGCATTGTATGCGCTTCTCAGAAACAATGTTTTACACGTTTCAACCGGTGATATTACATAAATAAATGTTGGCGAAAACTTTTAGGTTTTAAAAGGAGTTTTAACCCGAAAATTGATGTTAATATCATTATTTATTCATGTAAATCTGTTCGCTTATGTTTAAAACTCGTTATAATGACTGTAACCACGTTATAATTACCCTGAAATTTAACATTTAGCAGCTTTTGTCTCTCCGGTCGTACCCCCGTCGCATTTTCGATGGCGACTTTCAACATCGCCACGGAGTCTGAAGGCGAAAACTCCGGTATCTCGTATTCCTTGCCATTCCATTTTACACTTAGCTTTATAGGATTATCGTTTATATCACACATTTTAACTAATATTCAGAGAAACTGCGATAAACGTGACATATAAACAAAACAAATTTGACACGGCACTAGTGATGTGAAATTCTTACTATTTCGTGTACGTTTGATTGAACTAGTGATGTGTGTAGTTACTATTTGGACAATCTTAAAAAATCGGCTAAGTTCGATCCTCCGAGCCTTTTCCCAATCATGTTGGGGTCGGCTTCCAGTCTAACCGGATTCAGCTGAGTACCAGTGCTTTACAAGGAGCGACTGCGTATCTGACCTCCTCAACCCAGTTACCCGGGCAACCCGATACCCCTTGGTTAGACCAAGTCGTGATAACGTATCGATAAAGCTCCTGACCTCTCATACATTTCGTCGTAACAGGCAACTTTTCTGATTTTTTATGTACTTTCCAAGCATTTGGATACTAATGACTGACAATATTATGGCTTATGTTTGTATATCAGAATAACATAATAAACTACTTCTTATCCGGGAATATAGTTTCCTCAGGAACCGACCTCTGCAGCTTCGACCTAACAGTTTCATGGCACAACTGCTGTTCACGAGGCCTCGGGGTCAATTCCCGGGTTGGGTCGAAATAGCTTTGTGGGTTTTAGAAACTTACACAAAGTGTTCCAAAGTCGGTGGTACTATACTCCTGTGTCTGGGAAGACACGTGAAGGGTCTCTGAATGCTGTCGTGAATTTGAGAAAACTGTCTATGTTGTTTAAAATCTGCAGCTCACTCTATAAGAAGAAGTAGGAAGCGGGAAACCCCTGGCAGAAGCTAATAAAAAATAAAACTAAATTTGAGAAATCATTTGCCGTTTTTATTAAGTACTCCGTTGCATTTTACATTGTGATTAAATGACATCGTTATCCACTCGTCCTTTTTCCTGACTTTCTTTAATTACTTCCACTATGAACGATTCTGGTTCGAAGTCCGGATCCAATACCTTTGACTTGATAATTTGTTTGTAAATAAACGCAGACTTTCTTGGTGTACGTGTCTTTTCTGAGTTTGAGAAATCCACTTGGTAGAGTCCGAATTTGTCTCTGAAAAGCAGAAAGTAGGTTTTAATTATGGAAATTATAGTCCTCCTTTAATTGATTGCGTATCAAAAGTTCTAAGTTATCTAGTACAATAAGGATTATTAGGGCACTCGTGGCTAGATAACAGCCGCACGGATTGATCTTTCATAAAGAAAAGCAGCGCTTGGCGCGGTCTAACTCAAAAGTTGGTACATCCAACATGCGATGAAAGAGCTCTACCATATATCAAAAGGTACATTACTCTGAAAGGTCTCGGCTGTCATTTGTACCTAAATCTATGGCAGTCGTTACGAGTACTCACTGTCTCGGGTTGACCGTGTAACTGGGTTGAGTATGACACTGGTACTAATCCGGTTAGACTGGAAGCCAACGCCGACATAGTCGGAAAAGGCTAGACAGATGATGAATACTCACAAATATCCATGTCGCCACTCAAATGTATCGATGAGGGACCACATGCTGTAGCCTCTAATATCACAACCCTCGTTTATAGCATCCAACATTGCATTTAGATAATTTCTCATATATCTGATCCTGTCTTCATCGAGCAATCCGCCATCATTAGGCCAACCATTAGCAGTGATGTAGACAGGCGGGTTGTCATATAACATCTTAATTTCCATAAATAGTTTGAAAAATCCCCATGGCACTTCCTGTTGAATAAATTAGGCGATTGTTTTAGTTTTCGATTCAATGATCATTCAAAGTTTGGTTAACTACAAAGACTATTATGGTAACATTATTGTCAGTTTAATTTACAAACATTGGGCATTGTGTTCACGAGCTATACAACCTTCTGACCTAAATCAATTCGACCGCAATTTTGTAGTTTTTCTGTCGAGTGAAAATTTGCCTCTCCCCATGAGTTTGGCCTGCCTGGCACAGATGAGGGACAGATTCGTACGAGTATGCCTTAAGAGAACTCACCTGCAACCAGCCAGAATGTGACTGCGTCCACGAAGGATCCTTCACCAGTACAGCACCCATATCATCCATATAAGAAGGCGTAGGGTACATGCCGTCTAAAGATGCATCTCTGTATGTCAGCTTCGTTGTAAACGCATTCACACCTAAAAAGTCTGCTGACCCTTTCAGCATTGCGATTTCTTTGGGCGATAGCACAGGTAGCCGGGATCTGGGATAGCCCTGTTCAGCGCTCTTAACTGAAACGCTCTTCTTCACATCTTCTGGAAAGTTCCCGTTTTTTGAAAATATTGGATTAGCGTATAGACCCCACTACAACAGAAAATATTTCATTATAATCATAACACTTGTTGACTAGATCTCAAAGAATTTGATTACTTACTTCGAATTGTCTAGCATCATAGGCAGCTTGGTGATCTTCAGAAGTGTCAGATGCAGCCTCATACCACACGAAACCAAGAGATATACCAACTGAGCCGTTTTGAATCTTCCTATACTGCTCGTCATAGATATGATACGCCTTAGCATGAGCGATGAGTACGTTGCGAGCACACAAGTACTCAGCGACGCCAGTAATGTTCAAGAATGGAGCTTGAGTGTCGGAGCCATATCCTTTTGCGCATATCTCCTTGGGATCATTAATTGTGATCCAATACCTGACTTTCTCACCGAATCTTTCGAACAAGAACTTCGCGTAATCTGTGTACCACTCAATGATTAATGGATTAGTCCATCCTCCTAATTTTTGCAAGTTATATGGCAGATCCCAATGGTATATTGTCACCATTGGGGTGATGTTTTTGGATAACAGGTCATCTATCAAATCGTTGTAGTAGTCAATGCCGTATTGGTTTATTTTATCACCGAATCCATTGGGTAGGACTCTGGGCCAGGATATGGAGAACCTGTAGAAGTCCAGGCCAAGGTCTGCAGCCGCTCTGACGTCTTGGTGGAATTTGTGGTAGGAGTCCGCCGAAACATCGCCTGTACTATCGTCTTTGATGGGAGAAGGATGTTTGTGACAGGCTACGTCCCATATCGAAACGGCTTTACCTAAAAATTATCAAAAATATTAGTTAAGTGCAGATGCCATATACAAGCGAAGAAGTGGGTTGGCTAGGGTTTTTTTATTCGCCAATCAGCTTTGGTAAGTGCTTGAAAGGGAATAAAAGATATATGTACCTATAGAGATTGTGGCTTTGGTTGGCAAAATAAGTTATTAATAAGTGTTAAGTTTATGGAATAAACCAAGGATTGAAAAGAAAAAAAAACTGCAAGACTAATCAGGGATTCTGCAGATTTGGGGCGGAAAAATGGTCGAGATTACCAGCACTTATTTCATAGGCCACTACAGAAATCTTACCATCTTCGTGCCAAGCTCCTTCAACCTGATAGGCAGATGTGGAAGCTCCAAATATAAAGTCAGGAGGAAACTTTCGCGTTTTACTCTTGCTTTCAACTGTATGACTTGTGACGAGCAAGACGACACTGCGGACATAGAAAATGAAAGAAGTACCCAAAGGAAATGTGCTATGGTTAACTTTAGCAAAACTTGGCTTCAGAATGTAAGGGTGTGCTGCTAGGTAACTGCTAGAAAATTCTTAATTACTACAAGTTCATAGACAATGTCAGTTTTTTGTAAACAACAGTGTAGGTACTAATGGATTACTATAAATTTTCACGTTCAATTTTGTTTTAAGAATAAAGGAAGTTTGTCTACCAAAACTGAAGAAAGTAGTTAAATAAAAAATATAAATACATTACCAGAGCAGCGTCGCGTGGTTGTTCATGGTTCCGAAGCTGGCCACTTACTGAGGCAATGTCTAAGACCTACTCACTCTAGGAACATGAGTACTATTCTGCAATACGCATTCATTAGATTCCCAGTTTATTTATCGTGGGAATTGTTTATACTTTGCGTTTGATTTCAATGGGTAAATAAACTATTCAGCATTTGACCGGGTGTGAATAATATTTATAAAGATATCACAAACAATCCTACAACTTCAGTGTACGTACCAAAATTGACGTAGTAAATATTAAGTAATCTGTGCAGAAACGGTATACTACAGTGTCCGAGAAAGAACATAGGCCAGGCACTTTATATCCGGGTGTAAGAAGGAATATCTTCGGGACGAGGAACTGCAGGAAACAACCAGTAATTTATAATTTCGACTTTAACTTCGAGTCAGAGTGTTAGGCAGAAGGGATGAAGAAAATGTGTGGTGTCACATGGCATTATAATGCTGAGGATTTTAGGTCAAAGTCGAAATTATTTATTGGAACTTGTCTATTCGATTAAGTAGCACTTTTTCACGTCAGTAGTATCAAGGATAGCACCCCCAAAACCGCCCACCTTTCAGTGCTATGTGAGGTAGGTCTTGAGCATGACCGTGAATGGATAAAGAGGAATGGGACGACCAAATAGACATTTTTACTTGTGAATTGACGAAACTTTGGGCAGATTGATGAAGATGATAGCATATAAAATAAATTAACGTTCCTATAGGCTGCCTTTATCAAGGGTACGAAAAGTAGATCCCTCGGAACAGGAGCGAAATCGAAGGGAAAAGATAATGGTAATACAATTATATTCGAATAAACTATGAATATAAAGTTTAAAAATCAAAGTCGAAAGATTTGTTTCAGAATCAACCTCCTAACAAGTTTGTTTGAAAACTATAGAAAAAAACAATAACTGATTCTATGATAATAATCGGAACAGTCACTATGTTGCTTCCACATTATTAATATCACGTCGTCAGAGGTTGAATGGTTTGTTTGATCTATATGCTTGACTCACAGGTGTCTAGACTGAGGGTGCATGTAGCTGGAGCAAGTTAACATGCGCAAGTGACAAGAGGACCCGTATTTCCCACGTAGATCTCCTCGAAATACATATAGAGAGTTACTGCTACTATAATACCAATTGCTATACTAGTGGTTTTGAAATAATCGTCATCTAAAGTACCATTCTGATATCAGGATGGCTATTCTGACGATCATAGTGTTCTGACTTGGCATTTACCAGAGTCACAATATTTGGGTATCTTCTTCTAGCTACCTAAAACATTGTTATAATTTAGAACAATGCCAAACAACTGACATAACCAACACACTTGGATAATAAGTATAAAAAACTTTGTTATTTTACTGAATATTTTGAAAGGAATCATATTTTCCTTTTCCATTAGTTTCGTGAAGTTTGCTTTATTTTTCGTGCTCGTTTCTATCTTCTTAGTACTACTATATTAATTTTCTGGGAGAATTATATTTTACGTAATGCCTGGAAAATAAAAAAAGGTAAATATTATTAAAGTTGCACCATTTAACTATAACGATAACCAAACTATAACCAGCCGTATACTTGCAACCCATTGGTCAAATCGCCAAATATGACAGCTGAAAATGGTTTGGAACTTTATAGTGAAATGGCACAACTCACCGTTAGTGCTTTCCGTGAAATGAAAGATATTCCGATAAATGAGGGTCGTGTCGGATTGCCGTCCCATCGGGTTACGAGAGTGAAGGAATAGGGAGTGCACCTGTGTCTGCGCAAATACTCGTGCACTATAATATGTCCTGCGCAGCTGGCTGATCTCCTTAAACGAGAACAACCGCCGTGGCCGAAATCGGCCGTGGACGCTATTAATAAAATGACTAGAGTGAGAAAATTCGTTAACTTTGATTTTAAAAGAAGAACCTATACCTACCGATTTTGATGAATAAAATTAAATGATACAGGTCCTTTTTAATGGAAAATGCAGGAAATGATATGAGGATAATATGTGGTTTTATAGGGTAAATAATATTTTTCATATAATATAAGATGATACCTGTTGGAGTAACAATGAGCGTAGGGTCTTCGGCGAGGAGAATCAGATGTCTTAGTGGACTCCGTATGACGTTTTCGCGGGGACACCTGAAAACGATAAAACAGCGAATTTAGGATTTAAAAGGTTTGCTTTTATTTATCCATTATTTTCCATTTAAACGCTTTACAAAAAAAATGCGAAGGCTCAAGAAAGACATAAATCCAAAAATATGAGAACGTCTAAATTTTACCGTTACCTGTCTTCTAGGAGAGTAGCATTCATCAAGCCTTTTCGTTTTGCGATGGTGATCTGTGAAATTACAAGCAATGAGATATTTAATTGAATAAACCAATTTTGGTACCTACACAGTCTGGAGTTTTAGAAGACTATAGGCAACTTTTTATCCAGGTCTGGAAAGAAGATTACTCAGGATGCGGGAAGAAAGTTCAAACTCACTTCTCCGGCTTCCCAAAGGCGATCTGGCCTTCTCTCTGTCCTGATATTTTGGCATCTGAGCGAAATAGTCCCCTTGAGGTATCCGGAAGTTGTAGGCGAATAGTTCGTTGTAGTATTTCTGACTCTGAAAACATTTTAATCAGTTTCGGAAGGCACCTCAAATTCTTATTTTTCGTTAGGTATATCGATGATAATAATGTATCTTACCTCTAAAAGGTACCGAGATGGTGACATGATGTCATTCATTCCAGGGAGTAGACCTGCAGAGGGAAAACTTGTCTCATCACAATGTAAAATATGTATATAATTCAAAACATCAAGCTCAACATTATTTGTATGTAAAGAATCGTCCAAGCTATCGTTTTATTTCTGAGATTGAATAAAGAAGCAAAGGTTTAGCGACATAACTGCCTAGTTCATTCCATTTAGCGTTTATAAGCAAGGTCACTAAACTGCGTAAGATCCAGTCATTTAGACCCTGTGTTTAGACTCACTTATGTCTTAAAATAGACTCCAGACGCAGTCCTAATAAGCGCCATGTGTACGAGAGATTTTTGCAAATTTTGTTCTGAATTTCGTATTGAAGGAACTTATTTTTTAGCTTCACAAAATACTGAAGCATCCTAAAAGTAACAAAAATGCAAAATCATGCAGTACTCTCTAGATTTCCTATATAATTTTTATGTACCTAATTGATTGAATTATTTATTAGGGGATGGTCTGTCGGAAGTGTAAATTCTTTTATAAGGTGTAGGTACATTGCTCACCGGCCGGTATAATCTGTGTCCTGCTTCTAAAAGTAACAATCCTACCGTCCGTTGTCACTCCACAATTCTTCCTCTTCCTCTTAACTTCCTTCAACTCTTTCGACTCTTTCAACTCCTTCGTGTCTTTCAAATCTTTCTTCTCAATAGTGTTGTACCCTTGCTTCTTTTCTAGAAGTATTTCATCATTGCCTCTTCTTTCAACTAGAGGGCTCCACCAGTCATTAGTGATGGTGCCTGTATCACAAAGTCTAGTTTTGTCTGTAAGTGTCGCTTGGTTGGTTTTGGTAACGACTTTAACCCTGAATTTTCTTCGTCTTGGTGAATCATCGTAGTCGACGGCGGCTAGGCTACAAATGGTCGTGTCTGTTTTGGTTTCATCGCTTCTGTATGAAATGGAGCCGTATGAAGTATCATCAGTTATAGTTTCTGTTAGCATGTAGCTGTCTTCAATCGCATCTTCTACTGTATCGCTGGCTGTAAATAAATCTCGTTTTAAATAAATACTTAGATTACATTCCCTCACCGCTGCTAAACCACAGCGGGAGGAATTGATGATGATTAAATATACCTGCGTTCCGTCGAGGGTAAAAAATGGGTTGGGGTCTGGGTAGAGGAGATAAGATTTTCTCCAACGTAAATATTTGCAAACTTCATGGTTACAGGTTTTGATTTCTTTTCTTCAGAAAATAACTTACGTTTTAACACACTGCTTTTCGAGGGATAATTTTTCACTTCGGTCTATTAGCACATTGGTGTCAGAATCTAAATCAAAAAGAAAATAATAGGAAAATATGATGTAATTTACAATAAATTATGTTAAAATATATAATTGAATACATTACTACCTTTTTGTAAAAATTCACAAACTAATTGTAAAAAAACCGGTCAAGTGCGAGTGAGACTCGCGTACCGAGGGTTCCGTACGTACCTGTTTATTATGAAAGGGATTAGTAAGTTAAAAACGTCTGTATCTTTTATTGCGTTGGCTTAGAAGTTCCATCTCCAGGGGACAGCAGTATTTGTAATATATTCCAGCTTGAAACCCCCACGAGCTCCTGAGAAAAAGGGTCTTGACTGACAGACATTCAGATGGACGGACAACAAAGTGATTCTATAAGGGTTCCGTTTTTAGAGTTCCGTACCCAAAGGGTAAAACGGGACCCTGTCACATAGACTTCGCTGTCCATCTGTCTGTCCGTCTGTCAAGGGACTGTATCTCATGAACATAATAGCTAGAAGCTGAAATTTTCACAGATGATGTATTTCTGTTCTCTGTAGCAACAACTTCTGATAGTATATATTTTAAGGGGTACGGAAACCCTTAGCGCGAGTCCGACTCGCACTTTACCGGTTTTTCCCTTTCGGGGTACGGAACCCTAAAAAACCCTAAACCCTAAATATAAGTTTTTTTGTGATTACCAATTCTTTTCTTTGCATAAAGCTTGCGGTTAGGATAATGCGTACCTTTATGTGCCATCTCTGTAAATACAAAACATTATATTAACCTTAAAGAATATTCTTTATGCATTCAACACCCAAAAAGCAGCAGAGGCAATAAATTTGTTTGTAGGTTTAATCACATAACAAGCCCTAGAGCCAGTTTTCTCAAATCTGCCAGACTGTAGTGGAATTGTAACACTGGCGAGGACTTGAGAAATTCCAGGACAGCTTTCAATACCCTCCCAAGCACGGGCTGTAACGCCACCAGATCCAGGCTGGTTTTTAAAAGTTTATAAAACTCAAATCGATTTTAACAAGACCCAGGAATCGAACCCGAGACCCAGCCGTTTGTGACTACTGCAACTTTTACTACGAATAGTAACCTATCTTATACTCAGTTGTGTGATTTAACTTCTCTTCATTCCGGTAATTAACTGGAAAAAAGATCTGACAGCAAAAAATCTACTTTTGCAATTACAGTCTTTTTATCGTCCCACTGCTGGGCACAGGCCTCCTCTCACACGGAAAAGGAATGAGCATTAATCCAATATCTCAAAATAACAAAGAATTTAAACACATCTTACGTCTATGTTGAATCTTCTTATTGGCCATTCGAGTTTTCGAGTCACTCATCCCATAGAAATTACCGGAGCTAACCATGACAGCTGTGGTCGTAATATCCAAATCAGTTGCCGAGTGCTGGGTTGCACAAGTGCATAGCTGTGCTCCCCTAGTAGCGCTGCTTTGCGCCGACGCATCTGGTCATGAAGATATATAGGGTAAAGAACATATTTATGGAGAGTTACACCTTTCAACTATAACGATAACCGAACCGCTATTAAATCAAAAATCGTTTATTCAAACTTGGCTGCAAGACAGTGCTTTGAACGTCAGGAATTTAGAAAAGACAGCCCCCGAAACGCCCACCCTTCACATGTGTTTTTGCTGGGAAGAAGTGGCGCAACAAACTCCTCAGCAACGCATGTCTGTCTGTAGGTTAGAAGAACCTTAAACATTGTTTTTTGATTTGAGTATTTACATTACAGCATAGGACAATATGCAGTATCAATTGCCAAAACCCCGATTTGACCAATGAGTGAGGAATTTCAAGGCAATGGTTTGGTTATCGTTATAGTCAAACGGCGTAACCCACATGTCTTCTATACCTACGGCCACGACAACAGTTCTAAAAGTACACATGAGCGCGGGACATATTATATAGTGCGCACAGTGGTATGCGCATTTGGCATAACTACGGAGGCAGGAAAGACGAGCGGAGATCCCATAAGACAGGTAGGTCAGGCGTCTTTTTCTAGGTCAAATACGTAATTTTGGCATTACCAAAACGATCAGTTACGAGTGAGCTAACGAGGTTTTAAGGTCCTTTGACACGTCTGTCAATGATTTTGGGTACCGATTAAAAAAATTGTGGGTTCCAAAGAAGGCGTATAAGGGCGGAGAATCCGCAATTTTGGCGCGCTACTTTCTTAGGAGATTTTCCGATATGACAACTTCGCTCGTCATTTTCTTCACCATGAGCATAAAACTGTTATGCATCCTCTACGGTGCTCGCGAAGTTGACCGAAGTAAGAAGAATGTGAGAGTGAGGAATGAAACTTTGTCCAACTTTATCTCGCCTTAAATGACCTCCAGACTCATCTTACTTCGTCCAACTTTTATGTGTACTATAGTTATCGGCACGAATCTTGAGCTCTGACCTTTACCTGCGCAGAAGTAATTTATTGGGTCCCTTTTGTGGTATGAAGTGAGGCGCGGGTGCGGGCTAAAGCGGTGATTAACCCCGCAGTGCATCGTGTCATAGCCCTCACTCAGGATTGGTTCTTTGCTATATAATCACTTCTGCGCAGATGTAGGTCAGAGCTCAAAATTGGTGCCGATAACTATACGTGAAGGAACTATATAGTGCAGAGCTATGTACATTAAAGCAACACAGTTTGTAAGTATACGTAATATGTAGATAGTTATTGCAGTAGACCCCAGCACATCAACCGTTCTAAAAATAACACCCAATCAACAGAAACAGCCTTTTATAGTCCCACTGCTGGGCACAGGCCTCCTCTCACACGGAGAAGGATTGAGTGTTAATCACCAGGTTTGCTCAATGCGGGTCGGTGATATTCCAGACTTTATAGTCCAAGTTTCCTCGAGATGTTTCCCTTCACCCTCTTTCAACATTGAACCTTTTAGAGATACTCGTAAGTTGAGAACCTATAAAAGTTTGAAAGATTATAGTAGCTTGATGTGCTCGCGTCTGTACAGAAGTAATTATTGAAGTATAGAAGTAATTGGATTTACTGCAAAGACACTTCAGGGATCCAACGGCTTTGCTCCTAGGACTTGCTTTTCTGATTGGTTTCCTCTTCCTTGCTTGCTTTGCATCTGTCTTATCGTACTGACTTTCCTTATTGCAGAACTTATTGGGGCAGTCACCAGCTTGACAGCCCCTTAAATAAAAAATGGTGCAAGCAAGTTTATTAGATTACTCTTTCGACAAGCAAAGAAATAATGGAAGAGTTCATGTGAAAGATGATAAAGCTGGAAATAATATTACTTGTGGGAGTATGTCAGAGGTTAGGGACGAGCAGATATATTTTTTCTAGATTTCTGTTCAATCAGTCTAAGAAAGACTCGGAATAATTGGTCCGAATGCGAACGAGATAACTATATATGCGGCTGGTTGACTCGTCCCGAGCTCAAGGCTTTTTATTTCTCTGGACATAAAAAACTTTGTACAGGAATCTCTTTACGGTTTTTACTAACTTTTGATTTTCTTACATAATTTTTTAAGGTTTTGTCAACAAGATAAAAAGTGCAATAGATGTAATGAAGCTTTGATTTTAATGGAGCTTTGTGCAAATAGGCGGTATATTGAATGGACAAATAATGGATGATCCATAAGGGATTACGTGAGTACCTACAGTCAGCAAGAAGTAATCTTACTGACTGTAGGTAATAAAATAGAAATATACTATGGATCTACTAACCCGGTTGTAGTCTCAGGTATAGCATGCATTCCAATGCTCACTAGAAACAATGAAAAATAATACAATAAACAAATTAAAAAGAGATAGTTAAAAAAACAAAAAAGAAACACGCTTTTTGTAACGTTTCTTAGCTAGTCATGTAGTATTGTCATCAGAACTCGGAGCGTGTGCAAAATTTGATCCCAATCGAAGGCCGGGAAGTGGGTCAAATTAAGATTCCAAGATTTTCTCACATACATAGTCACAAGTGAAGCTAATATATAAGCGTGTTAAAAAGACATTAGTCACGTGTTTATGGAAACATTTCCTCCATACAAAAATTTCCAAAACACGTAACGAACGTCTGCGTAACTTTTTTTTTTCGTATGTATATTATTTGAGGGTAAGCTGATATCATTAACTAAATGTTCACTATATGTATAAGGATTTACATTTATTTTACTAAAAATATTTACTCTTCGGATTACTGAATACTTAACAGTCGGTAGACACCATTTTTCTATAACGATACGAACCATCGTCGATTTGATCAATGGGCGATTTTCTCGTCTGGATATCGTTATAGATAAATGGTGCATCACTCTCTTTCCATATCAAATAATTTTTCCATTTCTCTGAGTTCTTCATTTTTCTTCTCTGCTCCTCCTTTTTCAACTCCTTCTCCCTCCTTCTCCCTTTGTTCTGCCTCCTAACTCCTCTCCCTCAAACTCTTGCCTCTCCCTCCTCTCTAACCTCCGCTCTTCCTCCCTTTCCCTCTGTAACCTTTGTTCTTCAGCTTCCCTTTCTATTTCTGAGTCATCTGTGTCTCATTGTCTCTACAACACTGAGTTTGAACGGCCTCTGGCTTCGCAGGTCTGCATGATCTTTCTGTTTGTGTAACACAAGTTTTTCTCATTTCACACGTCTTCTTAGGTCTTTTTGGTTTCCTCGGTTTCGGCGGTTTCGGCGGTTTTGGCGGTTTTGGCTTTCTTTCTTTGCATTTTTTCTTTTTATTTGGACACGTTTCGATGGTACAAGACGGACCAAATAAGGAGGAGCAGAAATTCTTCATCAACCCGAGTGGGTTTTTGCACCTAGATAAATGTTATGTGGTAATATAAATTTGTAATTCAGCGCCATAAAAATACTACACACATGATTAAAGTGCTTACCCTGACTCCGATAAACATCTGTAAAACAAATACAAATTTTGTACGAAAATAATAAATGATATAAAAAAAAACTGATGAAGATGGTGTGTAATTTTGTAAACCAAAACAAGCAATAGATGGATTTCTTGAAAGACAATATGAATGAAACGTAAAGATAGTAAGACAACAAATAAAGAATGCTAAACGTAAAGCATTAAGGCTGTGTTCAAACCATACTGGTTGTCAGCCGCCGAATATGAGCAAACGTTACACAGGTTATTGTATTTTCATACACATTCACTTTTGCAGTTTGGTTTGAATGCAGCCTTAACGCCAATTTTTTTGCAGGAGTATTTCATATACTTACTGTTTGACATGAGCCCATTTCTTCTGCAGATCATCGTAAGCCCCACATTTGCAGCGTTTGGAAACCTTCTTCTTAGTTTTGGAACATCGAGAAATGACTGTGGAGGAGGTAAAATGCATTGGTTGTTAAACTTCACATAGGCCTGCTTTGGCGTATTCTGGGTTTCAGAAACTTTTGTTCTAAGTATGAGAAGAGGTCTTGTCTCACAAGTTTTAGTACTGATTGTTAACCAGTTTCTGGTTCAGTTTTGATGTACCAAAACCCAAGCCATAAAGCCTGTTGGTAACATCCATTTTAAAGGGATCCGTTGTCTAAGCTAAAAGACAGTCTATGGGGGCTCGAAGAGTTTTGTTGCAGAGTTCTAAAAAATATAACCCAGTCTATAGAGGGATACATTCTACGAATTAAAATTTAAAAAAATATTTAAACACAATTTCGAAGGTACATAATTAAGGTATACTCACTTAATTCTGATCCCAGTAAGTTGTCGCTAAATGCAAATTTGGAAGTTGCAATGAACTCGGAGGGGTCCTAGAAAATATTTCATCCGATATACTAATAATAAATAAATGGTTTCCCGTTAGGCGGCTGGATCAAGGGACTGATTCAGATGGCAGTACTCCTTGATACGGCGCGTATTGTGAGGAGGTTTCTGTTTCTGGGACCCCTAACCACCGGTACCTTGGAGGGTCCAAGGTGCCAGATATCGGTGGCCATCTATTTTCTTATACTTTTTTTGTTTTTGATTTTTATATTTTAAAATGTAGAAAAATATGCTGTGAAATCAATAAAAAAACTACCAATAAATGGTTCTATTTATTCTGCTTTTTTCGTGAAAATTCAGCTGCAAAAATTTTGTTGATGAATCATTATGTTCTTACCTCTGCAAAATCATTTGAGAAATTTTCATTTTTGAATAACATGTCAGTGGCCATGACGCTGAAAACCAATACAATCAATTGATTACCATTGTAAATAATAAATAATCACCCTAATCGAAAGGTATATAAATAAAAGTAAATATAAGTTACCGCGGCCCTGGTACATAAAAGGCCTACGACGGAACACAAAAGTCTGACACTCCCTCACCACTGCTAACCCACAGCGGGAGGGGTCTTTTAATAATTTTTGGCGTCGTTAAAAAAGTATATAATTAAATATCTCGACATTTTCATTAGTAACATGTATGTATAAATATAAAATAAACGATGGAAATGATTTAATTCCACTTACTCAGAGTTTTGAGTCAGTTCTTTAGTGAACTGCCGATAGAAACTAGCTCGTTTCGATAAGCAAATTGAAGTTTCTGTAAAAGAAAAACATCTTTATGTAGGTGTCGAATGTAGATGGACGAAGGGGTGGAGATCAAGGAAAAGATAGATTGGTGCTTGTAAGAGGACATAAATAAGAAGGGAGTGGATGTTAGTATGCCGACTGACGATGATGATGATTAATCGGTCACGGCGGCTGCGGCTGTTCTAATATAAGGAGATTAGCCAAGCCAACTGTGCAGGACATATTATAGTGCTCATACATTTGCGTAGACACAGGTGAACTCACTATTCCTTTACTCTCATAGCCCGACGAGACAGCAATCCGATACGACTGTAGAGAGATCAGGCGCAGGACCGACATTAACGTGCTCTCCGATGCACGGGTGTATCAATCACCAACTTCCAGACTTCGGGCTGCGTCGTGAAAGATTCTAAAACTCACAAAGCGATTTCGGCCCGACCCGGCAATTGCACCCGAGACCTAGTGCATAGCAGCCACGATATTCAACAACTAGACCAACGAGGCAGTTATGACAACAGGTAAAGAGGAATGAAAGCAGAAAATATATTCCGCACTTGACTTTGAATAGGTGAAATGATTTGACAAGACCTACAATTTATGTATTAGGTATGTTTTGAAGTATTTCAGTAGTTTATTGATTTCTGACACTTACGCCAATATTAGACATAAATGCTACTTTCAATGCAAAATGTAAACGATCCGAAACGCCGGATGCCGCGATAAAATCCGTAAAAGTAGTTACATTTTCAAGTTGTTCTTACCATCTCTAGGAAAACTTTTGTCTCGAGCAAGGTTCAAGGAACTCATCATTTTGTGCAAGAAACTGGAATGTGGTAGAGAAGGTGGCGTTGGCACGATGCTCACTTTGTTGCGAACTTTTTCTACAGTTTTCTTGCTGCAGACCTTTTCTGCAACTACATAATGCAATATTATTATGACAAAATCAGATGAGGATATTTTTTCAAAGCAGATGGCCGATGGGGTCGAAAAGTGCTGGAATGGAGACCACGGACTAGCAAGCGCAGCGTAGGACGTCCATCAACAAGGTGGAGAGACGATCTTATAAAGGTCGCCGGAAAACGCTGGATGCAGGTCGCCTCCAACAGGTATCTATATAAAGGGGAGGCCTATGGTCATCAGTGGACGTCTGAGTGGAGATGATGATGATGATATTTTTTCATAATCATTGTTTTCCATGTTGGGAAAAAGTGCTTTTTACTCACGTTTTGAAAAAGGCGTAAATATCTTCAAATATTTGTCGGACTGGTGTGTGATGGGACATGGAGCTTTTAGTATATCTTTTTTGTCCTTTTTGTCTTTTTTTTCTTTTTTATTCTTTTTATCCTTTTTAGGTTTATCCGGTTTATCTAGATGAAAAAAATATTAATTTGTAACTGCTTCGATTCGCCTCTCACCATTGAAAATTTATACGAGATCATAAAAAATTAAATTATATGTTTGGGAGACCTTTATTTTGAGTGCCTGCTTAATTTCGGACGTATTTCGGACATGGACACTTAGCAAGTTATAGCAATAAATAAAGCAAAGGGATTCGAGACTAACGATTTTAAGAGGTCTAGTCAAACGTTACTGAATAGATTTTTACTCACGTTTGGGTAGAGGCGTGAATATCTTTAAATATTTGTCGGACTGGTGTGTGATGGGACATGGGGCCTTTTTGTCCTTTTTATCTAGTTTCTCTGGCTTTTCTTTTTTATCTTGCTGAACAATTTTTATTTTGGGACCGTTCCTTTGCGCGTGCGGTGCCTCCCGCCATTGAAATGGCAAATTTTTTAGTTGAACCATCTGGAAAAACTAAGTATCAATAGTTGAAAATATTGACAGTTCCGACTAATCCGAAATAACGACATATTATTATGACGACGTACGACGAAGCATGGCATCAAGATTTTAACTTTTTTGTTTGAACCTACTAATCTTATAAACTGGTTCGATTTGAAAAAAATATTTCCGGAATAGATAGCCCACTCGTCGAGGCATATAGACTACTATAGGCTATATTTTACAAAGGCTTCAGGGCACTTGGAGTAGTTCTCACGGGACGCGGGTGAAACCTCTGTCAGCAGCTAGTTTTATTTATATTTGGATTGAGCCAAACTTACACCGATGATCTTATTGGTCGTTATTGGAGGGCCATCGGTAAAGAAAAAGAATCATCATTTCCTTCACATTCCTTATCTTTCCTATAATCCCTTTTGGTCCATTCCCATTCAGCTAAAAATGCTGATATTCTAAGGTTTCTTGTATGTTTAATATCCTTTCTCGCAATACATTCTTCTACGTCCGTTTCATTCAAGTCAATGCTATCTTTCCGTTTTTTTCTTCGTTTATGATTTTTTTTCTCTTTTGATAGGGGACTGTCTGATCTATTCTGGGCAGTGCAAGGCATTATAGCGCATTTAAAATTATTCCAATGGTTCGAGAAGAACGTGTGAAATGCAGCTATTCTATAGCGCGAGTTCTTTGTTTTAGATTTATTCAAATCTTTAGATTTTTTTGGTTTTTTCAAGCTATCTTTCTTGGAGTCTTTCTTTTTATTATTCTTTTCGTCAATGCCAGTGTTGTCTATAGGTTTAGTAGCATCGAGATTTTCTTCAATAGGATTATTATTTGGAGTAACTTCGTTGTTTTGATTGGATTCAACATTACCGTCATTACATTTAAGAAATTGTCTGATTGCTTTTATGACACCTTTTAGTTCTTCGTACACTTTCTGCTTATCTTTTCTTGTGGTATCTTTCTTGCCTCTTACAATGCTTTTCAAATTTCTTTGCCGTATTGCCAAATTGTGACCATTTAACGATTTAGATGTTAACAACGATTTGACATGAACATTCAAGATATTGTATTCTAATACCTGGTGGGTATGGGTCTTTACATTAGGTCTCTTTACATTTTCAGTGTGTGATAACTTTGTGTATTGTTTCTGATTTGGTTTATCTTTTTTCTTTTTATTCCTACTCGTCTTTAGTTTTCGTGTACGAAAGTTATTGAGTAACATGTTTAATATGACACCGCGATTTCTATCAGTATTAACACCGACAGATTTTGTTCTATTGGCTACTTTATCAAATTCAGCAATTTGTTCAATTGAATAAGAGTGATAATTTTCTTCAGCTTCTAATTCTTCATACAAAATTTCAGAAGTGTGTTTCGTGACCCAATCCAGAGTATACTTTTTATCCCAACAACGTATTTTCATATTACTTTTCATGGTTCTGTACTGTTTAAGGAAATAGTTTGTGATAATGTCTCTTTCATACTTATTGGCATGTAATAAGGCAATTGCGTCAAAAGGCCCTGTTTTATTTCCACTTCTAGTAAAATAATGCCATCTACTGTTGTGTTCGCTGCTAGAAGATTTTGTGGAGTGACTGCTATCACTCATATACATGGCCTGTAATTTGCAAAAGAGCTTTGTTTATTCTCACTGTTAATATTTTATCATTAAGTTTGTCGTTAAATTGACTTACATTTAAAGAGTGTCTATCGTCATAAATTCCAGCATCGCTGTCACTATCATCGTCTGTAGAACCTCTAAGAATAAACATTTGTAAATTAAACTCAATATTCTCAAAATTGTTATCATGTCATTTTCCCTGTCCCATCATTTTGAACTGAGATAAAAATATGATTCTCAATTTTATGAGTATGAATGTAAATTCGTCTCGCGTTTGGCAGAGCTGATTTTTATGCGGTTTCAGCCTGCTATTTGTCAGACATAGGAGAAGGTTTTTGGTACTTTATTATTGAAGTCAGTTTTATGTATGTGTTTTAACTTACTTTTCGAAACTGACATCGCTAAGGTCACCATAATCAGCTGGTGATAGGCAGATGGTACACAGTTCACCAATGTCTGTGAAACAACTTATGCAGAATGTACCTGGGCAGCCCGGGGTTTCGCACCTATAAAAAACAAGATAATCTAACTAGAATTCTAGAAAACAGCACCTCAGTGAAATTATAATAAAGAGAATACTTTGTTTGACGTAGGTACCACTACAAGTAAGTTTAGTTTCACTACAAACACGGTAGATCCCAGCTGTCATTTGAATATCTTTGGCAGTCTTTATCAAGGGATATCGTTGTGCCTGAGCTGGATTGAGAGAAGGTCAGATAGGCAGTCGCTCCATGTAAAACACTCGTACTACAGCACCCTTTTAGATCCAATCCGATCCAATGTAGTTAGAGAAAAGCTTTCGAGGAAAATGATGAATCCTCACTTCGTTAATCGAGAGTCAGGATCGCTGGAAGAAGCTGTAGTTCCGCACAGCAAGCAATGGTCTTCACTTGGACCCAATCCGAGCAAACATCTGAGGCACTGAAAACTAAATCCTAATTGTTATCAATTCTTTGAAGAAACGTTTTGATTAGAAGTAGGTTAGATATTGTGACCTAGGTAAGGTTAAACCTAGGTAACGACGCGCACGTCTACGTTACGCAAGCGGTGTGGCCTGTCTCATACATTTCCATACATTACAACTCATGGTTACGCCGTAACTACGCTCGTGACTACGCTTACGTCTACGCATACGCATCCGGTCTGCTGGAGCCTTTAACCTACCCTTGCCAGTCCATCCATCCATTCTTATGCTCAACACACTGTCACCGCAAACTGTCAAATTGTGTAAAAACTTACGGTACACGGCGAGTGACCCACTGACGAAACGTAAGTGAAGCCTCCGACGTATACTTGTACTCACGATGCAGTTTCCTTCTGGCAAACTTCATGAAACTGGCTGAAAATCACTCGACGTATGTTATAAGAATCAATGATGTCCTTCTAGCCGATTATCGGCCATGGCGGCTGTTCTCATATAAGGAGATTAGCCAACCAAGCCAGCCATATTATGTGCATAAGCATTTGCACAAGTGCACTCACTATTCCTTCACTCTCATAGCGCGATGGGGCGGCAATCCGACACCACCGGAGAGAGATCACAAGCAGGACCGACATTTACGTGCTCTACGATGCACGGGTGAATCAATCACCAACTTTCAGGCTCCAGGCTACTTTGTGAAAGTTTTTAAAAACCCACAAAGCGATTTCACCCCGACCCGGGAATCAAACTCGAAATCTGGAGCTCAACGTGGGAATCAATAAAAATATAGGTACAAGAGTTTGAAACAAAAGTTGTGTAAGTACTTCTGTCTTTGAAGTTATTCACCTTCGTGAGCCCTCGACCGATTTCACACTTCACAGGTTTCAAAGGATTTTCGTCGGGTCTCCAATTATTAGAAACTGGCTGTTTCCCGCGGTTTCATCCACTATTTTAAGGTATTATCCATCATTTTATAGTAAAACGAAAATATTAAATGCAAAAGCAAAATTAAACTTAAGAACTGCTGAACTGACTTAAACGAAATTTCCTACACAGACACAGACAGTCTAGAGCTTAAAATTGTTAACGCTTCTTTACCAGGCACTACTATCAGGCTACTTTTTATCCGGGTGTGCAAAAAAGAGTTCCCTCAGGACGCAAATAGAGCTATGGGAACGTAGAATATATTATACCATACCTCGTGTCCTCAAGATATGGTTATACAGCCATGTAGCTCTAGCTTTGGCACGCTCGGGTCTATAGTGTCCCATGATCAGGTGACGTAGTCGCAGCCCATATGGTTCGAATAGAGCGAAGAACCATAGTAGAAATATTAGGACTCCTAGTGGAATAAGAGAAAGAAGAGTCAAAACACAAACTTAAGAGACGAAACTAGGAGAAATAGAACATATCGTTTAGTGTTATATCCCCATATATAGATACCCATTTATCGAGGCAGAAACCGCTGGCGGGAGATAATTATAACATGAAAGACAACGTGAAACAAGTTTTTACTAAGCCTTATGAAATCGTACAAACACAAAGCTCTTCACATGAAGTCATCTTCCTCTATCTACCTATATATTATACAAAAATTGACATTCGCATGGCTCAAACTTTTGGCCTCTCAATATTTGGGAATACAAAAAAATCTTTAGCTTTTGGCATATTGAAACTCGTACACCTAAACCTCATACTTATTTCAAGTTAAATAAAGAAGACAGACTTACCAATTTGAGTATACCTCCTTAAATCAGGCGGATAAGGATCCGGCAAGCACGATATAGGGGAAGGTGGTGTGAACTTCAATGGTATATCCAGGACACCTATTATAGACTTGAACAGTCTAGCCACGAAACCAGTGCCAGTCACATGAGCACCTGTGTGGGGCATACCCGCTGTAAATATCATATCATATCGTTTATTGCATTCCATAATGTACATCAGGTGGAAATATTTAATGATAGTCACAATTATGGACCCTGATTGGCACAGCAAAAATTAGAAGAGAGGATTTGAATTGATACCATTTACTGTGGTGGTGTCTTGGATATCTTCGATTTAATGACGACATCATCTCGACATCATGATTTTTATAGGGAAATGGCTAACTTGTGGTTGGGATTTTTGGAGGAAACTTCTTACTCAATCTTGCTTTGAGCACAGAATTGAGGCTCTTTCTAAAATATTTTTTTTGCAAAAATTTGATTGATCTTCATGAAAATACTCAAACTTACGCATCATATCAGTGTGGTACCTCCCATGGTAACGTATGGTCATCAACACCCAATACAGACTGTAGTCAGCCACCATATGTATCAGTAGCTTGAAGGTAGTTATAGCCATGAACACTGCTGAACGATTCAGATAGACCTTCTCAGAAGCAACGAGACGGAAAGACGTTGTCTGCAAAATTGGAAGTGATATAAGGTCGTCTATCTGATCTATGAAAATTTATGAAACTACCCGATACTTCCGAAATGAACTAGGAATAAATATTTTTATCGAGTTACTTTTTTATGTTCATAGGTAGCTAGGTAATGTACTTTCTAAGTATATATCTTTGACACCAATGACTGAGTAAAAGGTGATGGAACACATCCTGAGGAATCCTGTATTTGAACGTCTGTAATCGCCAACCCGAATTAAGCAAGTGTGTTGATTAATATTCATTCCTTCTTTGCATGAGAAGAGGCCTCTACCCTGCAGTAGTAAAGTAAAAAGAATGATAATGAAGAAAATCAATCTTACAGTGATATATTTGGCACGTTCTCGTCTGTTCAAAGGCAGGACCGTTTCTCTGCCTTGACGCTGCCTTTTCAGATCTAATTCTTGTAACTCTTTGGTTACGTAACGATTGTCAAATCTCGAGCGGGTCTCATACATGTGTTGGTAGTATTTTGCTCTGAAAACACAACTTTTTAATTAGCTACAATAGTAATTTGTTCACATATCACTATACTGCAAAACATGCTTTTCACTAAAAGTGAAACCAAAATTACTATCTTAAAACCTTTTAGCGTGCTTAGATTGTTTGGCCTGATTATATGGTTGGTTATCATATTAGTATTTGTATTACATGCATATCTTTCATGACTTACTCGGCTGATTGAGGGTCCTGACTAATTCTATTTGTACAAAGGCCATGTGCATAGTACATTTACAAATCCAAGTATAGTATGTCTCACCAGCTGGCCTGAAATAATACATCGATAATATGCTTGTATGAAGATAAAACACTAAATAACAAACCTGAATATAATAAGCAGCAGGAACAAGCTCGTCACACAAGAACTCCAAGACAACCAGGTAAGCAGAGGATCAGCTCTGTTCCTGATCTCAGTGACGATACCAGCGGCGACCTGACTGGCAGACCTACTGGTGTTACTACTGAAGGAGTAAGCGTGACTCATGTGGACTTCCACGTGGAACATCGCTCGCATGTGCTCCGAGAAGTTCTTTAGTTCTAGAAGATAGGAACTAGGTTATCGTTGAAAGTCAAGTTTGATGGTGTGGGTAAGAAATGTGTTGAGAGTAAGGTATCTTTCAGGTATCAGTTTGCTGGAATGCGCTAATTTTAGGACCTGCTACCGATATGAAAGTTTATTTCAGCGTTAGATAACAAATTCATTGAGGAAAGGTATAGTTTATTTTTGCGGCTGCGCGGAATTGCGTGTACGGAAAGACGGTGAAACAACTGACAGATATAAATACAAAGAGTACATAACAATGCCTCTCAAGCTAGAGCTAGAATTTTAAATTACATTGAATACCAGCTAATCTGGCTAATTATCATAGAACACAATAACGTAGGTATGTATATTGCTGAGGATAGATATTGAATGCTAAATTGATCGCAGTACATTTCTGATTGCGGTTGAATGGAAATTCCAAACTGTGTTACGGTTTGTGCGGCTGGAATGGAATGCTATGAATTTGCGAAGAGCTGACTCAACATCTGTCTATCTACTGCTTTCATTGTGTGAATGAATACTTTGCAGTAACTTTGGAGTAGGTCTATGGGCTTGCTTCAGCTTTAACGATTAAACTGAAATATTGTAAGTAATGGGCATTCGTAACTTTTTTGGTATAAGCAGCGGCTGAGATGTAATTTAAATAAAAACTACTTTTACGGATATTATCGCGGTTACAAAATTATTTAAGAAATATTATGCAAAGGATTCGAAACGTTGAGATTAAAAAATATTTTATTTAACCGCGACAAAATCCGTAAAAGTAGTTTTAATTAAAGGTCTAGGTAATATTCGCGTGTCAAAAATCAATAGCTAATCTAAGATAAGCCTGATGCATCCAAAACTTCATCCAAACAAACAATTTGAATAAACTGTATTCTACAAAATCACAAATCAACTTACTCTTCCTAACACCGACCAAAACGGCTTCATCCAATACAAAATCGGTTGCATAACAGAAAGCCGCGAAAGGTTTCACTGAATAACAAGCAGCTTGAGCCACATACGCCACGTGGCACATCTGCGAAATATCAGGTCCTAAAGTCTTCTCGCAGTCTGCTATCCCTTCAGCCATAGCATTGTGGCATCTCTCGTAAGGAGTTCCGAGATTCTCGTTGCAAATATCGGTGACAGATTGCAACCAAGCGAAAGAAGAATGTATGACGCTTACTGAAACGAAGAAGTGGTTTTTTGAAGAGTTTCTAGACAGTTTTTCTCTATGGGGCCAACTTTTTGGAATCGTCTAACTAGTGAGTGTCATGAGACTGCAAAGGCTTTGGGTGAATATCTCTTGAAGTTTTTATTACCTACCCATAGTTGGGAAAAAGGCTCGGAGGATGATGCCATACCGTAGCGTATAAGCGTAGGAAAGAGTATTATAAAGCACCATGAGAAAATAATTATTTCCCTGATTGATTCTAATAAAAATGGCGTAGGTATTTACATAATCTGAATAGCCATCATTTCATGTATGAGAATGGCCACATGACCTGCAGATCGATCGCATAATTCTTTCACTAGAATTGCGAGCTATTGTTGACTTGGCAACTTAGATGCACAACAACATTCCACGTGCAGGCATCATCACATCGCACAAGAAGCTAATACTTCACTACATAGTATAAAACAAAGACGTTTTTTTTGTCCCCATATTATCCCGATGTATGTTTAAATCTTCAAACTACATAAATAGAGTGATTGAAGATGCTGGCTCAGGTACATATAATAACATCAATTAATAGCATGGCACCCGTGCGAAGCCAGGGCGGATCGCTAGTATTTTATAAAGCTAAAGAGTCTCGTCTGTTTAAACGCGCTAATCGCAGGAACTACTGATCCGGTCAGAAAAAAATCTTTCATTGTTAACAAATGTGTGTAACAAAGGTGGAAGCCACCAATGATATAAAACTTACCAACACTCAACACCAGTCTATCTATCCTGATGATCGTCTCCTTAACCCTCGCCGTGATCATCTTCAGGCGGTCTACCATCAGCTTCAAGGAGTCCTTCAGGGCGTTGAAAGGCCTCTTCATGAAATCGTTTATTTGGTGGACGCTGTTTTTTATCTGCTCCTAAAGTCGGACAAAGGTGGTTAATGTTTAAAATGAAACGAAACTGTATAAAATCTCTCTTATAAAACGTCGTGATGTTAATCCTATGTTTTTTCCTATTAGGTTGGGGTTGGTTTACTCTATAGTCTTACGGGATGCACCTATAAATCCAAGGGTTTTACATGGACTACCTATCTAACCTCCTATGCAAAATAAACGTTTTCTATTTCTACTCCCTCAACTCAGTTACCTGGAGAACCCTTGGTAAGATTGTATGTCGACTTCTGACTACCTGTAACGACTGCAAATGAACAAATCACAGCCGAGACTCAATCATGGTTCATGGTATAGGTACCCACTAGTTTAACTAAAAAGTTTTGCTACATCACAAACAGTTTAACTTTCTCCATATTTACCTGCAAATAACTCCGATTTCCTAACCATTCCGCCAAGCAGACGATATAAATCAAACTTAAATCTAAACGATTTTTATTTTACAGACTAGATTTTGACTTATGAGGCTAAACACCCGACATGTTTACTAGTTTTGAAGCAAGTGCTAGAATTTATTGGTATTTTGTCTGTCGACCTCGACACCCTAGGTATAATAGAGTTATCTGTCGTTTCGGACGAAAAACTAAATGGCTTAGGGTTATTTTTAGATGAGAAAATGTCACATTGATTTTTTGCTTTAGGAGAGCTATTTTTGGAGAGCCTAGAGATTGTTTGAGCAATAATATTTAGATATAGGGTTTTTTGCATAACTTTTGATAGAAATATTAAAGCTGAGTTAGTTAATCTATATTAATATTACAATGCTGAATTGCTGAAGAGTTTAATTATCCAGACCGATATCAAGGGTAGTATCAGTGTGCGATATTCGAGGGAGGCTATCTAAGGCTGCCTTCATTCGGGTGCGCGGCTAAGTTCCTATGAGAAGCTAAAATAACGGAAGCAAGTAGTTTTTTAAATCAAAATATGAAGGCCATCCATCCTCCGAGCCTTTTTCCCAAACTACGTTGGGGTCGGCTTCCAGTCTAACCGGATGTAGCTGAGTACCAGTGCTTTACAAGGAGCGACTGCCCTATCTGACCCCTCAACCCAGTTACCCGGGCAACCCAATACCCTTGGCTAGACTGGTGTCAGACTTACTGGCTTCTGACTACCCGTAACGACTGCCAAGGATGTTCAATGACAGCCGGGACCTACAGTTTAACGTGCCATCCGAAACACAGTCATTGGCGTCTAAGATATACTTAGAAAGTACATACAAACTTAGAAAAGTTGCATTGGTACTTGCCTGACCTGGAATCGAACCCGCGCCCTCATACTCGAGAGGATGGTTCTTTTGCCCACTAGGCCAGTCAACCAATAAACGAGCTCTCTCAAAAAATTGATACTTTCTGAAATGAGGTTGATACGAAAAAAAAGGAAAACATAATCAAATTGCGAAAAAATACTATTTCGCCATTCATTCTCAGCATGTGTAACCTAAATTACGAATAACAACCCCCTTACTTATAACAACCACAATTTGGCAGAAGGTCACATCAATTTCTTCTATATTTGACCTATTTTTATACATTTTCTTTATGCTCCAGTTGAAAGCCGTAATTAGTGGGCAACTGAAGTAAGAACGAATCTTAAGCTCACTTGCTTCACGAGCTAAGAGGTTTTGAAGAGTTCCTTTGATATTTTATAAGAACCACGGCATTGGAAATTTTTGTTATTCGCTTTTTGTTATTTGGTATAAATGCGAAATAACGCGTTTGTCTGTTGAGTTTTCTTGACAAAATTACCTGATCGAACCGATTTAAATATTATTTGGTATACCTAAAGATAGATATAGAGTCTGAGAAAAGATTTCCAGGTGAGGCTTTCTAGTAAAAAACATGTAGGTACAGCAGTTAGTCTACATCTGTACTTCTATGTATACCTACATACCTATACTACATATATTATAAAGAGGAAAGACTGCAAAAAAAATGCAAGAGAATGCAATTGCTTATAAGTCTCGAGGTTTACGGCAATATCAACTTGGCTCTTATAAAAATCATATTTCAAGGTTTTAGTTTTACTTTACTGCCAATCTCATACGAAGAAGGCTGATATTTTAGTTTTTATTACTATTTTGAAGCTGACATGTCTCGTAAATGCACTCTCAAGTTAAGCAGAAAATTCAATAGAAAATAGTGAAGTGACAAGAGCAAAAATTGTCGACATCGATAAAAAGTCATCTTCAAAATTTGTTGACTGCAAATTTCTGCAGTAGCATATTAGGTAAATCACGGAATAATGCATGGAAGAGAACGACCCTTGAATATCTAGCTAGAAATAATGTTACATAGTGTCTGGTAGAAGAATATAGAAGGAAAAAACATGCTGCACTGACCCCAGAGTGGTACAATTCGGGTAAGGGCAGTAGATGATGGTGATGCTGATAAGGGCAAAAAACACAACCCTCCGATTTGTAAGAAACCTCTGGTAGATAAAATTTTATGTAGGTTATTATTCTGCAACTATAATGTTCAACTCACTTGACTACAAGCCATAGATTCCGACAGCACTTCGGAATTCTTCAGTGTATTGGTAGCTGGACCTGTCAGGATCAGCACCAGAGCGTAACAGGTAAGGGTGTACCTTCCAACCCGGGAGAAAAACTGAGGAATCAGCAGGAATACTAGGCATCTGGAAGAAGAAGAATGATTGAGGACATAAGAAAATCATTGAGAAACAATAGGAAAATAGAGGTCCTTGTTAATAAATTAATAATAATTTATCGTGTTTTGGAACTGTTTTTGTGTCAGGCTATGGTGGCATTTAAGCTACACGGTGGTCTGAAATACTGGTTATCAACGTACTTATATAAAGAGAATGGGTTTACTGCTTACTTACAGCAACCCGTGAAGTTTTATCTAGGTAGGTACTCATTGATAGTTTACCTCGAAGGTCCTAAAAAGTTCTACTGTATTTCTCGATGTACGTTAATTTAACGAGTTTACGATACGTACCTAATCCGATAGCTAAAAGCCAAGCCCAAAGTCAAGAGCACTCCAATAATGGAACTCATAATAGTCGCGTGTATCAACGATATCGACAGTTGGAACACAAAGAACATGAAACAAAGATACGTCAGTATTATGCCCCCAAGAAATCCCAACACACTTTTCAACAGGAAATTGGGAAATGTCTGATCTGTTCTCAAGTATAAGAAGAACTTTGCGACTCCACTTCCCTCAGGATACCATTTTTGGAAGGTCCTTGATATTCGCTTTTTTGTGTCATGTCGATAGTGTCGCCATCTCTGGGACAACGTTTGTTCCATCTGCGTGGGTCCCACCATTATCGAATTGATCTTCTCTTTTTCATAGTTGAGTCTATATTTTTCTATAGTTCGCGCCTTCCATAGAAGGGCGAAGAATGCCATGTTTTATGGCTTTTTATTTAGCTTTTATTGCTAAAATTCTCGTCTTTGTGTAGACGAAACACATTTTTGTGAATATTTAAAACCACATCCATACAATAAACGGTGACAGTCAGAAGACAGTTATTTTTTCTTCTGTTTGTTATAGGCCAGTAGAAAAAAGAAAACTGTAGTACAAAGCACGTACAAAGAGGTTTCATGTTTTTCTAGGTATTTTTACCTAACTGGACACATAGGTGGTTTCCTTTTTATTGAGACTTGACTGGGGTTGTACAAATCATCAGTCTATGTGCGAATATTTAGGTGGAATCTCACCATAACAACAACCCGTTTGAATCAAGCGCCTTCAAAATAAGTGATATTTGTGAACGGGAGTTCTTGCTATGTGTTAACCACTAGGCGCTACACGTCCCTTAAAGTAATGGCTACTGTTGTTATTTGTATAAATATTTAACCAAGAGTTTTATTTGTTAGAGTATGCATCGTATCAAATCTTCGGTAAAAGTGCTGTTTCACCTACACTTGACAAGGCGAAATACCTAACTTTTGTGTATGAACGCATCCATAAATAGCAAAAAGGAAGTATTTATTTACAATTGGTACGTGTTTCATTGTACACTGTAATTGTGAGTATTGAGCTGCAGCATTCAACATAAGTATTCAAAAGTTCAACAATACCGACGAAGTTCGTTGACTTAAAATTGTCAATAACAAAATTAAAATGAACTTGCCCCGTACGCGTTCTTACAGTTCTGCGCAAGACGTTCAACATGCGCAGATCACTGCAATGCTACAAAATCAACTTCACTCCATTGCCTCAAATATCGTGAAAAGATAATCTTTTTTGCAATTATACCTATCCAAACGACATAATGCAGGTTTTAGTTCTGTCCTAGTGAATTATAACCAGTGTTAGTGAGTGGTGATGTCCAAATGATTTGAGTGCTCACAAAGGTTTTCAAGTGTATGAATCAATTAAGAATTAATTGAAGAAAATGTAAGTGAAGTTAAGGCTTTTTAAATCGTTCAATTTATCTAATGAATTTGATTTGCTTTTTATTATCTGGTTTTGCTTAGGTTTTATCGAATTTTAGCATTACCGCCAGATATTTCGGGATCATTTTTAAGAGTTTTCTTCTTATGTTATACAATCTCTAAGCTGTAAAATGAATCTGCATAGTCATAAAACCCGGTTACTGGTCTACATAAAAATTTTCATATCGTCTTGACATGAAATTTTTACGATTTTACTTATCGAAAGAGAGCAATTGTGATTTAATTAAGTAGACATTTAATTTGAACGTGATATTTTTGGGCAAAAATATATCATCTGTCAAAATAATGACACTTAAAATTTTGAAATGACAGATCGATTTCAAATTCGAATTTATTTGTTTTGATTTTGTTTTCACTTTATCTAATGTTTTGTTTTATTAATTGTGGTTAATTGAAATAGCGTGACATAAAGCTTTTTATTAATTAAATGAGGTCGTGTATCTGTATAATCTAAATAAAAAATATTGTTGTGTAAAAATGGAAATAGAGAAAATGTGTACCGGTACGTTTGTTTATTTAATTACTAGCTGGTGCCCGCGACTTCGTCTGCGCAGGTTTAGTATTTCGAACAATATGTTTACAAATTGTACCCTATGTGTTATTCTGATGTATAAGCTATATTATTGTAAAGTTTCATTAAAATCCATTCAGTAGTTTTTGCGTGAAAGAGTAACAAACATCCATACATCCATACATACAAACTTTCGCGTTTATAATATTAGTAGGATTTCGTAATTTGGATGTCTTTGAGCTGATGAAAATGCTTATAAGCTCTTATACAAGTTTCTATCAGCTAACTCCAGAATTCGGAGGCAAAGTATAATGGTTAGACATCTGTAATGTTTTTATTCCGAGTCTCGAATTAATATTACAATTAACTTAGGTAAGCAAAAAGTTAGAATCATAAATTCCGTGAAACCCAGTTTTTTAAATATGCGTTGTTCCATCTATTGGTAAGCATATTTCCATCCACCTGATAAAATATTTGCTTTAGTTTGAGTTACATTTCATTTGTATTTTTTTTTCTGTTCTTTTTTAATGACTTATGAATGGCTCTCAGGTACCTACCTGACTTTTTGAATGTTCTAAACATTGTTTGATCACTCTGTAATCAACTACAAAACATATAAGAATGTTGTTTTAAAAAAACATGCACTAATATGGTCAGGGATGTTACATTTAAAACATATCGTAGGTATCTCTGATTATTTTAGACTTATCAAATACTCCAAGTTTATTAAATTATTTATTTTATGAGAGGTAACGTCACAGCTTACAGAACTTATATTTAAAATTAACATTACACCAATAGGAAGTATATTTGGTTTGAACTTAACTTTTTGACTTGGGTCCCAATTAAAAACTTGTGGTTGTTTAATTTTTTACATACCACTTCATTTATGTCCCTCATCCTTCAAGTCTTTTTCCCAACTATGTTGGGGTCAGCTTCCAGTCTAACCGGATTCAGCTGAGTACCAGTGCTTTACAAGAAGCGACTGCCTATCTGACCTCTTCAACCCAGTTACCCGGGCAACCCAATACCCCTTGGTTAGACTGGTGTCAGACTTACTGGCTTCTGACTACCCATAACGACTGCCAAGGATGTTCAATGACAGTCGGGACCTACAGTTTAACATGCCATTTGAAAACAGTCATTGGTGTCTAAGATATACTTAGAAAGTACATACAAACTTACAAAATTATTATTTTATATCCCTTATTCATAAATATTCTTTTCAGATAATGGACAACGAGCAGCCCCACCAGGAGCTGGTAAAATGTGTTGTAGTCGGAGACACAGCAGTCGGCAAGACCCGCCTGATATGTGCTCGGGCGTGCAACAAACACGTGTCTCTCTCGCAGTTGATGACTACCCATGTGCCAACTGTGTGGGCTATTGATCAGTACCGGATTTATAAGGATGTGAGTTTAGATTAAGTACAGATTTAGGACCTATTTTAACAATAGTATAAAGTCTAGTTTTAATTCTTAAAAGATGTAAACAAATAGATGCCTCCAGAATCATAATCCTACAATTCCAAAATTAATTCATATTATTATACCAATTTACTTAAAGGTAATGTAAAGCTTTTCTTTTTCTGGAAGTCTCAGAATATTTAAATAAAATTCAATTAAGTGACGCTGTAACATTTAGTAGATAATAATTATATCTTCAAAAAACTATTAGCAATGATTGTATAATCAATTGGCATTAGATATTCATAGCATACTATAAAAAAGATTGAACATTTTATTTTCTTTATGTAGGTGCTAGAAAGATCTTGGGAAGTAGTAGACGGTGTGAATGTGTCCCTTCGTCTTTGGGACACATTTGGTGATCATGAAAAGGACAGAAGGTTTGCCTATGGAAGGTAAGAATATAGACTCCCTCCTGAAAGACCTGATAAAATATATTTTCTGGAAAAATTACAATTCTGTAAAAAAATTAAACTGAGTTATTCGTTTCTGATTGGATTTTTAGTCTAATGAAAGATTTATGTATGAAAATTTTCTGAACAATTCACATTTTTCAGGTCCGACGTGGTTCTTTTATGTTTTTCCATCACAAACCCTATATCTTTGAGGAATTGTGGAGCTATGTGGTATCCTGAAATTAGGTGAGATTTCATCACAGAATTTTGTAATTTATGTAGTAATTATATAAAGGCATAGTATCATAATATTTGTCCATATTTCAGACGGTTTTGTCCGAACACACCAATATTACTAGTGGGATGTAAGAATGATCTGCGCTACATGTATAGAGATGAAACCTATCTAAATTACTGTAAGGACCGCAGTCCTTTCATCAGGTAAGATGTTCTTGTCATTATTAAACAATATCCATGTAGGAAGGTAATAATTCCAACGATTTTTTTTTTACTGCCACCATATTTTTAAAGCATGAGTTTACATTGAACGGTAAATAAACAATCTATTAGGACTTTTTAATTAATAGTTAATGTCATTGATTGTAAAATGCATTTAATTTTTATTTTTAAAACTGTGTTTTGAATTTGACTGCTTTTTAATATTACAAAAGAGCTTTATCTGCAAAAAAAATAATTTTGTATTTCTAATCTGGCAACTGGTATTCAATAAAACGCTATTGTTACATTTCTAGGGCCCCAAGAAAAAGTGACCTAGTAATGCCGGACCAAGGCCGGGCCCTAGCTCACGAGTTCGGCATATACTACTATGAAACATCAGTGTTCACCTACTATGGAGTTAACGAGGTGTTCGAGAATGCCATCAGGGCTGCTCTCATAGCTAGGAGACAGCAGAGGTTCTGGATGACCAACCTTAAGAGGGTTCAAAGGCCTTTATTGCAGGTAAAAGAAATCGTTTATTTTTCAAAGAATCATCATTTCCAAGCTTTTTCCCAGCTATGTTGGCATCGGCTTCCAGTCTAACTGAATGCGGCTGAGTATCAGTGTTTTACAAGGAGCGACTGCCTATCTGACCTCCTCAACCCAGTTACCCAGGCCCCTTGGTTAGACTGGTGTCAGAATCATTGGCTTTGACTACCCGTAACGATTGTCAAGGATATTGAATGACATTTTTCAAAGAATGTATATAGATATCTACAGGTTGTTTGAAATTAGGCAAATGCTAAAATGGATGTTACTGGTGAAGGAAATTCAAGTTCAAGATCTGTAATTGTCAATCTGATTTGCTAGGGTGTGCCTTTGTGTGTATGTAATGTAAAGAAATGTTATTAATATTCTATGCTGTATTAGTAGAAATCGACATGAAATAAATAACTTTCAATATTGATTTAGATACAGTTCAGAATTAGTTTTTTCTTGATTTAGGTAGGTATACAATATTTACTTGTTTGTTGTTCTCAGGCACCATTTAGACCTCCGAGACCAATGGAGCCTGAAGTAGTGGTCGTCAACAGCACCTATCTGGAAAACATGACTACCTTATTACGACAACAGGTAAACTGCTTGTTCTGCAATTTCATGTTTTTCCTACTTTCTAAAAAATCAAGGCTAGGCATATCTTTAATGTAAAGAATATTTTCCCGAAGTGAAATATTTCAGCTTTTTTGCCATTTAAAGAAGATCTTACAGGTCAGTATTTCAAGAGAAAAAAAATCAAACAAGAAGATAACGATCTTCTGGTTTTTTCTAGCCATAGACACAAAAAATTGCATCACATCTCCCAAGAACTAACATCAACCTTTTTTTCCCAACAGTATTTCTCAGACATGGTAATAATATGCGGGGCGAAAGGCTTCCCAGTGCACCGGTTCATGATGGCCGCCGCCTGCGAAGCCTTCCACCGGCTGCTGACCAGCGACTGCGTCAGCCTGTCTGCTGAACTGGCCAGGAGTTCCAGCGAGAGCAGCATGGTAAGAGATACTAGTTAAATAAGCGAAGTAGGAGTCCGCTGAATCAGCTTTCATATATGGTCGGTCGAATCAGCTCAATTCAGAGAAAAAATAAATATGCTAAATATTTTCGTAGACTGATTTTGGTGGGCCGTTTAAGATATTTATAAAGCTGTGTTATTTTGGTGTAGGTAAGCAGCATGGGTGAGGCAACAACGGGCGAGTTCAATGAGGACACCGAGTATTTAATACGACAGGACCAGGCGAAGCAGATGAGGTAGGAACATACTACCCAATTGTAGACATATCAGGATGTATCAGAGTATTAGTATTTTGGCTACTTTTATCCATTTGTGGAAAGTAGTTTCCTCGAGAAGTGGATGCATACAATATTCAAGAGTTGGTCTAAATTTCTCAGGGTTTTCTTCATCAGATTCTGAACTTGGTGGCTATGGCACCATTTGGGAACTATACAAGATAACATCTTCAAATCGATTGGCTTATGCGAACAAACATAAAACCGCAATGAGAACCTCCTCCTTTTTGGGAGATCCCTTAAAAAATATTGCTCGTTTATTCGTTGCAATCTACTTTCTCGATTAGTTATCCCAAATCCCTAAGCGGTCAATCATATAACACCCCTCTTTTAAACCCCAAAGAGTAAACTAAAACAAGTAGCACAGTAATTTACTTAATTTCGCAGAGTATGGGATCAGATAAAACGGAGGTCATCATGCCAGATCCTGCCTCTCAGTGACAGCTGTAAAAAGCCCCCAGACTTATACCGGGAAGTCAACCATCCTGCTATCAACTCTATCAGAGTTGTTAAGGTGTGTAGACTATATATTTATAATTATTTTTATATCATAATTATGATCATTACCCTGTCTTTAGCTCAATATATTATTCGGGATCGGCACAGCAAGTAATTTTTTTTGTGAAACTTACAAGTGACAATATTTTACATAATAGGTATACCTAGAGGTAGACTAATGAGTAAAGGACTGCTTTATACTGATCTATGACAGAAAATAGATACATAATAATATACTAAGGGATTGTTCACACCAAACGTATTGTCCGCCGCTGACTGTGAGTATACTCACTGTCTGCCCCAGTGTGAACGTCGACTCAATCTGCAGTACGCGTACTCACCAAGCCGACAATAGGCTATAGCGTACGATGCGCTACATGTGTGAACAAAAGAATAGGCTCTTGTAGGTTCACACTAGATGCGTACGCTGAGCGGCTGACTATTCTACACATAAAAGGGCTCAGTATTTGAAGTTGCTCGTAGTATTTTATAAACGATAAAACTAGCGTAGGTAATTTATTTTTTTCAAATCAGACGTTTTACTGATATTTCAATTAAATGATGCGCATTCAGAAAGTTGCCATTTGCGAAGCTCTAGAGGAAGACGAAAATAATAAAAAGAAGAGATTGTGGGTACATCCCTTAAAGAAGAGAGGTTTTCTTGGTCAATTTCATACTTTATATTTCGAATATAGACTTTATCCAAATAAGTTCAAGAAATATTTTCGTATGACAGTAAAACATTCGATGAGTTACTATGTTTAATAGGTGTAAGTTTATATAAAAGGGACACTAATTATCGACGTGCTGTACCGAGGCGCGACGGTGCGTACGCGGCGGAGCGGCGCTATTCGGCAACTGCGTCCGCGTAGCCAATCCGCGTCCGCCGTGCATAGTCGCGTAGTAAAATAATCGGCCACTGAGAGTCAGCTACAACAGACGACGTAACAGCGTATAGTCGGTTCGGTGTGAACGACAATTTCAATATATATGGAAAAGCAATAAACTGCGTAACGCGCGCTCACAGTCAGCGGCCGACAATACGTTTGGTCTGAACGATGCCTAATTCAGTCAAAAGTCATATCTGACTTTTCCCCATGGTTTAAGCTTAATTATGTTTACCAATTTTGCGATCATATTTTTATGCCAATCTTCATTTGTATTAAGTTTCATTAAGCTATGTTATATGCAGCTTTGAGCTCGGTAAATAATGTTCCCTTTATCCTCTTCGTCAAGGGACATGAAATAATAATTATTTCCTAACAAATTCCAGTGCGACAAGATCCAACATGCCACCTCCCAAACTCAAACCATAGTGACGATGAGCAAACTCATTTCTCAAAATGTTATGCAAGAAATTATCAACTTTATCTACACGGGGGCTTTAGATAGCAGTGCTTTCAAACAGCAGGTTAGTAAGACTTTAAAACTGTAGGATTTCTTTGTGATATGGTGACAAAGTCTATGGTGTGTTCGAATTTTAAATGTGACTGACAGTTGACCGCCATTTTGTATTTTAAAGTGTGACAAATTATTGTTGGTTGCGGAATTTATTAAAAAATTACGTACTTGTAGTTGGTTTAAAAAACGGGATAATCCATGACTTCTTCGCTATACCACTTGTTTTTCAATTTTAAATTAAATCAATAAGCTTTAGCTTTGTATAAGTATTTAAATATATTTATATTTTATTATGTGTATTCGAGTAATTTATAAATTATTCTTAATTGACTCCGGCTATTTTCTGGCTGTCCTTTTATTAAAACTATTTTTAATAAAAATATCAGAAGAAGAGTACTTATTAATATTTTAATAAAGAGACAGCTTTTTAATTACATTAATTTATTTAAATTTAATATTTTTCTACTCTACTGTGCTTTTTCTATTCTATGTATTACCCACTACAAATAAATTATATTGCAAAATAAAAATATATAAAATTAATAATTTTATAATAACAAAAATGTTTTGCAGTCAGCTGCTATCGGATTATTACTGGTAAATGTTATTGCAATAAATTATACCATTAAAACAAATTCATAATTATTAATTTCGACCATTATTATTATTATAAAAAAATCAGCACCCTTTTGTATTTTTGTGGATGTATTTCTTTGTAGTTTATCATACATATTATGTTTTGGCTACATTTTCTCAAGTTATAATAGGTCAAGTTTATTCACATATTTTTATAAAAAAAGTAAAAAAAAAAAAAATTGAAAAATAAATCTTAAGAAAGTGTAGTGCTTTTTTATTATTATTTTAATAATATTCATTAGATATTATCACCATAAATTATTGCTAGCTACATTATTTACATACACTTTTACAAATTACAGTTTTATCGAATCTTAGGCTTAAGTTCTCCGATAACATAAACGTCAGTTTTCTTAAAACAACTGTTTACTATGAATTTTCACGCTGAATTTTCAAAGTAAACAATTTTTAAAAGAAAAAACGAATGCTTAAGTTGTCGGTTAATTTGGGTCTTAATGGATGCTGGAAAGCTTTTGCTTAAATTGTCTAAGAATATTTGAAGCCTGTTGCTGTTTACGTAAAGAAGTCATTCAATTACTATTCGTTTAAAAAGAGAAATTGTCGTAAACAATCCTATTACTTATTGGTTGATTCAATAGCAGTCAAACAGCTCTTTTTAAAAGTTTCCGAAGTTTCCCGAATAGTTCCGAAGCGGTCCGAACATCAGTGCAACACAAAAGCAACCTTATGTGACGGTAATACGGTGTTGTTCAGGAGATCAGACAGGCGGCTGAGTTGCTGGGCTTCCACGAGCTCACGAAGCTCAGTCAGTTCATACTGGACCAGCATCTGTTGTTCGACAAGGGGTTTATGCTGCAGTTTCATACGGTGAGTTGTGAAAACAGAATATATTTTAAGTTACATAATTTGACCATTATTAAAATAAAAGGATATTAAAGTACAGGATAAGTCAAAATTTGAATATTAAATGAAGCTTAGATTTAAATCTATTCAAGATGCATTTGTTACAATCCGTTTAAATTATCAGCTTATAATACAATACCACGAGCACTTTTATCCAGTCGTTTTAATGTACAACAAAAATCTTCTATATGATTCTTGGTAATATAATAGATATTTCCTTTTAGTTAAGGAAACTTTTCAACATGGTTCGATTACAAGAAGTATAATTTGGACTTCAGTCGAGGCTATCATTCTATACTAAAGATAGCAATGTCTAGAGCTTTGTTAATTCCTAAAATACCTCGGCTCTTAAGTAGAAACTGAGAAAGCACTTTTCTTTTTTCCCATCGTCTAGGGGCCCTGTCTGCGACCTCCAAATTAAACAGCATCTTTTAATAAAAACGCTCATATTTTAAATCATCCTCATCATCCTCCGAGCCTTTTCCCAACTATGTTGGGGTCGGCTTCCAGTCTAACCGGATTCAGCTGAGTACCAGTGCTTTACGAGAAGCGACTGCCTATCTGACCTCCTCAACCCAGTTACCCGGGCAACCCAATACCCCTTGGTTAGACTGATGTCAGACTTACTGGCTTCTGACTACCCGTAACGACTGTCAAGGCTCATATTTTAAATCTGAGTGTTAAAAGTAAGTTTTCCACTCCCCCCAGCCTCTGGGCGGGCGTCTCCGCGACATGTGCGTGGAGCGGGCGCAGTTCGCGGACGTGACGTTCGACCTGGACGACGGCATCCACCTCGCGCACCGCGCCGCGCTCATGGCTCGGTGTGACCCCATGAAGGCCATGTTCCAGGGACACTTTAGGGAAAGCACTTCTAGAGTGGTGACTGCTACCTATCCTACTAATATTATAAATGCGAAAGTTTGTATGTATGGATGTATGGATGTATGTTACTCTTTCACGCAAAAACTACTGAATGGATTTTAATGAAACTTTACAATAATATAGCTTATACATCAGAATAACAGATAGGCTACAATTTGTAAACATATTGTTCGAAATACTAAACCTGCGCAGACGAAGTCGTGGGCCCGCAACTTCGTTTGCGTGGAATAGTGACTTCTGGCAGATTTTTGGTTTTACCCACATAGTTCCCGATGTCTGTACCTGTAAATTTCACACAAATCGGTTCTATAATTTAGGTGTGAAGAAAAGGTAGAGAGATCGAGTTATTTTCGCATTTATAAATTAGTTTGGAATTTGGATGTGATCTTGTGTCTAGCTTTTTGTCAATTTTCACTCAATAATTAAATGTGACTGCACTTTTAATGTACCGATATTTGAAATACTGTATTGATGTTCTCTTCCAAAAATAACGATATAGACTGGCTACTACACCGTACCAAATAGGTACTGTAACATTTTTCCAATTGGCTAATTAAAAATTCCCTAGTCAAAACTAAGGATAGTTTCGAAAGCTTCGACTCATAGCCTCAAATATTTTCATAGTGCCATAAAATATTGCAAGTACTTGTAGATAAACCAAATAAGAAATAGGTAGAAATGGCACAAAATTATGTTGAATTTGTGAAAGACTACAAATCATATAATAAATTCATACATAAACGGAGAGGACAAAAATGTTTTTACTGACCCAATGCGCTGTATACTGCCAAAAAAACAAAGATAACGCGAAAACGGCAAGCAACACCTAATCTATTAAACTTCCAGATATCATTTCCCGGCGTGAAAATGTACGCTTTCCACATCCTACTATGCTACATATACAGCGATAAGATTCCCGCAGTAGACCCTACAAGATGCCTCGAGCTATTGGAGCTGGCCAACAGGCTGTGCATGAACCGCCTCGTCAATCTGGTGGAAGCCAGGGTTATAGATCAGCTGCAGCAGAGAGACAGGTTGGTAAAAACTTACTTCATCATCTACCGAGCCTTTTCCCAACTATGTTGGGGTCAGCTTCCAGTCTAACCGGATGCAGCTGAGCACCAGTGTTTTACAAGAAGCGAGTGCCCTATATGACCTCCTCAACCGGACAACCCGATACCCCTTGGTTAGACTGGTGTCAGACTTACTGGCTTCTGACTACCCGTAACGACTGCCAAGGATGTTTAACGATAGCCGGGACCTACAGTTTATAGCTAGTATATTAAAAGTCGTGCAGAAAGAAAACTTGTTTCCAACCCAAGATTAAGTAATTATTTTGTGACACGGACGATATAAATCTCCTTCCAAATCTTTAAATTAGAGTGATAGTTATTTTGTTTTCAGAGTGTGTGGTGATGATGACCAAGTTGTTGAAATAGCGCTGTCGCTACTAGAACCTGTTAAGGTAAGCATTAACTTAACTTTTGTTTGAACTTTAATTGGTTATTCAATTTATTGAAGCGAGATTTTCTTTTTTGCGTATTGTTGTGAATGGGTTCTTTATAACGGGTGATTTTTTTGCTGGTATCTTTTTGGCACCACTGTTTTTGGCAGATCACGCGTGAATCGTGTCTTGTGTCATTGTCAAACTTGTTCAGTATGGTCTATAATTTAACCATGAATCGTTTTACGAAGGAACAACGCTTGCAAATGATTGAATTTTACTATCAAAGACGACAATGGCCGAAACGTTACTGTGAATGGCGAGCGCTACCGTGTGATGATTGGCGATTTTTTTTACCCAAAATGGAAGAATTGGACATGCCTGACATGTGGTATTAACAAGACGGTGCCACATGCCACACGGCACGCGAAACAATGGCCTAATTGAGAGCCGCCTTCGGTGAACAGTTTATCTCATGTTTTGCGCCCGTCAATTGGCCGCCTAAATCGTGTGATCTAGGCCTTTGGACTATTTCTTGTGGAGCCAGCAACGATTGACGCACTGGGAGCCAATATTGAAGCTTTTATTCGTAATATACCGACTGATATGTTGGAGAGAGTGCCGAAATTGGGCCTTGCGAATGGGACATCTAAACCGGAGCCGCGGCCAGCATTTGCATGAAATCATCTTCAAACATTAAATTATATTGATCGTTCTATCGATTCCAATAAAGATTTCATCAAATTTTTCAAATTTTTTGTGTTTTTTTTGAAAATCAAATCCTATACCTCTTAAAAAATCACCCTTTATATAGAGTTATGGGCAAAGATTTTATATGAAAAGCATGTGCACAAATATGTGGTCAATTTTATTTCAGATATAACTTTGCGCAACAATGCGCTTCAGAATTTTTGCGCAAAGATGCGCAATAACTTTTTATTTGCGCAAAACCTTTAATGGTCAAGAATTTGAGCGCAATTGTTGTTGTTGTCCAGCTGCACAACGCGCAGCAGCTAGCGGAGTGGTGCACGTGGCGCCTGTGCGGCGCCTACGACCGCGTGTGCCGCGCCAGACATCTGTCGCAGCCCAGCCGCGACTACCTCGCCGACAACCGCTGGCCGCCCGTCTGGTAATATTCATGTCTTCAGTGTTTATTATAAACTAGCTTCTGCCCGCGACTTCGTACGCGGATCCTGTCCCTTATGCCAGCGACTACGGGGTCAGCAAAATCAAAGATATTTGAATCGTCTGATGTTGAATTTTAAGGGCCCGTTGATGGGAAAACGGAATACGCAAAATCATTCGAAACGTTCCACATATTTAACTTTTGTACGTCAACGATAAGAACTTAAGCGCACTAGGCGTGACCATAGGGATAAAAGTAGTGATTCTAATTAGTCCGCATTTTCTTAGTTCGACCTCTTTCTAGCCATGGTAATAGTTTCATTATAAATAGGAAAGATTTTATGTATGTAAGCTAATATATACTTATATAAATTAAACTACTAGGGCTGATGAAAGATTGTTGAATCAGGTGTTACTTTGCAGTAATCCGTCAAATCACATGTAAAAAAAAATATGTACCGTTAATTCCGCGAGACAATAAATCGAAGCTCGGACTTGTACTACTATCATACATGCATGTGCTACTTTTTATATTCATTTCCGCGGAATTAACACTACATGTATTTCCTAACATTTTATACAGGATTAATTACAAACATTTTACCATTAAAATGCCACGTTTTCACAGACAGGCGTGAAACCGCAAGAAACAGTATTATTGTCCAAGTTTACACAATTCCACGTCCTATTAAATATCTCAACCTATGCCCCGATTTAATAACATAATATTCGAATTTATAAATTAGAATTTCACACGTTATAGTTTCTTCATTAAAATTGTCTCGGGTATTTTTTTGTTAATGATAGTGGTAATTTTCAGGTACGTGAAAGAGTTCGACTACTACCAGAAGTGCGTGAACGAGCAGAGTAAAGAGCAGAAAGAATTGAGACCCAATACCTCGTTACAAGCTAATCAACAGACTGGATGTTTGTGCTTTACTAGTAAGTAACTATTGAATATTTAATATAATATGCCATAAAATTCAGGTTCTTTTTAAAAGCCCACTTTTACGTATAATAAATTGCCTTATCTTTGGATAATACTTTCCTTAGTTTCAACTTATATAGTGCGTCCCAGTATTTAACCCTGAGGAACTCCCTATGTAACTATTGTTCTAGATGATGTGAACTGGCTTTTTAAAACAAAATTATCAGTCATTGTTAAACTAGGGAAAATTAAAGAAAGATCAGTGTAAAATAAATGCTGTAATACTAAGTTTTTTGAAAATACAAGTCATAGTCCACTAAATCAAATGCTTTAGGAAGGTCCTTTACCTACTAGAATTCTTTCTATTCCCTATGTCTTTTCATTTAATCTCCTCTTCTGGATGTGATACAAGACAAATACCATTTTTCATCCCTTGTATTGAACGCAGATTTTCTATTGTCTTATAATTACCGGCATACGAGCGGTAAAATGGCCAGAAGGCCTTTATAACGTTAGTGAACACAAGACATACGATAATTTATGTCTTTTCAGGCAAGGTCCGTCGCGACAGTTCAGCAGGAGCGGATGTAACAACAGCACTGTGCCGGTCTGCCACCGCCCCGCATAGTGCCCCGCATACCGCCCCGCACGTGGCCCCGCACCCGCACCCACAGCCGCCCCTCTGACATCTGCCTTACTGGAGGTATGTGATGTAACAACAGCACTGTGCCGGTCTGCCACCGCCCCGCATAGTGCCCCGCATACCGCCCCGCACGTGGCCCCGCACCCGCACCCACAGCCGCCCCTCTGACATCTGCCTTACTGGAGGTATGTGATGTAACAACAGCACTGTGCCGGTCTGCCACCGCCCCGCATAGTGCCCCGCATACCGCCCCGCACGTGGCCCCGCACCCGCACCCACAGCCGCCCCTCTGACATCTGCCTTACTGAGGTATGTGATGTAACAACACTGTGCCGGTCTGCCACCGCCCCGCATAGTGCCCGCATACCGCCCCGCACGTGGGCACCCGCACCCACAGCCGCCCCTCTGACATCTGCCTTACTGAGGTATGTGATGTAACAACAGCACTGTGCCGGTCTGCCACCGCCCCGCATAGTGCCCCGCATACCGCCCCGCACGTGGCCCTGCACCGCACCCACAGCCGCCCCTCTGACATCTGCCTTACTGAGGTATGTGATGTAACAACAGCACTGTGCCGGTCTGCCACCGCCCGCATAGTGCCCCGCATACCGCCCCGCACACCCCCACCCGCACCCACAGCCGCCCCTCTGACATCTGCCTTACTGGGTATGTGATGTAACAACAGCACTGTGCCGGTCTGCCACCGCCCCGCATAGTGCCCCGCATACCGCCCCGCACGTGGCCCCGCACCCGCACCCACAGCCGCCCTCTGACATCTGCCTTACTGGAGGTATGTGATGTAACAACAGCACTGTGCCGGTCTGCCACCGCCCGCATAGTGCCCCGCATACCGCCCCGCACGTGGCCCTGCACCCGCACCCACAGCCGCCCTCTGACATCTGCCTTACTTACTGTGCCGGTCTGCCACCGCAGCAACAGCCGCCCCCTGACACTGTGCAACAGGTCTGCCACCGCCCCGCATAGTGCCCGCATACCGCCCCGCACGTGGCCCCGCACCCCACAGCCGCCCCTCTGACATCTGCCTTACTGGAGGTATGTGATGTAACAACAGCACTGTGCCGGTCTGCCACCGCCCCGCATAGTGCCCCGCATACCGCCCCGCACGTGGCCCCGCACCCGCACCCACAGCCGCCCCTCTGACATCTGCCTTACTGGAGGTATGTGATGTAATAGTAGAGTAAATTTTAAGGCTGTTTTATTGACAGGTGTTCTTTGAACAAACAAAGGCAAAAGCACGACTTTCATGATTAACTAACTGAAATGTTTCCCAAAAATTATGTTCTGTGTGGAAAAAATGCGAGCAGAATTCAAAGTCTTGTGTTTTTTTACGTCTTCTGTGAAATGTCACATTGGTTGCACGGTTCCAAAAAGTTGGTCTTATGGAGAAGAGCCGAAAACTCCAACTAACTTTGAAGACTTAGAAAAAAAAAACATTAAATCTGCTATACCTTCACAAAGATTACCTCAGGCTCAAATATTTGTTACAGTAAACTCAAGTCAAAATACAAATTTCTGAAATCTAAAAGTAATGTTATATTCCAGGTCCCTCCGTTTTGCGGTGCTCCTGCCAGTATCGATGTGCTTCATGAGCACAATACTGACTATATTGATACTTTTCCACGTTTACACTTAAACACTGCTCACTAGAATAGTTGTCGTTGCACTAATTAAATAAATACTATGTAATACACGGTTCGGGTAGGAGGCTGGTGTCGAAAATGGCGTATTTACATCTGAAAATCTTTAGTAAAGATGGATTTTGGTTGCGCAAGTTAGCGCAAGTAAGCGCAATTTTTGCGCAAAATTTATTTTTGTCTTAATTTTGGGGTATTAGCTAGTGATTATGCGGGAATTTCAAGTAGATTATTTTTTTAGATTGCGCAAGTATTCTGCAAAAGATCTGAAAAAATCTTCTGTGTTCGTTATGATAAGTATGTCTTGGTATTAAAACACGGTAACTTTTGGTATTTATTCAGCCTTTCGATTATGGGTAGCTTATGTACTTGTGTTTTGCTAATTTTCATGTCTGTATCTTTTAATTCTAAGCACATAATATAATTTCATTTATCTGTGTAATCAATTATTTAAGTTTAATCTGTATATTAAAATGTAAAAGACTTCTTTTTAGATGTAAGTTGTCAGTTTGTAAGCAAATTATGTATGTGTATATTAGTTTAATAAGTAAGCATTTATTTTTTTACTTGCATATAATAACGCCAGCCTCACAGTATGGTCACTAAGCGCGGAGCGATATTCGACCTTATTAAACATAGTTTTTAGTCTATTTTTCATTGAATATATAAATAAATTGAGTTGCGCGGATAAGGCAAGCGAATTTGAGCTCAATCTATTAACGCTAAGGTCTCGTTTTAAACGCTTTTGAATACACTAAAGTGTCGGTTTGTTGAGGAATACATTTTACTTTTCATCGCTAAGTTAGAAATTTTAAAAATTTCAACGTCTTAACTTTCTTATATCTTCAGCTAATATATCATATAATAATTTTCAAGCTATCTTAATACCCTGTTGCTCTTGTTATTCTTATTTTAATCTTACTTTTTTCTTCATAAAGATATATTATTTTAGTCCTTAACACAAAGGCGTAAAGTTTAAAATAGCATGTTAAAAGTGAGTGCAGTTTGGAGGTAGTGTAGCTTGGTGCTTGTAGAGGTTCATGTTAGGGTCTTTAGGAACGAATTTTAAAGAATGGTATCACCATTTTCTGCCGGGGTTGCCAGTTGAGAGTATTTTTCTACGTTGGGGTTGCTGTATTAAAAAAAGCACGATTGAGTGTGTGTGTTTTTGTCTTCTGCTATGTGGCTTCTAAAAGGTATTTTAAGTAATATTTGAGAGAGATTTACTATAGTGCCATCATGCGTTTTTGCTGATAATCTGAGCCCTGAGCTAAAAATTATTCAGAAAATGTCTTAGCTCTGGTTTTATCTTGCAAAATTAATTTAATTACATAACAGCACTAGAATAGACTAATCAAAATAAAAATAAAGTAAGATTTTGTTTCATATCTTTCTGTTTCAAAAACAATGCAAAGGTTTTCTTAATTATTAATCTAATTAAAATCTGGCAATCCTTCTAACTGGGCAACATTTTAAAATCAAAACTATTAAATTTTGTTATGTCATCGATATATTTTTGTACACTTTACTAGTTACATCACTATTCCTACTTTAGTAAGTAATTTAGGGATTAAGGCGCCATTTTAAAAAGCTTTATTTTAAGAGTTTTTTTTAAGATGATGGTTGGATTTGATTTTGCTGTAGAAACTTTACAAAAAATGTTATAAAGAGTCAAATAATATTGAGCTTGTCCAAAAAATACATTATTAAAGCTGATTTCTATTAGTGTCTACTTCTTTGGATTACAAAAGTGAGTATTGTTATATTTAAAACTGTATTCAGATTCCCCAATCCCTTTAAGAACAAAGAAATATTTGAGACTTTCAGAGAGCACCCTTTGACATTAACGATAGGTAACCCAACCATTTTCAAGTGACCAATGGGTGGCAATTTTCCGGCTGGTCAAGGTTTGGTTATAGGTAGTTATAATCAAATGGTACACTCACCCCTAAGTTTCAAGTATATTTTACACAGAGATGGTAATTCTGAGTATACTTATTAAATCCAACAAGAATTACTTGGAATCCATAAAAGTTCTACAGCAAAATCATATCCAAAGGTTGAAGTAATTAGTTGTACGGGCATTGCTTCAAAGAGTTCGATAGGCGTAGTCTGTGATAGGTACATAATCAGAACTGTGATCAGTACGGTCAAACCACGCGAAACCAAAGATTTTTCTGTGCGGTCGGCAAAATTAACTTAAATGAATATGATATTTTTTAATTTTATTTCAAAGGTTTTCTGTGGTTACACTCAATTTCAAAGTGCGAAAGCTTCATCGACAACATAAAGGTCAGTTTTCTTAAAACAACTGTTAACTATGAATTTTCAGAGTTGTTTTAAGAAAAACGAACGTTTATGTTGTCGGTGAACTTGAGCCTAAAGCTTTGGTTTCCTAGGAAAGCGGTGCCGTCATATAGCGACCGTAATACAGCGGTGAAAGACATCACCAGAACGTTGTCTATGTAAACAAAAAGGGGCGGTTTCCTAGAGAGCGGTAACTGACGCCGTAACTTCAAAAAGCGGTGCCGCCATTTGCGTGACGGCCGTCTTGACGGTGTCAGATAGTTTGGTGAACGTTTTATTGAAAGCGGTGAAGCTTTTTTAATACGTATTTGTGTTTTTTTTTTTCGGAACAACGTCAAAAATTTGTTACAACTCTTGGAGCAGCAAGGACGACGAAATTTTAATAGATTTCGTTCGAAACCACGAAGGCAATATCTAACATAAAAAGTAAAGATTATAGAAAAGTCAACTAAAACAGAATTGGTGTTGTGAAATTTGAGAAATATTAAATAAAACAGGTTAGTAAGTATGATACAACTAACAAAAGTTTATGACGGTGTGTTAAAACGGCCGTGGAACTTTCCACATGTAATCACCGTAAAGACGACCGTCTATTTGCGTCCGTAATAAGACGGCCGCTATATGACGGCACCGCTTTCCTAGGAAACCCAAGCTTAAGGGATCGATAAAACTGTATTTTGCGACATAGTTGAAAGATCTTATCATATCCTGTGCACCAAGTGCAAATATATTGCCTTGCTTCTTTAAATTACCTATTTCAATATATTTTTTTAATTATAGGTACAAGTTTTTTTTTGCCGACCGAACACTAATAAGTGATGTGTGTTGAGAGATTTATTCGATTGTTGAGTGTAGTGGGTACGTAATATAGTTTGCGTGAGTGATATGCCTAAGCGCAGCCCTGAAGGATAATGTTTTTGATTCAGCCAATGGCGTGACGCCTAAGGCTTATGTGACCTCTTTATATCCTTTAAAAGGTTAAAGTCACATTATTAATGGCTGTATTGCCATTTAAAATTCAGTAATGCTATTGAAGAAAATTAAATAATCGCTTGAAATGTGATGTTATTAATTCTAAAGTTCGCTGGAGAGAAATTAACAGCAAAAGTGTGAATTGACTTGCTCTTTATGTAAAATATACAACTGTTCTTCAGACTTCAAGAAACCTTGTTATTTCTTAAATACCTTAAAATGTGGCTAGACTAGCAAAATGTTTGCCTATGAGTAACAATAGTCAATTAAACATATTTGTGAACATCGTAATAAATATGATATTAATCTATAAGTTACTTGCTACTTAACGGCATTCATTTTGCTAGTTGAGCTTATTTCCCTTACATAAGCATATGTATGCTCATATTTCCTAAAACCAAATTCACGCACAATGTTCCCAAATACCAATTTCTTTAAGCCTTAACTAAGCGTATTGTGCGAACGATTTTAAACCTTAAGTGGATGTTTGAAGAACTAAATTGGATTACGGCTTTGGTGGTAGTTCGGACTTTATTTGACACGTCTTGTAGATTTAAAATTTTGTAATATTAAGGCCCTGTTTTACTGGTTACCGATAAAGTGTCAGTTAGTTCCAATAGTTAACACTATCTGCCAGATAAATGCTGCTTATAATTTCTGTCAGTACCTATCCGAGGCGAAAGCAAAAGTTATAGGTTATCTGTCACATAACCTGGTTCCTGATACGCTATCAGAGACTTTATCAGTAATCTGTGAAACTGGCCATAAAAGTGTTGGATTTGTTTTAGGGAGCTTGAAATTAACAATTTGCTCATTATGTGTGACCTTTTAAATCTAGCTTTCCAAGTGATCTCATATTCGACCATCATTACACTTCAGGCCACAAAAACATACCCAGTATTCTTAAATTGCTACATCAATACTGTACTTAAAACAAATCCAATATACGTACTTGTAGTTTAAATAATCTCCTAAGAATTTGAAGTACAAAATGTCATCGTCACTTTCCACTACATACAGGTTATTCTTATCTATAACTTTCACTATATTTAATAGTCATAATGATATCATTTTACCGAGCACGCCGTAACTCCATGACATGTAAAGCTACCCGTATTGTCTTATATTGTGCACTTTCTTGCAAAGAAAAGGATTTAATTATGTATTATCATGACCAAGTTTACCGATAAAATACACGTTAGTTTTCTTAAAACAACTGTTTAAAATGAATTTTCACGTTTAATTTTCAAAGTAAATATGTAATTGTTTTATGAGAAATGGACGTTCGTGTTGGAAGGAAATATGGGCCTTAGAACGACTGACTCTACAGTTATTCATGTATAATTTACGAGTAATCCGAGGTTTTTCATGAAGATGGTATAATAGTAAAAATTACACTACCAGCAAGTTCAGTCATTATCTAATTATCGTTAGACCAAGTTATATAATTTGTAACTGAATATCAATTTTTTGCAAGCAAGTGTATAAGAGCAACAATCCTAATGAATATTTAATTATTTACTATGATCTCATACATTACTGGGCACTAATTCAAAAGCAGGGTTAATCTATGAAATTAAATACTGCTTCAATTACTAATTATATTTGAGAGCAAGTTTCAGTAGATTTAATATAACTGAGTATAACAGAGACCTTTTAAAGTTTTTTTAACTACACTTTTCAGCAATTAAAATTAATTCTCTAATCAGCGATTGTTCCAAATCAATAATTCTTGATATTCTATTATAATTGTTCATACATTCATTGACATCAAAATTGTAAGAAAACATCTCAACTTACGTTATTGTCTTAAATCTACTGAAATGTGTTCCATAAAGCGAATCTAGACTTCTAGCTTAGATATTCTAGTGATCCTAGTGCATAATTAAAGTAATTGTATTTTGCCAATCTTCACTGTCAGTAAAATGACAATCTGCCATTTTTTACGTACCCATAGATTTTAATAAGTGTATTAAATGTATGTGTAATTCATATTTGATGTTTTATTTCCCCATTTTATTAATTTCCCCAAGAATTTATGATGAATAATTAAGAAAAAATAATTTCTCAAAGATTTTGTGAGTATGGTCATAATTTTTGGCCTGAAGTGTACCTACGCAGGTTTCTTAAGGAAGGGTTACATATTCAGATCAATAAAACAATTCAATAAGTAATAATGTCTATATTTAAAAATCTTGGTTCACAAGAACACCATTTCACAATATTAATCCTTGAAAACCAATATTTTGTACTTAACCTAAACTTAAAAAATATACCTAATTCATACTATTTATATGTGTCAAATAAATTGTATTTATCAGGCTTTATAAGGAGCCTAGCAAGAACTATAAGAAAAGATGTCAACCAGTTACTTCCAGCTTATCATATAGTAATTGGAAGGCTCATGATAATTACAATATTTTGTAGTTTATGTTGACTATGAAATTAATTTACATAACACCAGTTACTAGGAAAACTTGTCTAGTTAGCTAGCCATCTTTTGGCATAGTCTACTATAATGGGGCTTTTTGAAACAAATACCAACATATTTTTTTTGCTGTACATTGAGGTAGGTATTTACATACAAAAAGATGTTGTCTAAAAAAAAATAAGGTTGAATACCAAAAACAACACTCACTATAATTTTTTGTGCATTCAACAAATGTATTTAACAAATTACATACTCATCACATTGATTCTACCAATGTATTCAACTAAAAATTGTATTACATTTCATTAAAATTGTCTTAAAAAGGCCTCAGCATGCATGGATGGTAGAGACATATGTACACAATGAAAATCCCATTTTAGAATACATCTTTTTGTACAACAAAGTTACTATAGAAAACTAAGGCACACATACAATTTACAAATTGCCAATATTTCATAGCACAACATTTTTAACTACAAAATATCCTAGCTAGCTGTGTTCTGAAATCTATCTCAGTAAACTGACCAGCGCTAGTAACATCATAAATTAACAATTCTTTGAGAATCATGTTTCTGTTAGCCATATGTATGTCATAACATGAATATCACACTTCTCTTAGGCCCTAATTCACCGACTTCATAAACATCAGTTTATAAAAAAGCAAAGTATTTACTATGCATTTTTATGTATACTAATATTATAAAGGGGAAAACTTTGTTTGTTTGTTTGGTTGTAATGGATAAACTCAAAAACTACTGGACAGCTTTTAAATATTCTTTCACCATTAGAAAGCTATATTATCTGCGAGTAACATAGGCTATATTTTATCAGAGTGCGGGCGGTAGCTCCCACGGGACGTGGGTGAAACTGCGGGAAAACGGCTAGTGTTCCATAAAGTAAACCCTTGTTATAAGAAAACGGATATTAATGTTGTCGATGAACATTAGCCTAACTAATACAATAAGATGGCTTAAATTCATGACATCACAAACGCTAGCCAGTATACCGAGATACATATCAGAACAAACCCCTATATGTATAGTCTTTAAAAACCTAAATAGGATGTCCTAACAGCTTAATTTCCCCTCTAACTTCATCAAACAAATCTTTATAATCTTCGTGTTCCTTTACTAAGACCATGACACAGCCCCTCATGGTACCCATAGCTGCACCAATGTCTTTGCGGCTTGGTGTGTAGCAGTACGGGATGTCCTTCTCCTCGCAGACGGCAGGTAAGTGACACATGATCTCGATCGGGGATATGTCTCCGGCGAAGAAGACGAGGCTGGAAAGAAAGAGGTTGGTGTCGAATACTTTTTTGGAGAATGAAAATTGGTGTTTGGTTTGGGTGGTTACAATAAGGGGATGAGTCGAATAGGGATGAGTTAAAATTGGTGTGTTACAATATGGGAAGGGTCAATCTAATGTTACTTATTCTTTAACTTCGTTGTTCTTAGGTTTGAGTTGGGGTTCAGTATAGCAGAAGATTAAAAGTTTGGACATTTTGATGTCAAGTCCAAAGATATATAAACTAAAAGAGCTCTACTTTTACTAGGTCAAGATGCTTAGGTGTTGATAACGAGATTCAATGCGTATTTACAAGACATAACCTCAAAATTAAAAAAATTACATGTTTATTTACCCTTTTTCTCCCAGCCGCAGTTGCTTTTGCACGATTTTAAGTCCGTTTCTAATGTAGTTTTTGTGTGAAGTAGATTTTTTAATTAGTTTGTAGATCTTTTTGCTGAGTTTCTTCGGCGCCATCGGCTTCGCGATCACGCTGCAGTGGTCTACCTTCTCATCGTAACTTTGTGGCTCATTCTTAATGCTGACGTCTCCCTGCTCTTCCTGTTCTACGGGCTCCTGTTTAATCTTGCCCATTTTGATATATTTTATTTATTTCAATCGTTTATTCTATTGTAAACACGTGCGCACGCCACTACAAGCCATCAACGTGAAATTGACAATGAAGAATACGTCTAGAAATTGTCAGTTGGCCTTTTTTCTCTATCACATGCCAGTTTCTGAACGAGAACTTCGTTTCATTTTACACCTTGCTTGAAAATAAGAAGTATATTAATTGTAATATATTATGATTTAAATAAATATTTTTTTTTTTGGTTTTTAGTGGGAACTTCGTTTTTAATCGTTTATTTTTTTCCTCATTTATTTTTCTCATAAAGTTAACACGGAACGTTCTCATCGTTTCGTTTCCATAGAAACGGCGACATGTCAACAAATTGAAATTTCCTTCAATTCACGCAAGTCGCGAAGAAATAATTTAATTACGATGAAAAACATTGATTTTTAGTAACAAAAACTTGAATTGCACTTAGTCTATCTTCCAAAGATCTTCTCCATGATGGTAAATTGGGCGAAATAACGATATTCTTGTGATAAAAAATGTCTATCTGTTGTAATGATTTGTGTCACATTTTCTAGGGCCTACTGAATATTTTGAAAAAGCTGCGGTCTAACCCTGACAAAGAGTTGCGTTTGCTACTTCTTGGACTGGACAATGCTGGTAAAACGACACTCCTGAAGCAGTTGGCGTCAGAAGATGTGAATCATGTCACTCCCACAGCGGGTTTTAATATTAAATCAGTTTTATCCAATGGTTTTAAGCTAAATGTGTGGGATATCGGCGGTCAGAGGAAGATAAGACCGTATTGGAGAAACTATTTTGAAAATACCGATATTTTGGTTAGTATTCTACTTATCTTGCATCATCATTTGAAATCTGTAAGTGTGTATCTATGGTTGCCATCCTAAAAAGGCTATTATTAGGTCCTGCTTTTATTTACGTAATGGAAAATTGAGTACATTACATATCACTATAAAAATAACTATGTGTAGGTGTAATAGGACATTAAAAATATTATTTTTATAAATAATCTTTAACTGTGAACAAGCAAAACTCTACTTCACTTAGGACTGCACCACATAAAGATTATTTTATTTTTGTATCTAATGTGTATTTTAAATATGTTACAGATTTACGTAGTGGACTGTTCTGATCACCAAAGACTGGAGGAAACTGGTCAAGAGTTAGCAGAATTACTGGAAGATGACAAGTTACGTGGCGTACCACTGCTGGTGTATGCAAATAAACAAGACTTGGCTACAGGTGAATTACATTTTATTTGTATATCTTTAAGCATTTTATGAAATCTACTTTATGATAAAAATATATGGTTAGAATTAATTTACTTAATAACCACTTCACTGTCCACGATGCAGACACAATAGTTAATCTCAATCGGTGTGTATCAAATATATGACTCGTGGGACAGTGAAGTTATTAAGGCTGATTTCAGCTCTATTTGAAATTTAAACTAAATAAACAACTGGAAATATTCATTCTTTCTCCTTCTATGAGGTTAGCTCAGCATATCTTCTAATTTCATACTCCTTTATTTCACATTAGCAAGGAAATTACATTGTTTTCGGGTTCTGTTACACAATCCATCCATAGATCAATCAAGAACTCTGTAAATCTGTTACAGCATTACCAGCCAGTGAGATAGCCCAGCACCTAGGTCTGCACCTCATAAGGGATCGCACTTGGCAGATACAAGCCTGTGTAGCTACTGATGGCACTGGAGTCAAGGTGAGTAAGACTTCGCCCACAAATTAGTCAATGCCCACAAAAAAGTCGCTTTTTCTGTCCCTATGTCCCATTGTCCCTTTGTACGCAACTGATTTTCATGCGGTTTTTTAATAGATAGAGTGATTAAAGAGAAGGGGTCTTACGTATAATAACATACATTAAATAGTGGAGAAATACTGTTATGCTATGCGAAGCCGGAGCGGCTAGTAATCTTATAAATAAAGTTTAGATTACACTTAGAAACAAATATAATTCCAATCTGCATTGCTCAAGCATGGTGATTAACGCTCACTACTGCTCACCTCTGTGTGAAAGGAGGCCTATTCCCAGCAGTGGGACTTAAAAGACTTGGGTGTTTGGTTGGACGAACAAACGTTGCAACATTTTAAGGCAACTCGGATCTCGAAAAAGATAAATACAATACAATAATATTTCATTATGTACTATTTTGATATTAGCGACACTACACTCAAACATGTGAATGAATAAAATTAGGATAATTGAATAGAATTTCACCATTTTTCAGGAGGGAATGGAGTGGGTCTGCAAAAACATCCCCGCTAAGAAATAATACATTTCTATACTTATGATAAAAATAATTCCTTACGCTTAACGTTAGTAGAAGTTGTATTATTATCTTTAAATAATAATAATGTTAAAAAGTAATGACTACCAAATGAAAATAATGATATTATTTATTTTAAAACTTATTCTAGTCTGAAGGAATCCGTCCAAAGTTATATTATGTGATTATGAAATACTTTATCAGCTAATTCGATGCTTGACTATGTATTGCTGATATTAAATAACTTTTTATACTTTTAAGTACCTAAAAATAAGTTTATTTAAATATTTATTCTATATAAATCTATGTAGAAAGAAGCAATAACCGCGCGGTTTAAATATATGCTCTTGTAAACAGTTGTGAATGGCACGTTAAACTGTAGGTCCCGGTTGTCATTGAACATCATTGCCAGTGGTTACGGGTAGTTAGAAACCAGTAAGTCTGACACCACTCTAACCAAGGGGTATCGAGTTGACCGGGTAACTGGGTTAAGGAGGTCAGATAGGCAGTCGCTTCTGTAATGTAAAGTAATGTAAAGTAGTGTAAAGCACTGGTACTCAGCTGAATCCGGTTAGACTGGAAGCCGACCCCAACATGATTGGGAAAAGGCTCGGAGGATGATGATGATGATGAAACAGTTGTAAATCTATGTACTACAGTTTGTAACAATGTCACTCACACACGCATGTGCTCGATGCACGACACTCAGTACCTACCTACAGCACCGATAGCACCGATAAAAGCTCGTCGATGCATGTGTGCGTGACATTTTCATGAACGTCACAACTGTTCACAGAATATATTTATCTAAACTGTACAATTACTGATCATTCAATTGATACATCATCAGCCTATCGCAGTCCACTGCTGGACATAGGCCTCTCCAAGTGCACGCCACTGAGATCGATTTTCGGCTACTCGCATCCAGCTCCTGCCAGCCGTCTTGCGCAAGTCATCACTCCACCGTGCCTGAGGACGTCCTACACTACGCTTGCCGAGTCGTGGTCTCCACTCTAGAACTCGTTTACCCCAACGGTTATCGGTTCTTCGGGTAATATGGCCAGCCCACTGCCACTTCAGCTTGCTGATTCGGTGGGCTATGTCGATGACCTTGGTTCTCTGACGGATTACCTCATTTCTGATGCGATCCCTCAGAGAAATGCCAAGCATAGCCCTTTCCATAGCCCGCTGAGCGACTTTAAACTTGTGGACCAGCCGTACCGTCAGTGTCCACGTTTCGGCTCCGTAAGTCATGACAGGTAGGACGCACTGATTGAAGACTTTCGTCTTTAGGCACTGTGGGATCGACGATGTTAGGACTCGACGTAGCTTCCCAAATGCAGCCCAACCCAACTGAATTCTCCTATTCACCTCGTCCTCAAAGTTGTTTCTACCTAACTGCAATGTCTGCCCGAGGTATACATATTTCCGAACAACTTCGAGAACGGCGCCGTGTATCGCAATCGGTTCCGGTAGAACATGTTCATTGAACATGACCTTGGTTTTGTCCAAGTTCATCCGTAGGCCGATGCGTAGAGAAGATTCAGCCAGGTCGTTCAGCATTTGTTGTAGGTCCTGCAGCGTTTCTGCCATGATGACGATATCGTCAGCAAATCGCAAGTGAGAGATGTGTTCGCCATTGATGTTGATGCCACGTCCATTCCAATTCAGCGTCTTGAACATATCCTCCATTGCATTAGTGAACAGTTTCGGGGAAATAACATCCCCTTGTCTCACTCCTCGATGCAACGGTATGGGCCTAGTTTGCTGATTTTGTACTTGGACGGACATTGTAGCGGCTTCGTAGAGACATCTCATCACTTGGATGTATCGCCAATCTACTTGACAACGCTGCAGGGACTCCAGAACAGACCAGATTTCAACCGAGTCAAAGGCCTTCTCATAGTCCACAAATGCTAGACACAGGGGCTGATTATACTCTTCGGTCTTCTGTATAATCTGCCGCACTGTGTGGATGTGGTCTATGGTGCCGTATCCGCTCCGAAACCCAGCCTGCTCCGGTGGTTGGAATTCGTCGAGTCTTCGCGCAAGTCGGTTCGTGATCACTCTTGAGAACAGCTTATATACGTGGCTTAGGAGGAAATGGGTCGATAGTTCTTCAACTGGGTTTTGTCTCCCTTTTGAAGAACAGGACGACAACACTCCTACTCCACGCCTCTGGAGTTCTCCTTCAAACAGGACGGCATTAAAAGCTTCTGGAGCTCCCCCAGTACGGGCTTTCCTCCTGCTTTTAATAGCTCTGTTGTAATGCCATCCTCGCCAGGGGCTTTTCCATTTTTGAGCTGTCTCAGAGCGATCTCGATTTCGCCACTGCTGACTTCTGGCAGGTCTTCGGTGAAATGGCGCGTTAATGTGGCTCTAGAATCCTCATTTCCGGGATCAGGTCGAGATGCATGCGATGCGTATAACCGGCCATAGAAATTTTCCACTTCCGAAAGGACTGCCGGCACCGAAGAAACGACTTCTCCACTTGTTGTGGTCAGCTTCGTCAAGTGGCTTCTTCCAAGAGATTGTACGAACACCTTTGACCCCGATTCAGCTCAATTGCTCTTTCAATGTCAAGAGTATTGGAGCACCGGAGGTCGCGTCGTACGTGCTTGTTGATCTCTTGGTTTAGAGCCCGCTTAGCTGACGAAGTGACAGGTGGGTTTTCACGTCGTCTCTTCATAAGCCCTAATGTCTCTTCCGAAAGCTTTGATTTCTTGCCCTTACGCTGCATGTTACAGAATCTCGAACCTTCCTCCTGAGGATCCGAACCACATTTTCGTGGTTCTGGTTAACGTCTGTTGTGGTTTCCACGGCGGCAAATCGGTTCTCCAAATTTGACTGGAGCGTTTCAGATCCTGTCATGGTTTGGAGCAGTGTTGGTCGGAGCCTGGCCTTCATCAGACGGAAACGTTCAGCCTTGAAGTTGATATTCAGAGAGCCTCGGACAAGTCGGTGATCGCTACCGGTATTAAACCTATTGATCACGGAGACGTCTCTGAATATGTGCTTCTTGTTCGTCATGATGAAGTCAATCTCATTTTTAGTCATAGTGTCGGGGCTTTGCCACGTCCACTTCCTTTGGGGCTGCTTTTGAAAAAGAGTTCATCAAAAGAGCCCCTCACGTTCGAGGAAGTTGACGAGCATTTGCCCCCTATGATTCCTGCTTCCAAATCCATGGGATCCTACTGCCGATTCGCCGCAAATCTGTACTCCCACTTTAGCGTTAAAGTCCCCCATGACAACGGTGTAATGGGTCTTTGTAGTGAAGTGGAGGGCCCTTGATATATCATCAAACATATCCTCCACTTTATCGTCTGAATGTGTCGAGGTCGGTGCGTACACTTGCACTACCTTGAGGCTATACCTGTCGGTGAGCTTTAAGATAAGGTACGCTACCCTGTTCGACACACTAGACACCTCCACAACGTTATCAGCTAGGGACTTATTAACCAGAAACCCAACGCCACCTTGGGATTGTTGGTCTCCCTCTCGGAAGTACATTAGGTGACCTGATTCGAGGGTAATGGTGTCCTCCCCCTCTCTTCGAACTTCACATAACCCTAATATGTGCCACCTAATCTTCCCAAGTTCCACCTCGAGTTGCGCCAGATGCGAGTCAAGCCGTAGCGTGCGGCCGTTGTACGTCGCCAGAGTCAGTTTTGTTTGGTGGCCTCCCGTAACCCGGAGATTCTTCGCACCCCCTGCCCCGCCGTAACCACGGTCGCCACCATGACCGGGAATAGCGGGACTGCCGGGAACTAGGGGCCGTGGCTTTTTTGTGCTGCTCATAGAGGTATTTAGCCTACTGCTATCACGCTGGCCAGACGGGTTGATAGAGGGTTTTTTCCGAGTTTTCCTTCTCTTGCACTGGTGTTTGGTGCATTTTATACTCCATTAGTCGACTTTTACGACACCCACTGGAAGAAGGGGTAGCGACATATGTATTCTTAAGCCGTCGCTACACGGCTCGGCAATTGATACAGTCGGCGTCAAAATGTTGACTCTAGATCAGTGGTATGTAGTTATGTTCCTATCTACGTCAAGTACTAAGTCATGTTCTTAATAATTTTAATTCCCTTGTTTATAATTTTAATTTATATGACTGACATTAATTTAATTTCTGTACCTTAGTGAGTCTTTGTAGTATTTTTTGCGATTGAATGAAATAATAATCAAAAATATTAAATAATAATGATGAAGAATGGAAAATATTGTATCTCTTGACGATGATTCTTATGATATTTCTTATTTATATACAAGCACATAAATAGGTGCTAAGAAAAAAGATTTAAATTAAATAATTTAAATATTAGATGTAGTACAGTCAACAGCAAAAGTTAATTTTTATGTTATATTAATAATTATGATTATATTATGATAAAACAATTTAATAAGAGTCCATTAAGCAATGTTCGAAAAATCCGTCCATAGGTATATGTATAGTAAATAGACTTTATGTACCTAGTAATATTTGATTTATTTGTTGCTGTTTTATAAAATTATGCATTCTTTGTACCTTAATTAGGGTCGCACCTACGTGCATGATTCTCTAAAATTAAATTCTCACTGTTTGCAATTTAGTTTTTCTACGATTGTAATTTGCATACATAGTATATGCCTTCCATTTAATAAATAAATAATACGAGTTTTCAGTCTAATGTTTTATTTTTATATCTTACATGTGGAATGTATTTACATTTATACTGAAAATCTTCGGAAGACATGAATAATCTTAAAGTAAAAAAAACAATATTTAGAAACATATATTTAAAAATACATTTATTAAACGATAATTCATTTCTTTTATGAAGTTAACGATACAAAATAATAATTCGAGATTTTTAATAATATTATAAAGCTATTCACAATCTTCTGTTAACCTTTTGTATTGGTTAAACAGAGGATGATAAATGCAATAAAAGTTTTTAGCACCAAAATGTCCAGCAAAAAACTAAAATTATTTTACTTAATTTAAATTTTTAATAGTAACTATCAATATTAGCTTTAGTTAATATAAGTACATTGTTAAAATATTCCATTTTAAATGATTTTAATTAAAATATTGGATACTGGATTTTTTTAGTAATATATTATTTTAAAATTTCATCGTAAAATGGAATACTTATTTGATTTCGCTTCACCGATAGATATTCTAATAAACCACACCATATTCTGTGCATTTTAAATCTAAATTGAAATAAATTATAATCATATTATATTCTGAAAACAAAATTAAAATCATTTCATAAAAATCTTAAATTATAGTGAAAAATTAAAATAGTGTATATTATAAAAGCAGTGTATCACGATATTTATTATTATTCATAAAATAATTAGGTTACGTATATTCTACAATAATAATAAAGGAAAATGTGTGAATGTTTTAGAGTGCGATAAAGAAATATGCAACATAAAAATGTGGATTTAATGAATGATAAGTTTCTGAGATGCATGAGTGAGTGCAATTAAAATTTATGACAAAAAAGTGGTGCTTATCTCTAAAATAAAATGAAGGTGAATTAATATCCTAAAATACGATGGAGATGAATAAATTATATTGAGCATATATTAATTTTTCTCGCGACTGTACTGTTCAAGATTAAATTGTAGTAAAAATACTTTAAGTACATTAATTTCTTTTAAGTCTCGCATATAGCAGAAAAGTAGCATTTTAATTACCAAATTAATGCTCTTCTTCTTTTTCAAATATTATGCTAATTATAAATGATTGTACAGGAGATAATTGATTAGAAATTAAAAGATTTTCTAAGGCTTATAATTCACTGTGGTATACTTCTGTGGTTACTTTCAATTCGTGTTCGTGGAAGGCTGAACAATCTGCTGGGTACGCCGCCTGGAAAAATAACATTGATTTTAGTAATAATAAACAGTAGGTACCAGTAGTCGTGGTGGCCTAGTGGGCAAAGAACCAACCTCTCGAGTATGAGGGCGCGGGTTCGATCCCAAGTCAGGCAAGTACCAATGCAACTTTTCTAAGTTTGTATGTACTTTCTAAGTATATCTTAGTCACCAATGACTGTGTTTCGGATGGCACGTTAAACTGTAGGTCCCGGCTGTCATTGAACATCCTTGGCAGTCGTTACGGGTAGTCAGAAGCCAGTAAGTCTGACACCAGTCTAACCAAGGGGTATCGGGTTGCCCGGGTAACTGGGTTGAGGAGGTCAGATAGGCAGTCGCTTCTTGTAAAGCACTGATACTCAGCTGAATCCGGTTAGACTGGAAGCCGACCCCAACATAGTTTGGGAAAAGGCTCGGAGGATGAAACAGTAGGTACCAATTTACTTACTATTTACTTAAATACATATGTATCTTAAACGACATATTTTATAATCAAAGAAACTATCTTTTGGTTTTCAGATTATAAAAAAGAAATATCTACAAATGGTTTATTTATATTTTCTTTGTGTCATGGTGATGATCACACACTGCACTAGCTTTGCTTGCTTAGCTCCTAAGATTAGCGCGTCTAACCAGCAAGCAAGAAGGCCCTTATAAATATTTGTTCAGAGAGTAATTTCTATTCTATAAATTATTAACTTACTTCGCAATTGACATCATTCTGAATAGCGTTGTACAAGTCGAAGAACCCTTTGCCGTTCTGGAAGCTGAGGGCAGCCGATGCTGCTAAACTACTCAGCTTCGTCAGACCAGCCTTGAAGCCTGGGAGACCTGGAATCCAAGAATTTTTCCCTGTTAGGTACTTGGTGACACTGTAAACTTCGTAACACTTTGTCCTACCTCATCGCATGTCCACTGTGCCCTGAGACTTGCTCGCGGCAAGACCTAATGAGCGCACCCGGCCGTGCTCTCGCTGTGGCATATTGGGCTGACAAAAGTGTAGTCTCACTATAAGACATCATGTCATCGATACGTAAGAAGAAGAAGAATGGGAAAGCTTGATAAGATGAACTGACTTCTTAAACTGAAAAGGCATAAGCCACGTTTGAACTGTGAACTACTTTTTTATTGCATTTTAATTTTTATTTAGGCTAATAAAATAGAAATGCTTACATAGCACGGAAATCAACGAATGCATACCTACTTGTGCAAATTGTTATTACGATATTTTACGATTATGTGATGCGAATAAAGTAGTCATGCAATTTCGTGTATTATATAAATAACTGGAAGTGCGTTTTTTTATTTATATAAGTGCCTATATGATGTCTAATAATTTTGTTTGAAACCTTAGTTTAGTAGTTTCAGTTTTTACCTGGATCATAGCATACCAAAAAATTACCTTGGATGTCGAAGGACTCTAAAATAGTACCTAAGTGTACTCTATTGACTGTGGGACAATGACCCTATAAATAAATATGAGGAGCCTGAATGCTACTACGATTTCTTAAAGGTATTAAAAACTTCACCAACTTACCCTTCTTATCTTGATCATGATGTCTATTGACAAGGCACATGAGATGTTCCTGGCAGTGAGGAGCCTTCACAGAGTGCTGGTAAGCGCGGTAGACCCTCAGCACAGGCTCAATGACCTCCAAGTTCAGAGTGTCAGTCAGGCGGTCAGCAAGCGCGTGGTAGTCACCTCGCGAAGACATCGTTTTCGTTGTGGTTTCTGCCATTTTTAGGGTTTGCTGGAAAGAGTATTAAAGGTATGAATAATGCTATTAATTAATTGGAGACCTTCTAGCTTCTAAATTGCTTATGATAAAACAATAGAAAATTAATTGTGTCTCGCGTATATCTGCATCCGCTCCGCCATACGAGTTAGAGCCGCCGTACACGGACTGCTTCAAGCAATTGAGACCGACTGCTTAAAGCCGCGACCGCGCAGTGAACTATAGTCATTCATTCGCTGCCGTACACACGACTGCTCGAGCAGTCGCGACCGCTTCAAGCCGTCAACTGCATGATGAAATTCCATCGTGCCGTCGACCGCTCGCGAGCGGTTGCGAGGCATACACCGACTGCTCGAGCCGTTGACTGCGCTAGAGCAGTCGACAGCTCTCCGACTTCCCTCTCCCCCCCGCCCTTTGCGGCCTCGCGGCGTCTGTTTTCTCATTTGACTGCTCGAGCAGTTGGGTCGTAGCTCGAGCAGTCAACAACCGACAGCTCAAGCAGTCGACGCCGACCGCTCGAGCGGTCCGTGTATTTCACTCAGCCGCTAACTGCTCGAGCAGTCCGTGTACGGCGGCCCTTAAGTAAAGGGATTATTGACCTGCATCGTCATCCAGGTGTCTTTTCTTCCTATACACAATCACTATTCTATCTACACAAATATTTCTCTAAATACTTTTGTTTTGTATAAATCACCACATACCTTAACATACTCAACAGCCGGCACAACATATTCAGCAACATCTGTGTCCATATCCAGGTAATGTTTCAGGACGTAGTTCAGGAGTGTGGTGAGAGACTTCTCAGGCTTCTTCACGTCAAAGTGGGTGGTCTTCGGCAGACCCTGGGAGTCCAGGAAGCTGTTCGTGATATACTGGGCGGAGATGAGGTATCTGGAAGGAGATTGCATGTTATTTTGAGGGGTTTTCAGACGTAGGAATTGTTCTGGGGACATTTTGGACTCCATTTTACAATGAGTTCTTTATTTTTAGATGCGTGTAATCATCATCATCCTCCGAGCCTTTTTCCCAATCATGTTGGGGTCGGCTTCCAGTCTAACGGGATTCAGCTGAGTACCAGTGCTTTACAAGAAGCGACTGCCTATCTGACCTCCTCAACCCAGTTACCCGGGCAACCCGGCTTGTAATATTGGAGTTAAAATATTGCTTTTCAGCTACATTATTAACTAAAAATAGTTCTATTGTTTTTGCCATCCCATGCAGCATGCATGAAGGGGTATCTCCTAATTTGAATGATTACGTTTAGAACTATAATTTTGCAAATGGGCAACAGAAAACTAGTCCTTTGAAAATTTTCGATTACGCTGTCCACAAAACAATTAATTAGTGCTTTGTACAGAAAATAGCAATTTAGGTTTGTCCATTGTATAGTAGTAATAGACCGAATTACTTATAGCGACAGAGGGTCAGCCTAGTTTACTACTAAATTGAATTATCGTCCCAAAAGTTAGAGAAAGGGTAAAATGGACCTTTTGCGTAAACCTGACAACATAATCTGCATTTAAAATTGGGATAACTTTTCTACGGACTGCTTAGATTAATATTCAATTCTATTTGGTAGTTTCAAACAGAAAATATAGGCGGATTACCGATGTCAGCAAAACTATGATCAAGTTATTAAAGATATTTCTTATTCCATTATTATCCGTGAAAACCTATAATTGGCTTTCTGTTTCTTTATAAGTTAGTCTTATATATGTACGTCTACAACATTGTTTTGTATAGCCGTTGGTTTTCCAATAAGTAAATAAATAAATTTCGGATCCCCAACTGAATTTCCTCCTAAACATGTCTGCAAAAGTTTTGAACTACACAATAGGTCCTTTAAACACAGTTTAAGGTATAATAAGTTTGTTTACCTGGAATAAACCTCCGGCTTAGCAATGTGGACTACCATATCAGTCAAATACTTCGCCGCTGCCTTAATCCAGTGCCTTCTAAACGAATGGTTCTCAAAGTTCTTGAACATCTGTTGGAAACTGATCTTGCCATCGGGTCCAGTGAAGGCTTTGAGACCCCTCTTCAATCCTGACTTCTCCCAAATAGTTTTACCGAGCTCAGAGTTAATAAAGATGTCCCAGTATAAGTGGGCTTTCTCCAAAAATGGGGGGAGGAATGAAGCATGGTCCTTGTGGTCATCTGCCCGTTTCTGTGCTTCGTTATCCGATAATGAACTTAATGCGTTCATGATTAAGGGCATGACTCCTCCGGCGTTTTTGTTTCCTAGGAGTCCTGAGGCCAGGCTCATCATGCTCTCAAGGTTGAGTTCTCCTTCAGTACTTGCTCGCTTTTGTCGAGCTGGTTTCGGAGATTCTGTGGTGCCCATTTGTTGGGCAAACATGGAGATCATAGAACCTACGATTGCGGGATCTATTTTGCCATCCTGACCTCCTAGTAGACTGCCAAGACCTGTAAATGGAATCGGGATATTTGTTTTAGGAAGTTGTAGTTTAGTTTAAAACCTGAAAGGGATTTGGGTCGACTGAATTTAAACTTATATTTCATTTGTACAAGTTTTCAGTGAACGGAAACAAAGTACGTAAAATTAAAGATTATTTTGTTGTTATCAAAGAAAAATAACCGGCTTTTTATCCATTGTTTGCTCACTTGAAATTGAAATTTGTTACGTCTGATAAGCAAATTATAATATTAAACTTTAAGTAATTCTCCTTATTTTCTTTGTAAATGTACCTTAGGTACCTATTATATTTTTTTATACAGAATTTACCTAGGTAGGTACCTATTTAGTTGCTTATTCGAGACGCGCTCTGATACATAAAGGGCTTAAGAAGGAACATGGTGGGTTTTAGCCAGTAAGAGTCTGACACTCCCTCACGCTGCTTACCCACATTGGGAGGGTTCATTTGATGATTTCCCATAAAAAAGCGTACCTAATAAATTAATATATTCTTAAAATCTTACCTGACAGCATATCCCCGGCATTGCCATTGCCAGTTTGCCCAAACATGGCACCCAAATTCTTGGCATTATCTCCCTGCATCAGATTGCCAACTAAATTGCCAATAGCTGCCAAACCGTTGATGTTATTGCCACCACCATCACCCATGTTTTGTAAGAAGGATGACGCGAGGTCCAAGAAGGGATTATCATCATCCGTTCGTATGGATGGGATGGTGATTAATTGGCAGGTGATGAGCAAGAGAATGCTTAGTCGCGCCATTTTTCTGGAATGAGATGATTCATTTAATTAGATAAAGAATTTTAGGGTTGGTTAGATTTGTGGTGGTCTTGTTCAACAGAAGTATGATTAACTTGCTCCTGAAATGAATATGAATATGTATTCATTGGCTCCCGAAATCAGTTTCACCGGCTTCCCGTGGGAATTGGCTGAGATAAAAGTATCAGCTTTTTATAGTAATCGAAAGATTTTTTCAAATTGGATCAGTAGGTAGTCAAACTTAGGTAGTATGAGAGCCTCTAGATGGGTTTTGAGTAGTTTAATGGTTTTATTATTTTTGTTAATGTATAATAGCAGTAGTCTTACAAATTTTGATATCTTTTTATTTTTACGATGTCTGTAATTTTCACTGTGAAAATCATTGTTGGTGGTATTAAGACATAGAATGAGCCTCTTAACTAAATAAGTTACGTAACAGCCCTAAAATTTTCCAAGTCTCATAATTAACTCTAATTAGCACTAATTGTTCCAAAGGAAATTTTCTAACGCCTGAATAAAGCTATAGGTAATTCGCCTTTTCGGTGTCTCAGAAATATTAGATTCTATTACTTCACATATTGTTTTTTTTGTTGTAAATTACAAGAATATATAATAATAGTTTGAATATCAACAGTTCCAAGGTCTGTCCATTTTCAATGTTTTGATATATTTGATAAGTACAGCTGTGCCAACGTTTAATTTTAATTTTGTCTTCAGTGGTACCTACTTAACTAAAATATGTATCTAACACTAGCTGTTTACTCGATAAAAATACGTGTTATATTATTGTTACAGTATAACCAAGGAGTATTGGGTTGCCCGGGTAACTGGGTTGAGGAGGTCAGATAGGCAGTCGCTCCTTGTAAAGCACTGGTACTCAGCTGCATTCGGTTAGACTGGAAGCCGACCCCAACACAGTTGGGAAAAGGCTCGGGAGATGATGATATTGTTATAGTACTAGTAAAGAAATAGACACAGTTACCGCCTGCATCATAATGCCTATTAAAATTAGGGTCAATTCAGCTGGTTTAAACTAGCAATATTCAAGTACGGAGTAATCTAGGGAAACATTAGCAAACCGCCTACAACCATATTTAAATTCCATTTTAAAAACAATATATCCTGTCACTCATATACATATTTATGTAGTGTAGAAGCTGCGACCCGCAGTTTCGCAGTCACCAAATCCTTTGCACACACGGGTACATAGTAGCCGTATAGTCTCCCTGACATCGACATCTGAAGTTTGAAAGAATAGGAAAATCCTTCTGCATTGTCTTATGCATTGTATAATTTTATCAGCTTACTATTGTTATGTAATAGAATGTTTGTAGAAAGATTACTTTTTAAAAGAGTGTCTATGGAGTTTCTTGCCGGCTCTTCTCCATGAGACCAACTATTTGGAACCGTGCAACTAGTGTGACGTTTTATAGGAGCATGCAGAGGCCTATTTGAAAAAAAAATGATTTTGATGAGGGATCATAATAGTTTTTCTCGATAAATGAACTATGAGATAGGCAGAATTCTTTTTGTAGTTGCTTCCTCAAATTAGTACTTTCAAGTAAACAAACAAACTCTACCGCTTCATAGAAATAATAGAAGTAGGCATAGACAGAAAATTGTGCATTGTCAAAACTTTATAGTACGAAATAAAGATTTCTATACAATCCACACTAAAATGTCCTTCGTTTCAAAATTTCGGAGCACTTCACGCCATAAATTCCCGTAGTTCGCGAATTCGTTCACTGCTTACTGTTATGGTGACCATAACTTTTGAATTACGACGGACCGCCATAAACGCGACTACTCTTAGCAATAACCGTAAAATTTCCAAGTAAATATACATAGGTATACTTTGTTTGTATATAGGAAATATGGTGCAATTTCAGGTATTATTTGGTAAAGTTAGTTTTTTGGACAGTTAATTCAGGAAATCGAATGCCTACCAAATTATATTACGTATAACAAATATAGCCTGTGTTTAATGGGAAGAGCATAGCTTTCCAACAGTGAAAGAATATTCCAAATTGGTTCTCTTGCTTCGGAGTTTAGCGTACAAAAAAATACAAAAAACTTTCCTGTTTATTTTATCAGTAGGTATAGATTGAGAATAAAAATATCTCAATAGGTCATGAACTCATCATGATCAAAAAATACATTTAACTTTTGTATTTTGTAGTATGTATCTGTCCATATGGTAGGATTTTAGGCTATGATATTCAGTCATCAAAATTATTAACTAAAGGTTTTTTCTTTAGCCACGACATAAAGTTTTACAAGAGCTATGGGTACATGGTTTTGCATGTCAATCTACAATAAAACATAGTCAAATACACAATGCCTGTGTATAATTACGTATGTATGTGGTTACATATCTATATAACACGCAGGATGCATCAGATAAATAACAATTGCAATAAACATGTCAGATGACGATATCTGCGATCTTATTGTCACATGATTGCACTTAATTTTTATAATGCCTATTTAAAAGGAAAAATATTGCATTATACACAGTACGAAAAAAGGTTATCTGTTGAGTTTGATATCATTAATGACTCCTCACACGGTAGGTGAAGTCGAAAGGAATGAGACTCGTTCTGACTAATTACGATATTACATAATAATAGGTACCCACTCATGAATATTTTCTGGAGCCCTTCATGTACCAGGGCCACGGTAACTCTTTCGAACACTATAGTAGCTTAGCTCCAGTAAGCTTACGCCCTAAACACTCGAATTAGACTAATTTGCCCATACTGTCTGCAGAAACGTAGGTGCCTCAAACCATGTAGGAAAAGCTAGTCGGAATAAAATCTCAATGTACCTACATGCAATGCAGTCAGACATATTGTATTCCTATGTCTGTCTGTCACGCTTTCACGCTGAAACCTCTGAACCACTTCAGATTAATTTTGGAGATAAAGAATCACCTGGGAAATGACATAGATTGTATTTCAGGATACACAAATTATGTACCTAGTTTTCTTAAGATGCGAGAAAGCCGTGAGAAACAACTTTCATAATATAAAGAAGTATCTAGATTTCATTTTGCACATATTTTTATGCTAATGATCTTTTTTCGCCACAGACTTAGAAACTTCTAGACACGACTGTGGCATCCAAAAAACTGTCCTGCATGTTTCATTATAATTATGATTTATTCATAATTATAATGAAACGAAAAGATAGTGAAAATGTTCTCGCTTCAACAGATCTGTGTTTCTCTGGCGTGTCTGCGTATGTTTAAGAGTGAAATCTGTATCTATTGTCGCTTCTAGAAATTGTAAGTTCTACAATTTCTTTGGTTAGATGCCTCACAATGATTATGGTAATTTAAATATGTATTTTAGATTTATTAATTTAGTTTTTCAAGGTTACTAATTTGAATTATTATTATACACTTGTTTAAATATTACTTTTAAGGTAAGATTCCACCGGTGTGCGGCACTGTGACTCATACAAATGTATCTTGTGGTCTATTCGCTTTAGCAATAAATAACAAATTGCGTGCGAACATTTCTTAAATGTCTCTATTTTTTTGTTTTCATGTCCGAATTTATGCTAGCAGTAAAACCGCTGAAGCGTATCATTTTTTGTTCTCAAACAAATACGGTGGAATCTCACCATAAGAGTTTTATAAATACATAATTTTTGCACGAGCCTTATACCTATGCAGAAAAGTTAATGTGTTTTGAAAAAGTAAAAACAAATATATGTACCAACCCGCATTGAGCAAGCGTGATGATTAACGCTCAATCCTTCTCTATGTGAAAGGAGGCCCTGTACCCAGCAGTGGGACGATAAAAAGGCTGATGATGATAAGAGTTAAACACACTAATTGCTTCATCATCATTATCTCAGCCATAGGACGTCCACTGCTGACCATAGGCCTCCCCCTTTGATCTCCACAGATACCTGTTGGAGGCGACCTGCATCCAGCGACCTTTAGAAGGTCGTCTGTCTACCTTGTTGGTGGACGTCCTACGCTCCGCTAATCGCTCAGTTCTCTTTTAACCACAATTTAACTCTTCGAAATCAGAAAATGTGACCGTAAGGTTTTCACCAAACGTTTACACGCGGCAGGCAAGCGGATCCGAAAGGAAAGCTATCTATCATGATGATTGTCTTGGTATTGTTATAAACACAATAGAATATTATAAAGACTTTACAATTATGTACTGGTTTTAGTTATGGTAGCAATTTGTATCGGATAATTTTAAATAGTTAAGTGCGAGTCCAATTCGCATTCGAGGTGACCCGACCATTCTTACGAGTATCTTCTTTTTCGGTTTTCGTTAAATAATCACAAAGTCAAAGTTGCTGATACTGATATCAAAATCCATTAGTTTACTTCACTACATAGTATAAAATAAAGCTTTTTCCGTCCCTATGTCCCTTTGTACGCTTAAATCTTTAAAACAACGCAACCGATTTTCATGCGGTTTTTTTATTTATTTAAAGAGGAAGGTTTATATGTTTAATAACATACATTTAATAGTGGGGAAATACTGTTATCCCGTGCGAAGTCGGGGCGGGTCGCTAGTATATTATAAAACTGAAGAGTTGGTTTGCTTGCTTGAATGCGTTAATTATAGGAAATACTGGATTGATTTGAAGACTTTCAATTTTATGTAGCTCATTTATCGAGGAATACTGGAGACTGGGACGGTAGCTGTTTCGTTGATTACATTCTGGATAATTTCGAATAGATGAAAAGATTCAACTCAAATGCCCCTAGCTACTATCTAATGAATGAACGCTAAAAACTCTTCTACTACGGGTCAGCTGGAAGAGATTTCTATAGAAATAAGCAGCACCTTTGTACATTTTTTTTATTTTATTACGTTTTCTGTCATTTAGGTTCCTTTACTGTGTTCATGATCGGTTACATTAATAATCACAAGAGTTCATAGAACACACGAAACATAAGACAATCAAGTAAGATGACTGGGAGATCCCAGATATTATAATACGATATTTCATAGTACCTTTGATGATTAAAACGGTACTAACGGTACTTCGGAACTGGTAATAGTTCTGTGGTTAAGTACGTAATGGAAGTCGGCCCAAAATTATAGTAGTGCTCATTGTAAATTGTGGTTAAATGTATTGCAGGAATTTTATTATAAAACTATGTAGCTTCCAGGAGAAATAAACGAAAAAGATGCACACAAAAAGAGCTTCCAACAGTAGTTTCATCTGCTTCCTGAGAGAACTACTTCTCGCAATCGGATAGAAAATAAACTTCTTTCTTAGCCTTAGACTATCCGTACCTATAACAATCGGTTCAGTACTTCTGGAGTGAAACCCCGACAGACGGACAGATAGAGTTATTTTCGCATTCATCATAATATTGCTACCTGCGTGTTATTTCATTTTTAATTGATCTGTGATATTAGCAAAGACGAACAATGAATGTATAACACATTTAAACAGAAGATCAGTGACGCATACTATAGAGATTCTATTCAAGACATTTTTGAGAATTGCCGTAAAAAAGGAGAAAGTTTTGCATTGTTTCTTGGAAAATACGGCGGAACTGATTAGAACGAAAGACATTATTAAGTATGATTCACTATAAGCTGATCCTAGAAACAGAATAGACTTTTTGCATACAATGAGTTCTTTATCTAAGGGTGCATTGAGAATAGATAAACCCGACGATGGGATGTCTGAGAAAGGACATTATTGGCGAAACCACGGGGAACATCTAATGTTAGTGTAGATTATTTTCTTCTGCTATATTCAACCGAAATTAAAGACACAAATTTTAATAGATTATGGAAAATGAACATTCTATATTGGGGTCGGCTTCCAGTCTAACCGAATGCAGCTGAGTAGGTACCGCTGTTTTATTTAGGTACATTGAGCGACTGCCTGTTTGACCTCCTCAACCCAGTTACCCGGGCAACCCATTACCCCTTAGTTGGACTGGTTACTAGAACCTACCAAAACCTGGAAGTACGGAACCCTCAAACCCTATTTCAGCTCTTACAATTACCAGTTGTGATATTCATGATTATCCTATCGAACTATTTTACAAGTATGCGTCTTGTTCATAGTAAACTGATGACGCATACAACGGTATGTGCTGTCTCCACATTTCTGCACGATTGCCCAGGTTTTTGCTTTGCTAGCTTCATTTGTTTCTTTGTCGAGACATTGCTTATCGATTTTAAAGATCTTTTTGTAAAAATTGTAATGAATGACATTCTTGGAGCATACATTATTATCTTTTTCGGTTATATTTGGGGAAAAAATGTACTTAAGTATCATCAGCCCTTGTATTGTTCCATTGCAGGACACATTTCTCTTCTTATACGGAGAAGGAATGAGCGCTAATCACCACGCTTTCTTGCGGCGGGTTGGTTTTCAGACCTATCAAAGTCTTGGTGTCCTCAAAATGTTTTTCTTCATTTATACTCAGTCATTGGTCTGTCCAGTCATTGTCCTAGATGATAAGTTAATTACTTTTCATTTGAAGGTTATATAAATATCCTGTAGTCAGAGATTATGCTACATACTTTATGCCTATGGCCTAAATTGTACTTTGCATATGAAACCTTACCAAAAATTACATCACAAACTGACACACCATCACGGCATAACTACAAACATACAAAGTAAGCTATAGAGCAGTAAGATAGCGGTACTTGTGACGTCACAACCTGTTGCGAGTCACTGACCACTTGTAGGTACTTGTGTAAACGGCAGTTTCGTGGCAAGCAGTGTAATACGTCATAATATGAAAATTTGATAAATCGTTATAGAAATACTTTTTTTAATATTAAAAAAAATTGTACTGAAAGGCTCTAAAACTTTCTTCTACTGTTGAAATTGCCCGAGTATTTAAAATTTCTTTCACTTTTGGGAAGCTACAGTATCCCCGGAAAGCTTAATTTTATGGCATAGGCTATAGGTAATTAATGTGAGTGTAGGAAGAAACTATAAGAAGCAGATGTCTTTTAAAAGAGTATAAAATTTGTAATAAATTCCCATCGCGTCGAAATTAATTATTTTCAACAATTTAAGTTACAATAACGATTTATTAAGTTATTTAATTGGTGTCCGAAGTCCGAAGAAACTGCAGTATTTAACATTATTGCTTCTTTTGCTAGAGTACATTTTACCGTTGTCAGACAAAAATATCACAACAGTAGATTTTAATCATAAAAGATTAACAAAAATTTGGGGCATATCTATAACAATTTATCAATAAATCTGGGCTATTCTTATCAGTATCAGACTGATTTAATGATAGTGTATATAAAAATAAGCAATAGTCGTTTTATATGTTAATCAACTCAAAAATATTCTTTGATGTAATATTATAATTTCTACCTATTGGGTAAAAACCAGTACTTATGAGAGATAATTTTCATTTCTTATATCTACCATAGGTACCTATACATATTACCATAGGTACCTGTTATGTTTATATGTATAAATATGTTTGTATTATAAAATAAAATCGATCTTAATCCCTACTAACATTATAAATGCGATAGTAACTCTGTCTGTCTGTTTGTTAGGTACGCTTTCACGTCTAAACCACCAAACTGGGGCCCGATTCTCCTAATTTTACTTAAGCAACATACGATTCATGTTCGACTCGATTCGACTGAGATCCAATCCCGACTCGATTACGATTGAAGCGTATGTGGCATTCCGCAATTTTTTCTTTGAAATAAACGTTTTTATCCTTTTCTGTCTGAATGATTTACGATTGCAAAATGATTGTACAGCAAACTACCGTATAGACCAAAATCACCAAAATAGCAGACCAATCGCACACCAATCAAATGTGAATCGAATACGATTGGTCTTTTATTAGTAGCAGAATGCCCGATTTGGTTAAAACTGCTATTGCGATCATATTGCGATTCGATTTCTATTCGATTTTGACATTATTAACTTAGGAGAATCGGGCCCCGATTTAAATGTTTGGTACGATAGAGTTGACCTTAAGAAAGAACATAGTTTTTATAACGGACTTTGGAGGAGTTCCCTTGGAAACGCGATATAACCGAATTCTACGCGGACGAAGCCGTGGACGGAAGCTAGTAGGTACTTTATATAGTGAGACCAAAAAATTTTGATCGTATCAGCGATTACCAAAAATAACATTTTAATTACTTGTTATACGTACCTATGTTCTGACATACAATTTACTGCTTATAAAGTATAATAATAAAAGTAGGTAAATATGTCAAAATAATATTGTACGTTTGCAAAATGTTAACAATTTATTTATTTGCCTGCGATTTCTGTGATTTCTTCCTTCCCTCTCGAGTATGAGGGCGCGGGTTCGATTCCAGGTCAGGCAAGTACCAATGCAACTTTTCTAAGTTTGTATGTACTTTCTAAGTATATCTTAGACGCCAATGACTGTGTTTCGGATGGCACGTTAAACTGTAGGTCCCGGCTGTCATTGAACATCCTTGGCAGTCGTTACAGGTAGTCAGAAGCCAGTAAGGCTGACAGCAGTCTAACCAAGGGGTATTGGGTTGCCCGGGTAACAGGGTTGAGGGGGTCAGATAGGGCAGTCGCTCCTTGTAAAGCCGACCCCAACGTAGTTTGGGAAAAAGGCTCGGAGGATGATGATTTAATTTTGGAATCGCGCTAATTTCATAATTTGTGGATGTTTAGAGTGCTCTAGTACCTATTACGCTTAAACGGCCGAAAGGTTATTGATGATACTTGACAGTAATATGGTTAATAATCAGAATAGCTTACGATACCTTTTGTCGTATGGGGAGTAATACCCATAGGACGCTTGAGAACAGAAGCTTGTATGTACCTACGGCTATAACTTATTACAGTTAAAAAAATAAAACTTAATACTTTGATACCTCTGCTAACTAATTATTTTAGCAAAATTCTCGTAATTTTAGGGGTATATTAGACAAATGTAAATGCAATAAACATGGAATGTTTAATATTTGTAGGCACACAGTTTACCTAACTCTAATTAATCCAGGGTTCATATCTGCATTATTAAGCCAGTATCAATATAGGCTTGCATTTCCTGCCCAAACGGGCTATGCATTAAATATAGGGTAAACAATATTGAAACAGTAGGTACCTCAACTGCCTACTTTTCCCAACTGTGCGAGGGTTGGCTTTTAGTATACCCAGATGAAGTTGGGTACCGGTATTACCATGGAACGACTGCTTTTGCAAAACGATAAGTACCTTTAGTAGACTGTTTGTCAGACTTTCTGGCGTCTCATTGTCCGTAACGACTGTCAAAGATGTTCAAATGACAGTCGGGAGCCACCAATTTTACATGCCATCCGAAACGGTGAACTTTACATGACAGTATGGTCACCCATCTACGGACCGACTGAAGCGTTGCTTAACCTTACTATACATCGTATTTCAGGTTTGTTTAAATAACTATACTTCCTAAGTTCAAAAACTAATTTGAATATAACCACTAGCCATAAATAATAAAGCAAGAAGCAATAACATTTGCATTCAAGTTTTTGCGAGCACATAAACTATTTTGTGGTCTGCGGTATTAAAAGTACCGATAGTTGACCCATTTTATGAAAGTAACATAATTTTGCATAATATAACTTAGCACGACGAATAATCATCACACGCCTAGCCTTTTTCCAAATATGTTGGGGTCGGCTTCTAGTCTATTTAGATGCTCTGAGTACCAGTGTTTTACAAGGAGCGACTGCCTATCTGATCTCCTCAACCCAGTTACCCGGGTAACCCAATACCGCTTGGTAAGACTGGTGTCGAACTTACTAGCTTCTGACGAACCGTAACGACTGGCAAAGATGTCCAAACGATAAAAAGTAAAGTATGAATGATCATTAATTTTAACAAAACTGAGCGTAAGTAACTGTAGGTATTTTCTTTTTCTTTAAACTTATTATGTAAAAAGTGTGACGTGTATAAAATCGATTAAAGAAATTAATAACTAATTACCTACTAGTAGAATTATAAGCATATATGTTCATTTATACCTAGGTAACGTTATGTGATAACGTTGAATTTAGTAAAAAGGTTTTTATTTAATTAATTTTATTTTCATAAATAACTGTTGCTTTAGGACGCTAGCATTTAATGATTATGTATTATTATTTAGACACAATTTTCATTCTCATAAAAAATAAGGATAAAGGACCAAAAGTTTTTATTGATTTTTATAATATATTTGAATAATTATCTAACTTATTAAGTTCTTAAATAAATACCGTACCGGCGAAATTGGAACACGGTAGCTGTTCTGTTTAAATAAATATTTTGTTGTCAACCTACCTTGTTTGTAATATCCCAGTATTATCAAACAGCCAACTCACACAATCACAGTTAAAAAAAAGTTATTTTATTTTTTTATTTAACTTTATCGTAAATCACGATTTTTCACTGGCATGCGACAATCCATGACTCAATTCACCGTTGACTGAAAACACGTATACATTATCTAATAAAATTCCAATGTTGCCACACGCGAAAAATAGCAAAAAATATTTATTACGCTATAACACTTGACATTTAAATTCGAAAAAAGAACGTGGAACTCTAAATTCAAATGCCGCGTTGTGCGCACGAGCATCGACTTCGACAATCTTTTTTGGTCCAAGTTGAGACCATATCTTTATCCTTATCTTTTGTATATGTCTTTCTCGTTCTCTCCGAGTGCAATCGTCCTTGACTCTGAACTCAGCTACCATAAGAAAGATGTACCGTTTCTATTTGTTTTCTCTTTCCCACGTATAGTAAGTTGTACTTGTGTAAAAGAGATGGGGATATAATTACCAGTTAGGCGTGAAACCTGGCTGTCAATGACCGGGAAGGATCAAAATAAGAAAACATCGTAGGACTGTTATATTTTTACAGTTATTTCACAGTCCTTTGACCTTCTTGATGACGTTATTTATTTATTTTTTTAACAGTTTATCTACACAGTTAATGAGATTTTTTTAACTGTTTAGGTATGTACTATTTATGAGACAAGAAACAAAATAGAGCAATCAAGTACGAAGGTAGTGCTTATTTCTTATTCTTTAAGAAATCTTTTCCAGTACCCCCTTATGGAAGAGTTATATCTAATAAAAAAGATATATTATTTTACGTGTCACTATAGAAAAAACATAGCGCACTGTAGGTACATATTTTTAAGATCTACATTTTTATATACCAAGTAGCTGACCCCGCGAACTTCGTATCGTTTAAACCTTCCCTGGACCTCTACAAACATTTTAAAACCAAAATAGGTAAGCCAAATCGGTCCAGCCATTCCGGAGTTTTAGTGAGACTAACGAACAGCAATTCATTTTTAAGACTAGATGATTCCGCGAACTTCGTATCGTTTAAACCTTCCCTGGACCTCTACAAACATTTTAAAACTAAAATAAGCCAAATCGGTACCGGGATTAAATGTATATTACTCGGGAAGAGTGAAGTTTTCTTACAGTGAAAGATTTTTTAAAATCGGTCTAATAGTTTTTCAGTTTATCCATTACAAACAAACGAAACTATTATTTCCTCTTTTTAGGGTTCCGTAGCCAAAATGGCAAAAACGGAACCCTTATAGTTTCGTCATGTCCGTCTGTCCGTCTGTCCGTCTGTCCGTCTGTCACAGCCGATTTACTCGGAAACTATAAGTACTACAGTGATGAAATTTGATGGGAATATGTGTTGTATGAACCGCTACAAAAATATGACACTAAATAGTAAAAAAAAGAATTGGGGGTGGGGCCCCCCATACATGTAACTGAGGGATGAAATTTTTTTTTTCGATGTACATACCCGTGTGGGGTATCAATGGAAAGGTCTTTTAAAATGATATAAAGTTTTCTAAAAAACATTTTTCTTAAAGTGAACGGTTTTTGAGATATCAGCTCTCAAAGTCGTAAAAAGTATGTCCCCCCCCCTCTATTTTTATAACTACAGGGTATAAAATTCTAAAAAAAATAGAGGTGATGCATGCTAATTAACTCTTTCAACGATTTTTGGTTTGATCAAAGTATCTCTTATAGTTTTTGAGATAGGTTGATTTAACTGTAATTTACGGAACCCTTCGTGCACGAGTCCGACTCGCACTTGGCCGGTTTTTATAATATTAGCTAGTATAGATGTTTCAAAAATAATAAATAGCATTGACTTTGTATTTTTCCGTGATATGTTTTGTAGGTGGCGCTGTGTATGTGACAATAGGGGAAAGTGGTATAAGATGGGGCCTTTAAGGAAAAGTGGCTGAAATACAAACAAAAAATTATTATACGAAATAGAAACTTTAATTGAGAAACAATCAGTCTTAGTTCTCTTATATTCTAATCAACAATAACTCAAAAATTTAAATCTTCTTATGAAAAAAAATTTTTTTTTCAAAACTGTGCCTTTCTCCATCTTGCCCCCGCCAATGGGGCAAGATGGGGGTATGATTGTGGGGTGCATTAAATCAATCACTGTCGCCACAATCGGGACAAATATGTACCGCCTCATCATCATCGTCTTCAGCTCCTGCACATGGACAATGCGCCCATCTTCCACACCACTGACAAGTGATCTATCCTTCAGTAGATTGAGAATACAAACCCTGACAGTATTTAACATTCAGTATCCTCAGTGTCACTCTAAGATTCATCATTTTTTTTTTGGCTGGCTTTCTAGTTTTTTTATTGGTTTTCTTCTGTGTCTTCTTATTTTTCGTTTTCAGTTTGTTACTTCTTTGTCTTTCTACTAGTTCAGCTTTGTATGGAGATTCCGTAAGTATGGCAGTTTGTACCCCATCATGCCCCAAACGACAATTTACCAAACTTTATTTTTTTTGAGATTAGAAAACCAAAGCTACTCGATTAAAACATTGCTCATAAATTGGCAAAATATGTCAACTTTACGAAAAAAATACTTCATCCGTCTTATTGTCACATATTTCACACAGTAACGTAGATCACTTAATCGAAATATTAGATAAAAAGTGTCAAAATCAATAAATTACTTACGAAATCTCAATGCACGCACTTTCTGCCATGATATGAATGCCACTGAATAACTTACTCAAAAGGCCATTAGATGACGTTAGTAGTAATTTCAAAGCATGTTTGGAACATTCTTTTTTTCGCAATCCCCATCTTACCCCACGACCCCATCTTATACCACTTTCCCCTATGTGCAAATTCTTGCTGATTCGAACCTAAAAGTTCAATGGGCTGATGAACCTATTGTGTATTCGAATGGTGCCTCCAACAGCATTGCTGAATATTTGTAGCCAGCTAGTGTATTTTGTGTCATAGAATGGAATATAGGATTAAATATTTCTTTATTTTGAACATAAATTAATGTTCACATATTTATAGAACACTTAAAATAAACCTATACATATGCAAATTAAAACTACTAAATAGCTATTATTTATTGTATACCTTTATTGTATACCCAATAGGAATTTGTGTAGAATGATACAAACATTATTTTGCAATTTCTTTCAGATGATCTTTGTAAGGAGTTGACTTGTACTTATAGAAAATTAAAAATATTTTAAAGAACTGGTAAAAATATTAAGTAGGTATAAGTAAGTGAAGTAATTAAAAGAAAAAAATATTTGTTTGGTATTGTTAAATTCTTTCTTCAAGCAGAATAAAATACTCTTGTAGTGGTAATATTTTTTTAGGTATGTACAATATATATACATATTATGAAATGCAGTCGACTTATGAAAGATATTTTTATCCTCTTTATAAGGCGGCATACAAAGGGGGGATTCCCTTTTATGCTTAAGTTTTTTTTGTAACATCCAATATGTGTGTAGTGATATGATTTATCAATGCCCCCAATTTACCTACAGGTGATTGAATTCAGAATCAGATGAAATAAATATAAATTAGTACTGGTCTGCTAATTGGGTCACGTGATGTGTTAAAATGACCAACATTTAGTTGGCTTACTTATATTCGTTATATCTATTGCAAAATGAACCTTATAAGAAAGGTTATACGGTGTATTCTTGATTGGAAAATACGGGTTGTTCTGAGGTAGCTTGTGGAATATTTTTTGGTTATATCCGTCTAGGCTAGACTCGTACAAGCTAGGCTGGACTGTGCATCTACATAACGGTATTTTTCTTCAGGTGGCTGCACTGAAAATTCAGCAAAAACGCATTCTTATCTACTAATAGGCAAGGTTATAGTCATGGTGGCCGAGTGGTTAAGGCACCAGCTTCTCAAGATCGAGTCACACACTCGATTCGATTCCAAACAAGCCAAATACCAAAATACATTTTCAAACTGAAATATATTTCCTAAGTATATTGACCCTTACTTAAATTAAATAATAGGTAACCGCTGACTTAAATTAGGTACTTGATTTCGAGACGAAGGAAAGCATCTTGAAGAAACCTAGGCTTTTAAAGCCTGAAACCGCCAATCCGCCTTGAGCAAGCGCCATTAATGGTCATTCCAACTCTGTTTGATATTTTCATTCACCTGCTCAAAATGTTTTGAGTCGTGGCACGTGAACAACCGTCATTATTTTGCTTTAAAAGGATTGTATGTCGCTAATTATAAAACTATAGAAAATCAATTGTGTCTCGCGTATACCTATCTGCGCTCCGACATGCAACGGGTAAAGAGGACTGATTGCTATTATTATTTTTTTAGGCGCCGTTGCCAATGTTTTGACACCAAAGTTTGCTATATTCAAAGTAAAAGTTATATAATATATGTTAATTGAAATTAGGCTAATTGAATAAGCACTTTTTTACGTCAAATAGGTACTACATTGGAGAAGGTCCAAAACGCCCTGTTTCACCGCTTCCTAGATTTGTGACTGAGAAGGAGAAACGGTGATGAACACACTTCCCAGCTTAATTAAAGCTATGGCCCATATTTAAGGGAAGAAAATCGGTCTACTATACTACTATTTTTAATGGGAAATCATCACCATATTTAAGAAAAAAGTAATTTTCGGTCTACTGTCTACAACTTTTCATGGAAATCATCAAACGACTCTTACTGACTAAAACCCATCACGTTCCTTCTGAAACCAAGGGCCGCGGTAACTCTTTCGAACAATTCCGCAGCCCCGGCAGGCCTTGGCCCTGGTGAGCCCCACTGCGCTCGATAGACTATAATGTACTAACTAAGCATGCAGGCAGTGATGAAGGGATCAGGTTTAAAAGGCTGCCAAAATGGAGAAAAAATACACCTTCCGTATTCTACAACATTTCCGACCAAAAAGGCTTTATCCAAGTTTATACTAAACATCGATTGTTCACCAAAGTAATGAGTGAGTAAATCAAAACAAGCCAGCCAGTATAGTTTTGTATATTACACAGAACACACGGACCGATAACATGCATCTGTGCTTAGTTTCATTTCAAGCAATTTTAGTAGCTGTATTAGTGACAAATCACTACTATATCGATGAAGTGAGTTTTTTTTTACCTATACTATCTATAATAATATAGTAAAAAGAGCTGGTTTAATTTAATATTAAGTATTTAATATTGTAAAAAATATACAAAAAACTTAAGGAAAACATCTTCAATTCTTTCAAAGTTAAGTTGAAAGTTAACTTAAATGCAATGTATTATTTTATAGGTGGATGCAGAAAAACATTTTGCGGCAGTCGGGGACTGGTTTAACAGTATGGAAAGAAAACCAGATATTCAGGTAACAATTAATTTAATTTTTAAGTTCCCCCAATATATTAATAACACACAAAATAACTATACTGAAGAATGTTGATTCTTAGACAAACGAAAGGGCATTGTAATAGAAACAACTATTTGCTAAGGAAAATGATTAAAATTAAGAACTGTGCGATTCATAGTTTACAGCCACAAATTAGTATCAGAATACAGCCAAACAAAACTCTTTACGTATTAGAATATGCTATCAATTTTGTAATTAATCTACAGTTAGCATACTATAATTTAAAATATGATGATAGTGAAATCAGTGTCAGTTCATAAAATTTAGCTATTATAGGGGGCTTGAGTGTATTAGCTGTAAATATTTAAACCACAGCGGAATTCATGAAAACACAAAAATATGAATATAATTTTGCCAATCAGTTTGTATTCTCGACTTTTCTGAGTTTAGACGAGTAACTGTAATATGTAATCTAAATTTAAAATATATTGAAAAATCTCAAGATTGAATTAAAATCAGTCATGATCTCAGAGGCTGACAATCTTCTTGAAAATTAAAAATACAATACAAAAGACACAACAGAATATCCGAATACATTTTGTAGGGTGCGATGAACCAGTTACTCGAACAAATTAGAACAACTGCCGACCAAGTTATAAATATCCATAGAAGAATGTATAACGAGACAGAGAAAAAGAAAGAAATAAAAGAAGAACCCGATTTATCTGCCCATGTTAACCAGCCCGAACTAGCTCACCGTAATCCTGTGGCTGCGCTCGATGCCAGTGGTATCACAACAGAAGTAAGTTTAACAACGGCTAAAGAACTATTATCGGGTAATAAAGAACTAAGAAATGCTGAAAATAAAGGCATTTTACACACATCCTTGGATTTTACTGGTCAAATTTCTTTAACAGAAGTTATGGACTTTGTTTTATGAGACGTAGAAATCACAAGAAGAATTTCAAATGCACATATTAACCAATTTGTTGGGTCTTCCGTAGGTATGTAGGTTGGATTGAAAAAACTATTCGGCCAATCAATAACAAGGGTGCTTACTAGGCGTTGGATTTGAATGGTAGTTTAGATTAACATACAGAACGGTCATAAAGTTTATTTGGTTTGTAAAAGGTGGGGAGGACTATAATTGACGTGTTTCTGAAGATTTGGTACACAAATACTGCGTTTCTATGTTCTAAGTGTTCTAATATTATTACGAGTATGATCCAGGTTAAACAAAATCTATTAATAAGAGTTAAATCAAAATAACATAAACAAATATGAAATCTTTTTCAGAATGAAACCGAGCCAGAAACAACGGTGAATGAAGTAACAGAGAAACAAGAGGCTCCTAAAAAGAAGAGAAGAGCAAAAAAGCACAAGAGAAAGCACAAACCTAAGCCTAGACCTAAGCCCAAAACCGAACAAATGGAGGAACAACCAGATCAGGAGTTCAAAGATCAAAAAGTAGAAACTACTACAGAAAAAGAAATACCGGAATTCCCAAAAAGAGCTCAAAAGAAGGAACATAGAAGAAAGTTAAAGAAGAAGTTCGTGAAAATGACTCCCAAAGAAGAAATAAAAAACGCATCAGTCAATAACTCGGATTCAGATGAAGTTAAAGTTAGGAAGCCTGTTGATATTATTGTACATATTAAAATGAATGAATAGTTTTATGGTCGTTTGTCTTTTGTTAATAATGTTCGCTACTATCCTTATCGCACCTAAAAAGATCAAAAAGAATTCTTCTCCAACTGTAAATAAATGGTCCTAATCTTGTTATATCCATCTGCCTAGTCGTTTCCCAACTATGTTGGGGTCGGCTTCCCAACCCTATCATGCAAAACTTTTTAAATTACGTACATAGGCTAAATTATGAACGTCAGAGAACGTATCGCACCCTTAGAATGAAAGTGACCGAATCCAAAAAATGCAATTTTTGGGAAATGAGCAAAATCGTCATCAAAAAATTATATTACTGAATACATCTTAATATATCTCTTCCGTTTTTAATGGCTTACTATTGATTTTTACCAGATTTGTGGATTAGCCTTTTGAGATCACAATGACAATGCAAAATGTTTATAGTATTTTTTTATATATATTTTAACATAAAATATAAAGTAGTTTCAAATTAAGTCACTTTATTTCAAAATTATGTTTGCCATTCTATGCTTTTTTAAGAATTAAGTCTGTTTATGACACATATTGGAAATAATTCCGTAGACACAATAAATAATAAGACACTGTCATACTGAAAGTTATTTGGACATAGGGTATTAAATTAAAATGCAATGTTATAAAAATCTGAATGTATTTATTTTTTTCAGTCTTACGGCCAGTTTCTTCATCAAAAGTTAAAGTTAAAGTAATGTCTAAAGTAAAAGTAACGGTCAAATACGATTTTTCAAGGCTAAAGTGACAGCAAAACTAATAGAAAAATTGAATTTGACCGTAACTTTTACTTTAGACATTACTTTGACTTTTACTTTGGCTTTAACTTTTGATGAAGAAACTGGCTGTAAATAACAGTCTTTATTCTATTTATTCAAGTAACTGATTCGTTATCAGTAATTGAGAAAACAAAATCTACGGGACCTTTGCTTGTGTTTGTGAATAAAATAACAGAATGTATCCAAATGAGCAGGCAATGTCTATAACCTCCTGCTTCTATTGTGGAGCCTTAATGTGGCTATAAGTAGAACAGAGGATCAAATTCCTACCTAAGTCAGCACAAAAGAACAAATCACTTCTGCAATGAAACCTTTAGTGGCAGAAAAGTGATAAATACCTATATCTTTTAAACAGTTCCGTTAAAAAGTCTACAATTAGAGTCTTTATGCAGTTCTAACGCGTACATCAGCGGCAATAGAAACTTTTTATAATTGTTTGAACTCTCTTTTAAAGATGTAGGCTACAAATGGGTTGTAGAATGATCTCTTGTAAAACCTAGAGTGACATTTGGTTCAGTTTCTGCTGCCTTTAGTGATATTTACAGCTATGAGCAGCTACGGAAGCAATAGTTGAACTTAAAGATACTTTCGCAACCCCTAAAGCACTACTGTACAGCTAACAGTTGCCAAATAGGCTGATATTTCCACTAGTGTGCTAGTTAGGATGGTTCTACTAGTTGGTTAGATCACTGCGTAGTGACAGACGCGGCGTGGAACACTGTTAGGGACGCTAGTGTGCTCTATGACGTGTCTTGGTCGGACCATTTACCTCTAATTATAAAGTGTGATCTTAAGTTAAGTTGCACCTGCACTTCCTAAATGTAAGTAAAATGGGGTGACAGAGCTTTGCAGCAGACTGAGTTATATAGCAATTATTGCAATGATCTCTTGAAAAATGTAGACTTTCCCTTAGAATTTACTGAATGTAGTAAAACTAGAAGTAGAATTAAGGAACATGAAACTATTTTAGACAATATTTATGCGGAAATTGTGCATATACTCTGTGAAGGTGCAATCGCAAGTAACTGTAAGAACGGATTACAGCGCAAAAAGAGTTACATAACGGGCTGGAATAAGCATGTGAAGGACGCACACAGACAGGCTCGGATTTTCAAACCTGGACGTTGTTTGGTAGACCGAAAAATGGTGATTTAAATGAAAAAATGGTGGAAAGTAGAAAGGTTTTTAAAAGTAAAATGAAATGGTGCCAAAATAATAAGGACCAAATAAAAATGGACATCATTGCAAGTCATCATGACGCAAAGAATTTTGGTAGTTTTTGGAAAGCCACGAACAGGTTGAATCCCAGGTCGGGTCTGCCGCTGAGTATTGATGGTCTTAGTGATCCTGGTGATATCGCCAACCTATTTAGTAGAACCTTTAGGGTTGGGTCTCCCCTAGGTACGTCGTCTGGTGGGCCGGAGGTGGTGGGGGGGTCTGAAGACATGCCTATTAGGTTTACGGCCAGGGAGGTAGCTACTGTCATACGCAACTTAAAGAGAGGCAAGTCGCCGGGTCATGACAGCCTAAGTATAGAGGATTTGCTGCATGCTGGTAAGCACTTACCGCGAGTGCTAGCAATGCTTTTTAGCTTGTGCCCGAGTCACTCGTATCTTCCAGCGGATTTACTTAAATCTATTGTTGTGCCTATTGTTAAGAATAAAACTGGAGATGCGAGTGAAAAGAGCAACTACAGGCCTATATCCCTAGCTACCATCATTGCAAAGGTGTTGGACAGTCTGATTGACCAGCAGCTGGATAAGTACTTAATACTTAACGATGCCCAGTTTGGTTTTAAGCCAATCTTATCCACGGAAACAGCTATACTATGCCTCAAACAGACTGTTCAATACTATACAAGTAGGAAAACACCTGTATATGCATGTATTCTGGAACTCTCCAAGGCTTTCGACCTCGTATCTTACGACTGCCTATGGAGAAAATTGTCAAATATCAAGAACTTCCCAAGCGATATCATTAGGATGCTAAAGTATTGATAAAAAACCAATACAATTATGTTAAGTGGGCGGGTGTCCTGTCGGATGCATACGGGTTGGAGTGCGGTAAAACGGTGTAGGAAAAACAGCCACAGCAGGTTAATAAAATCTTATCAAAACGTGTTGGAAATTAAGGTGAGAATCGATCAATAAATTGTAGAAATTCACAGATCTGAATACACTGATGTGTGGCTCTGTGTCCCTAAATATCTTAACATACCACACAACTTAATATTATAGGGGCATATTCCAAAAAAGTTACAACTTAAACTTTTTAATTTTAGTAATAAACAGGTTCAATATTAAGAATAACAAAAATAATGAATATGCCTTTAGTCATAGACAGACCTATTATTATAAGTGTCGTTTGTCTTTTATAATTATTTTTTACTAAATAGACCTAATCCTTAAAAGGTCACTGAATACTATTAAATAATTTTGTTCTATAAAGACGTATCAAACAAAATGTCACTTTATGACAAAAAATATTGTATAACTTACCGTGGCAGTATTCGCAATAAACGGACACTTTTTGAGATTCGCCGATGTTTTACATGTTCACTCGCAAGCGCATCTGACGTAATACTAGTTCTGGCTCTTTCACACAATATGCGTAAACGAATGGCGGAACGAGTGAAAGAGACCGAAATAAGCGTAGTCTCAGTTATAGTTAGAAATAGGTCTCTTTTTATTTACAGGGTTATAGATTATGCTTTTTAAGGTCAGTTTATTGTAAAAACGAGAATTACAGGAATTTTGAATTAAGTCACTTTCATTCTAAGGGTGCGGTATCTATTATAAGTTTGATCGCTATAATGTTTCTGTGCATGGCACCGTAGCTCTTAAACAAATGAAACGATTTCGACGTGGGTTTTTTTGGATGACAGCTGGTGTTCTAGCAATGGTTCTTAGATTTGTTTCATCAAAATCGGCTCAACCGTTTCGAAGTCACAAATTCTGTTGATTTTCTGGCCTCTAGTATAACACGCTTCTTATTATGGTCACCGACCTAGCGTTCATGTTCATCATTAGTCTTCTTATCGTTTCACTACTGGCCTCCTCACATACAGAGAAGAATTGAGCGTTAAGCACCAGGCTTACTCAATGCGGGTTGAGAATTTCGGGCTATGTAGTCCAGATTTCCTCATAATGTTTTTTTACATTTGGACAACCATTGAAAGACATACACATAAAATACACGAAAACCTAAAAAAAACAGTTGCATCGGTAAATCGGTACTTGCCTAAACTGGAATCGAACTCACACTCATACTTAAGAGGTTGGTTCTTTATCCACTAGGGCATCAGGACTTATGCGTTATACATTATCAAATCAGAGCGATTAGTTTCGAGTCTCATAACGTCTTATTCTTTTTAAAGTAGAGCCATGCCTATAGTCACTAAAACTAATGTTTTTAACTCCACTTCCAATATTGCAAGTACATTTTCTAGATCATCGTGTCTGTAAAACTTCCTATCATCTGAAGTTTGTGCAATGTTGTCTTCCAGTCTAATCAAAACCAGCTGAATGCAGATCAGAGCATAATTTGAAACATGTTTATGTAACTACTCTGTTTATTTTCAAAGCACAAATCATACACGCTCTCTCATAAGATTAGGATTATTCAAACTACAGTTTCTTTAATATTTAATCTTGTAATCAATAAATTATAGTAACCATAAACACCCATTACATTACAATTAATATCTTAATCTACAGCGGTTTCATCGTCGCTAATTTCAACTTCTTTCTCGCCAGTTTATTCCTCTTCTTGTTGACTTTCTTTCTTTTGTCCTTTTCCTTCATCAATTTGTTTCTTTCATTCCTTTTCATTTCTTTGTTTAAGTTTCTTATCAAACGAGGTATTGGACTGTTAGGGTTATAATTCTCGCTGAAGTACTCTTGCTTGATTTCGTTTAGAAGATGTTCTAGTATACTTTCTGTTACTGTTTGGACGTGGCGAGCGAACTGAAAATAGAGATGATGATGAAAATATGAGGATGGATGTGTATGTTACATGGTTTTGGTTTGAAAACGTGTTTGTTATGGTAGGAGAAGATTTTGTGTTTGAAATTGAAAGTAAATCATATAGTTCAAAATGAGTATGAGTATATAAACTTTATATCAATGACACATTGATGTGAAGGTGCGTTTTGGAGGTTAGCTGCCGGTAGCACGTGCAACTACTGCATGTGATCGCTTGCTATCTGAGAGCGACTGCACGTGCAGGCTGCCGTTTGAAACGAAAACAATTTCATGTAAATAAAAAGAGACTGGTAGTGCAGCTGCGACACGTGCATTATATATGATAATGTCGGTCCTGCGCCTGCTCCCTCTCCGGTCGTGTCGGATTGTCGTCCCATCGGACTATGAGAGTGAAGGAATAGAGAGCGCAGTTGGATGATCTTCCTATATGAGAACAGCCGCCGTGGATAAAATCGGCCTCAAAAATAAAATTCTACTATACCCTTTCATTTTTGGTCGGAGCGTCCTGATTATGGAAAAGGTTCATAAAACCCTTGCCGTCTTTATCCTTTGTTTCCAATGTCTGCAAAATCAAGAATTGAACATGAAATAAGTCTATTAATGGTCATCCGAAGTATTTATGATGATAAAATTATTCTAATGACAGAATACTGAAACGCTACTCAATTTTAAAGACTGCATGGACTGCTCAAATCCTACTAGTCACGTAAAACGCTGCAAACGACTTTTAAGTAGAACTTTTGGGTAGGGTATGAGTATTTTGAAGGAGTATATCACTTGTGAGATGACGTCAGAGATAGTGTGCCTTATTGCCTATGTATAGTAGCACACGAAGAAATACTGCTCTTACCCCAAAAAGGTGTAAGTGTTAATGTAATATACACACACTGAACACTTTATCATGATTAAAATAAATAACTTTGATGATCGCTTTCAAAAAACACCTAGAAAACCTCTGAAAACCTGGTCATTGAATATGTTTGCTGAGTGCTTGGGCATTTTGTTATTTTAATTGCTAGAAAGAGTTTCTAATTTAATTCTTCACTGTAACAATGTACAGATTTGATCTCAGATCGAGAAGAAGAAACTAATGAGAGTCTCTATAAAAGTTGTCCAAAAGAAGGAAGGAGGTTTGGAAGATTTGAAAAATTCTTATACCGAAAATAATCCGTGTTAACAAAATAAATCTGTTAAAGTAGAATAAAAAATAAAACAGGCGTTTATCACAAAACACAAAAAATCTCACTTACTCCTTTCAAATGCAACTCTTTGGTCGACACAAAAATGCAGAAACATGAAAAAATTAAAATTTTTAGTGGACACGTCATTTTTTTTAATTCATGAAGAACGAGAAACGATCACTTGTTTTTCGGTCCTGGTACATACTGAGATTTTCGAAACTGAATCGGAGGAAGTGATGTTGACAAAAAAATCACAACTGTTTTGTTTTTTAGCGATAAGCCTGAAGCTGAGACTTTGGAAGGAATTTTCTATTTTCACGTTTTGCGTTTTAGGAATATTTTGCGTTGATTTCTGTGTATTGTGTTATAAGATCCAATTGTTAGCGCTGATGGTAGTTTGTTTTTTGTCGGTCACGTGTTCGTCACCTGTACTGACAAATCTTAATCTTGGTTTATGATTTTATAGTAGTTCAAGTACTTTAGCTTTGAATGAATAAACTTGAATCCTATTTATATAGCTTTTTCAACATTATGTACTTTAGACAGTACTTTAGTAGGTATAAAATATAATAGCATCGGTACAATGGCTTTTCCTATTACGGAGATCAGGTAGTTGCGCGGAACATAAGTGCATAAGCATTTGCGCAGACACAGGTGCACTCTCTGTTCCTGCAACCTTAGAACACGAAGGGCTTCAGTAAGAACATGGATCGACTTCTGTTAGTCTGTCACTCCCTTCTGCTGCTTAACAATGAAGGGGAATTGAAGATTTCAAATCATCGTCATCTCCCGAGCCTTTTCCCAACTATGTTGGTCTTCCAGTTGCAGTCTTTAAACTTTACAGAAAATAAGAAAGCCAGTCCTTACCGTCATTGAAACAAGTCCATTATCTGTAACCCATTGGAGCTTTTTCCTGCTACTTCTCATATATTATATAAATCGGCTACTCTTGTTGTGAATAAATGTGAATATAATTTATGAATACTGTTATTATAAATCTGAAGATTTTGTTTGGATCTACTACACCAATTTGACCGATTAGATTATATGTACGTAGTCCAGAATGACATGGATGCGTTTGGAAAGGATACCGCTAGTTCAAATTCTGTTTTACAAAGCATATTTCAATTTTATCTATATCTATCATAGCAGGTTTTGATGAAAGGAATTCAGCTGATAATAATCATACCAAATCAGGTAAACATAAAGGAGGAAATAAAAACCAAACTATTTTACATAGTTTACGCTAAAAAAATATTTTTAATTAACTTAATTTATATATTGTTATAAACTAATACATAATAAAATAATACGTACATAGAAATTATGTAAAAAACCCTTTACTTCCTAGCATACACAGTATTAACAAATAAAGGCAAAAGGATGACAAATAAAGGATAAGGCTAAAATCTTAATATCCTCACTCACTGGTCACGAAGTCTCAGAAACTACAAAAGTAAAGAAAGAAACAGATAAGAAACAAACAGTCACAGGCGAAATCTGTCCAAATAAATGTGGTCCTACTACGGTTTCAATAACCTACCTATCTTTTGTCATGATTACTAGAGATAGGATTTTGATGTTAGCCCCATACAAACAATTCTTATACTTCTATCTCAAATCAACAGATGCATTATAGGATATTGAAAGCCGCCATTAAAACTATTCTCCGCTTGTAATATCAGTTCTGTTCCTATCAGATATCCCTATCAGATAAGTACGACAGTTGTCTCTGGAAAGGATATTTTGACGATATATCCTCAAATTTTGGTCGCAGCAGCTTCATCTGACGGAAGTCTCCATTCTGAAATTAAATTAAGACAATGTAAATGTATGATTTTCTTCTAACTCTAAGACATTGTACTCTAGGACCTTGGGTGCGAGTGCGGGGCTGCTGTGCAGACCATGTCCCACCTTATCGCATGTCCATTGTGCCCTGAAACTTGCTCGCGGCAGGACTTAATGAGCGCATCCGGCCGTGCTCTCGCTGTGGGGGTATATTGGGCTGATAAAGTGTAGTCTCACTATAAGACATGTCATCGATACGAAAGAAGAAGAACTCTAAGAGCCCCCAAAGACAATCTGTAAGCCCGATAGTTGGAATAGTTTAAAGATAATCGTGGATCTAGTTAACATTTTTAGTCGACCAGCCAGATTAAGAGCTACCGACAAAAAATTGCAGTCTGTGAAGGGTCTGAGTGTCTAAAATTTTGTAAAGCAGTCTTGAGCCCAGTTGTGGGATGGTAGTAAATCTGACTATGGTGAGCTGGATGAAGGAAGAAAGAAACAGATCTGTTTAATTAGACCTTACTGTATTAATTTATGTGAAAAGTAATAATTTGTTGCATGATCATTTGGGTTGAGGTTGCGATAAAAACCTCTCTGGTGTATAAAAAAGTAAACTAACCGTATTTCTCTGTTGAAATGTTGGATTGAATTGCGCTCTTCTTTCTGGTACCAAAAACAGTTTTCTTGCAGGAGTCTTGGTGAGCTTAATTTTGTTTGCGTTCATAATTTTTTTCCTATTTTCTATCGTGTTTATGGGAAGTATGTTTTTTCCTTCGTAATTGTAATTGTCAGTAGTATCCGTATCTTCTAAGGCTTTTGATAAAATGCTTTTTCTAACCAACATGTCGTCGTCTGGTGTTCTTTGTTCCCTATTTAAATGTCTGTGTGATTTGTCATCGATGATTGAGTAAAACCGTCGATCTAAATTGACTTTGCCGTCTAAAATATCATTGTATTTAAATTCTGGATGTCGGTTATATGTAGATTGATTGTTTCGGTTTAAATCAAAACTATTTTTCTTGGTAAGCAACTTATCGTACGGATTATCCACACTGTTGGCGTATTTTGGTTCTGTGTCATCAAAATAATCGTAACTTCGTTCTCTAATGATTTCGTCATCATCGTGAGTGCGTTTGACATCGTTTATTTGCGGACGATTTGGTTGTTTCCTCAGCGTGACTATTTCGTCCTCAATATTTTTGTAACTGTCCAAAGTATTTTTGTTGTCCGGATATGTTTTATCCAAGTCATCAACTTGCGTTGTAATGTCGCGTTCTGACTCTGCACTTTCTGAAGGTGTTGCAATTTCATATATTTCTTGCATTTTTGTATCAAATTCTTGATGCAGTTTTGTGTCAAATTGAGTGTTTTTAACTTCTTGCTGTAGTATCTTTAAGATACGCAGTAATTTGCTTGAATTGCGTTCTTTATTTCTTTTATTGTCACGAACACTTTCAGGTTTTGAAAGTTGTTCATTTTCAACCATAAACTTTTCTGCAAAGTTCAGTGAACTCTCAGTAGGTTCTTCATCAACTTTCATTACATCATCCACAATGTTCCCTGATTTAACCCGAAGACGTATTAAAGATTTCTCCCTATTAGATTCAGCGGGTGAACTCTTGTTATACCTTTTTGTTTGTGCATATTTTGCATTTTGCGGAATCCCTTTTTTCTGCTGAAATACATATTAAAATATTTTTCAATAATGATTCTACTGAAACTTCTTCATTTAATCACAACAGATGTTTCTAACTTCAAAAAAATGCTTTCATATAAAGATATTTCTTATCAAAAGTGAGTAATTACCTCTTTATATTGATTCGAAGTTTTCATATTATTTTTAACAAATTTAGGACTATCATTTTCAACAGATGTTGTATTGCGATTCCTGTAAAAAAAAAAATATCGAAAGTTTCGAAAGTTCTCAAATGACATTTTCTATTCTACAATATGAAAGTTCACAAACCTAATATGAACCTGCGGTATTTCTACTTCTATATCCTCCCTGTCTAGGTGTAATTCTGAAGGACGTTTGTTACGTAATATAGGCTGAATCATTTTAATAACGTCTGTTTCGTCATCACTTTGCGTCATCTGTTCTGTACTCTTGCTAGAATATACATTTTCATCTTCTTCAGAATCAGATTTTACTTGGAGTCTTCCACGCTCCACTAATGGTCTGAATGAATTTAATTTTATTATGGGGTCTGTAAAAGGTTCAAAATTGTCGTTAGTTACTTTCCAGTTGATGCTGGTAAAAACATAACTTAAATATCAAATGAAAATGACGCACCTTTAAGTTTTTTGTGTTTATACTTTGTTTGTAGATTGAGATATCCTTCTAATGACGGAGATACTGAACCTGAACGAAACAAAACATTTTGTAATCAAGACTTTACACTTACACACTTACTTAGGTTTTCAGAACATGGGTGGGTTTTAGTAAGTTGCCGACTAACAATCTTTTTTGCTAGAATTGTTAACTGGTATATTAGAAAGTCAAATCAAAAAGAACAGATAATGTTACGAATGAAATGAACGAACTCTTGAAGGAGTACTCTGGATCTTCTTCGCAGAGGCAGTTGTGAGTTTCTCTGTACCCTCTGGGACATCCACAATGCTTGGAGAAGCTGCCTCCAATGAACGGGGGGTTTGTGTTGTATACAGGCTGACCACGTTGCGGACCATCAGATACGTTGCATACTACTTGGACACTCTGCAAAAAATCACAAGGAAACTATGGACGATGATACTAAAGAAAATGCACTAATTGGGAAAATTAAAAACTAAAATTACAGGAAACCATCCGTCAGAATCCATTGGGTTAAAAAACTCACAATGCTACTACACTTTGAAGGGAAGTGTACTTTTAAGGGATTTGGTAATTTTCAGAGATTCAGGTAAACAGTAGGAAATATTTTGTGTGTTAAGCAGGCCATGAAATAATAAAGAAAAAGACAATTATCAGGTGCATCGCTAGATAAAAAAGAGGTAACAGAAATGAAAGATACAACCATACTTTTTGTTGAAAGATGTAAAGAATCCACATTAAAACAAGAAGAAATTCAAAGAACTTACATTCTGAATAGATTCGTTGTCGTCTCCAATTCTGTACTTGGAGTAAGCTGATAAGCCACACCCAATGTGTGTCGCAGAACCGCGTATTAGATTGAGGTAATATTTGGTGTTTACATCTGGAAGACTAGCGAAAAAATAGGACTTATAATTAAAATATAATAATAGCTGTTTCCTTTATTAAAACAAAAACAAAATTAAGACAATCGGAGACTAATCGTATGTATTTGTTGAACGTTAACAGGCCAGTCTTCGCTTACTAGTGATCAGATATCTATAGGGATACAACCTTTCCTCCATTGCATTAAATTATTGCTGTTCAGGAAGGCTATAGGCTAATTTTACTTTACTGATAGGCTAATTTTTGGATAGGGTTGCCCCGCTTGCGGAAGCTAACGCATCATAATACTTACTCATATAAAGCTGGACAATCGGTGATAATATCCTTATTCACAGTTCTTTTCAAAGCATGCGCAGATTTTATAAATCTTTTTAATGCAAATGTGAGCTTTTCTTCATTCAATCCTTTACTAGTGTCATTGTGGTTTTTGATTTTCAAATATTCCCAGTCAGGATATGAGAAGTGGATGATGGCGATGCTTTGACTTGGATTCGGGAATCGCTCTGAAAGGAGAACCAAGTTCAAAAAAACATTATTGTCCGATTTTTTAATTTATATTTTTTAATTAGAGTAAAAATCTGGAACAGGATTCGCATGAGGATCATTTATATTTTACGTCATACATTTAATACTTATGGGGAAAGCTTGGAATCGGCCATATTCTCAGTCTTCTTCGAGAACCAAAGTTATTTGACGTAAGGAAGGGAGTGAACGCTGAACGCTATATGACCGCTGGCAGTAAAGAGTATAAGTTTGATGCTTCAAATCAAAAGGCAACCCCAAACAGGACATGAAGAAGAAGATATCATACCAGTAGCTCTGCACAGATCTTCTCTCCCACCAAGGCATTGGTTAGCCAACACTTGAGCTAGCGTCGCTAATTCTCTATCCCATTGTATTTTCATCATACCATACGCTCTTGGTAGTGGTTCATTGTCCATTCCCTTTTCTGCACCGCTTGATAATCTGCCTCGTACACTGGATTCATAGAAACCAAATTTTAGTCATCATCACCAACCTTTCAATTTTTTTTCACTACTGCAAGGACTTTTTTCACACAGAGAAGGAATGACTACTGGAACACGCTTGCTCAAGTTGGATGGGTGGTTTCAGACTTGAAGTCCTGGTTTCCCCTTCTACCTTTACTCAGTCCTCGGTGACCAAGATGCACTTAGACATAAAAATCCAAAAGTATATTTTCAATATAAGTATAAAAGTGAAAGTTTTTAAGAACTCGAGTGGAGATCATGGACTGGTAAACGCAGTGTAGGCTGGCCGCCAAGGTTTCCAAGCGATCTGACAAAGGTAGTGGTTAGGTGCTGGCCTAGGCCGCTACCGACCAGGCTTTTTGGATGATAACTGGTGGGGAGGCCTTTGTTCAGTGTGAACATTTCATGGCTGCCATGATAATAAACTATGATGTATGGTATGGTTTGATAAAAACTTACTCATTGATATATTCTAGTACTTTGTCAACCATTCTCTCAGTTATCTCGATCTGGACTGGGTGCCCGCAGCGTGGTCCAAATTCTTGTTTCTAAGGATTGAAATAGTTAATCTTCGAAATGTTTTGGTTCATGCCACAAATGCAGAATCAAATAAAAGTAGGCATCTAATATTTATGGTGGAACTTTAAGTACAAACAAAAGACAACATCTACTTACATGATCATAATACATGCACATAACATGGGTGCCTTCCTTGCAGTACTTTTGTTTGGGGCAATACTCCGACACATAGACCGTGTTCTGAGACAAAGCATCGAGTACGATAGAACATCTTATGTCTTTGATGATGATGACGATCAAGATGATAATCTGAAATATGATGAGAAATGCAAAAAAAGTGTCACAAAGCCATCTATTTAGGGTATAAGGAAGAAAGATGTTAAAGAATATTCAGTAGTAGTGTTCTTGAAAGAGATCAGCCAGCTGCATAGGCAGTTGCTAAAAGACTAAAAGCCGCAGAAAACAGCTAGCTTCTTGAACACAAAAATTACTTACATTTAAAATCATTGTTTTGTTCCTGGATTGAACGCAGTCATAATAATAAAATAACTCGGCTCAACGCGATTATTTATTTCAATTCAAGGAAGTTACATCATTTCATGTCCCCAGAAGCAAGATTCAGATCTAATCTGATCTGGTACAGCCTTTTTATCGTCCCACTGCTGGGCACAGGCCTCTTCTCACACGCAGAAGGATTGAGCGTTAATCATCTATTCTTCATTTATTATTTCATTATACTTAAAAAAATCTTCATTATTGCAAACTTTAATTTCTTACAATTCAAGTTCTGTATTTATTTCTAAATATTTGTATTTATTTTGTTTTCTGTAGCTGTTTCAATTGTTTGTTTATCTTATGTAAAATTTGAAGTTTTAAAATAATTTCTCAAAACACTTCTAGCTGCGATGAGCTTCTAACCATTTGTGTTTTCTTGTTTTATTTTGTCAGTTTTGCTTCTTCTATTTCTTACATTGTTTGATCTATGATAAGTTTGTTTAACTCGCTTTCTTAGACATCCCATTGTTGCTTTGGCTATGGCCATTTAGATGACTTTGCTGTGGTTGTTTTTCATCACATTTTGCTTCTTTGTATAGTCTGGGATATCCAAGGAGAAACTTTGTTAATTTAGACATTTCTTCAACACTTGCCTCTAGTGCTATGTTATACTATACCTAGAACTTTGCTTTCCTTAATTCTCTCTTGTACTGTATCCATCGGTTCAGTAGTAGTCCTAACTTTTTTACGAAGTTGCTATTTCAGTTCGACTGTTTTATTTTCTCAATCATCTCTAAGACTTAAGCTCAATACTAGCTGACGGAAAAAATGAAAGAAACCAATTTAAATTATTATTTATTTTAAAAAGTTTCAGATGCAATCGTAAATGCTATATTATATGGATACAGCTAAAGGCAATGAATACTAAAATATAAATATATTTTAACATAAACCAAAAAAAATGTTTATTTAACACAAGTTTTTTGTTAATTTCTGCCTCTGGTCTAAATAAAACTGGATTCTTTGTTCAAAAGTCATGTAGTAGCTCTTCCGTATAAGTGGTCAAGGTTTGTCATCGGTTTTTCCTGGTCGTTCTGAAATTGCTAAATATTTGTTTAGTTAGAAATAACTCAATTTCAAACATTACTTAATGTATAAAAAATGCCATCACAAACTTAGATCCCTATGACAGACAAACTCATTTCAAAGTTCCATTTTCATTTTATACTTACAGTATAATTAATCTAAATTCATACTTCTATCAAAGAGTTTCGTTTCATACGGATCTAAGTTTTCAGAGGTAGCTTCCTCTATACTTACTTCATGAACTGGTCTGTATCCAAATGCGGGTGCTTTCCATACGAAAACGTTACTGGGTGAATAAGATTTCCTAGCATTCTTCATTGCCTGTTTTACTTCAAACGCCGGCTTTTTTATTCCTGCTCCCAAAGTTTTTGTATGCTCTTCGTCGTCTTTTTTACTACGTCCATACGAACGCTCATTATGGGTTCGGAAATTATAGTGATTATTATAATCCTGCACAATTTTCTCTTTAGTTTGGTAATAATTGTCTATATCTTCTTGTTTTCTAGCTAACTTCTTATGACTATGTAGTTTATCGTAAAGCCGATCAACATTAAAGTGACTTAAATCACCGCGCTTGTTTGAAAAATAATTAAAGCTTCCGCGATTGGCTCTGTTATTAAAAAGATTAGTTACCTTTTTATTTTTAATTTTGAAAAACTCATCGCTTTCTTTGTCAGGTAAATAGTTAACGGTAACTGTAGTACTTTGTTGGTAGTCTTGTTCATTATCTTCTGCGATACGTCTCTCAAATGACCTTCTAATATCTTCAAACGGAACACCTGATGTTAATTTAAAATTTTCGGATTCGTCATGAAGGTCACTCACAATATCGGCTGGTGCAAATGTCATTGGTTTAATAGAAGTCCTATGAGTTGATGTTTTTTTAAGTCTTTTTCTTTGTGTAGCTCCCACTGTCGTTGTTGGTATCCTTATTTTAGTTTTGAGCACAGCTTCGTATATTTTTCTCATTTTGACATCAAAGAGTTCTCTCTCAGTTCCTTCTAGTTCAACATCTTGTATTTTTCGTTCTAGACTATTGAGTAGTTTTAGGAATGAGGTATCGTTATCTTTATTGACAACGTCTTCAATATGATTATTTTCAAAATTGGACCCAGGTTTTGTACGGTTAGGTTTTCTAAAATGAGGGCTATGGTCAAAAACATCATTATCTTCTAAGCTATTGGCAGACGCATCATACTTGTCTGTCCTTGCCACCACAGGTTTTACAGGTTTCTTTGTTGGCACTACACCCTTACGTTTGAGCTTAAAGAATTTCTTTTTATTTTTTTTTCGTGGCATATTGCGGCGTATAATGTGACTGGTGTTATTCGTACGGATTTTTAAGGGTTCTGGTTTCTGAAATGAAAATTGAAACTTATAGAAACAAATCGAATAGTGGCCCTTTTCGTTCCATAAAGTTTTAGAGGGTTTTAATTTTGTACTATGTTTTAAACTTTACCTTTTCATATTTATCTTCAGATACTTGTATTTCATTGGTTTCTACAGACGAGTCAGATGGCATGAATGTCATATTCCCATACCTATTAAAATAACAAAATTATAAATCATTTTATCTCATTACTTAAAGCATTTCATCGCATCTGTGGGCGCCCTTATATTATACCTTCTTATTCAAATCATCTTTCAAAATGATCCATTCGATCTTTTCTTAGTTCCTTTTCTTTAGTCTTCCTCTCTCTTTTCGTTCATTTATCCACACTCAGTCTACGCGTCCGACAAAATCTTACCTTTGATGAAATCGAGCTTCAACCTCAGTATCAGGTTTGTATGTCCCCTTAGGATAATCTTGTACGTGGAATATAGGCAGGACCAAGACTTTTGGAGTTTGGTCGCCGGTTGGTTCCGTGCATGCTGGTACCTCTGACTGTGGACCTAGTTAAGTCACAAATTATGGTTATGAGGAGAAGACATTACTTAATATGGATGGATTTTTTCACGCTGAAATGGATAGACTTCTTCTAAGAATAAATATTTGTTATATGGTTATGTAGTATAGGTTTTATTTAAATTTAAACCTGTACATTATATTCTATAATAAGCTATATCTACATAGTTACTTATGTCGACTACAGGCGTTGTAATAGGCACATCTAGATTCGGGATATTCCATGTGCAGGTCAAAATAATATTAAAAAAAATAAAGTACCTTTTAATTTATGCAGGAATAAAACTTTTTGACAATTTCATTTTCAATACCAATCTACCAATATTAATCTTACCAATTTGGTTTTCATTGTCGTCATTAGGCTCCCATTTAACTCGATTAACTGTAACAAAAAAAATATATTAAGATATAAGAGAGTATAAAACCTGAAACAATAGTAGTAATTTAAGTAAAACTACTTTTACTATTATTTTATATATTAATATTAAAAATCAATAGTAGTAAGTAATATACAGTTGAGCACATTAATCTCATCAACACCAGAACTGGATAGGCTGCTCATCATCCTCTTGGACCTTAACTTATTTTATGAAGGTCGGCGTAGCAACTTTTCTTGATCCACACTCTTCTACATATAATATGTCGTCATCTCTTGAGGAACATTGTAACTAGCCATGTATCCCTACTAATATTATAAATGCGAAAGTAACTCTGTCTCTCTCTGTCACGCTTTCACGTCTAAACCACTGAACTGATTTTAATAAAAATTGGTACAAAAATAGAGTTGACCTTGAGAAAGAACATAGGATAGTTTTTGACCCGGACTTTTGAAGAGTTCTCTTGGAAACGCGATATAACCGAACTCGACGCGGGCGATGCCGCGGACGGAATATATTTTATATTTATATAGAATAATATATTTTATATTTAATATATTTTATATATTGATAACCCAATCACTTACCTTCAGCTACCTTAGAAGTATCTTTAGGCTTTGGTTCACACAAGCAACCTTCAGTCTCTTGGTACCCTGGTGGACATCCACAGTGCTCAGTAAACCCGGTCCCAGGTATCGGAGGGTCGGTAGTATAGAGGGATTGTGACCGCTGCGGGCCGTCCGATATGTTGCATACTATTTGCACGCTCTGAAAGTATTTTGTTAGATATTATGAGTACTAATTGTTTCGAGGGTTGAGTTAAGTTGACAGCCATAACTCTAGAAAGTTGTGAAAGATGGGCATGAAAAACTGCTACTCTCATTAGCCTAGTTAAAATTAACGATTTTGACTTTAACTATAACGGTTTGTGTTACTTATATTTGTAATTTCAATGATTTTTTCTGTGTATCAATCGTCTCTTGACTTTTATTTAAATAAGAATATTTACACTATATGTTGCACCATGTTTGACACCACTTTCAGACTCGCAGTCTGCCTGCGTCTGGGTGCTTCGTGCAGCACTCCTCACCGCTGCCACTGCGGGGAAGCTGTCAACAGCCTCGGTCACCACGGCCTGTCGGAGTAGGGCCGCATACCACGACATGCGAACATCAACGACGTGATCCGTTGCGCTCTTGTTGCCCGTACCAGCCGTACTTGAACCAAATGGTTTGGCACGCGACGATGGCAAGAGACCAGACGGTATGTCGCTATTTCCGTGGAAGATGAGTCGACACTCTTGCGCCATCCCATCTTCCTAGAACTGAGTGTTGTGTTGGCTCTGCCGCTTCACAAGCAGAGGACCTCAAACGGCGCAAATATAGTAGTAGCCTTATCGGGAATTACATGTTTGAGCCGTTTGGGGTGGGAACACTCGGGCCGTGGGTGGGGTCCGAGTGATCTAAGCGCCTCGTTGACACTTCTCGTGACCCAAGGGCTGGCTTTTATTTCGCCCAACGATTACCTAAGGATTGCCATTCAACGTGGCAATGCAGCCAGCTTTTTGGGTATACTGCCGGGTGACAGCGATGAGGATCAATTTTTCGACGCGCTTTATTAGTTTTTTTTTTTTTTAATGTAAATATAGATTAAGTTTATTTTAAAATATTTCAATGATTGGGTTAACAGATGTTACATTGGCAATTTTTAAATTAGTTAGGGTCAACAGAAAACACCGAGATTAGAATTATATACAGCGTTTTCACACCAGCAAATTTTCCGAAACATTCCGAGTGACAAAAACCTGTCGTGCCGTTTCAAGTATCTACGTTTGGTTCGTGGTTATCAATTGTTTATTTTCGACCATAGACGAGCTACACCATGCTTTGCGCCTACGTTCTACTCGGAAAAACTATGTACAGACTAAAAATAGCATTGGAAATTGCTGTCTGTTTTTTTTTCTAGTTATTACTTGATTCAGGATGGTTGAAGGCGTGGTGGTCTATTGTGAAATAGGCCAACCTCTTAAGTATGAGCGTGTGGGTTCCATTCCAGGTAAGTGCACCTTTTCTAAGTTTATGTAAATACTTTCATGTAATTTAACATTACTAGCGACTGCTAAGGATGTCCTCATGGGATGGTGTCAGACTTGACCAGGCTTACCAAGAAGTATTGGGTTTTCCGAGTAAATGGGTTTAGGAGGTCAGAGAGGCAGTCGCTCCTTGTAAAACACTGGTACTTAGCTGCATCCAGAGACTGGAAGCCAAGCCCAACATAGTTGTTAAAAAGCTCGGGAGATAGTTGATTCGGGACATAAAGTAAAATTGTTCTCACATTATACATATTCTCTGCTCCGTTGTGTAAAATCTGATATCTTGTATAAGCTGACATACCGCAGCCGATGTGTGTCGCTTTACCTCGGATCAGCTTCAAGTAACTTCTTGAGCTCAAATCTGGAAGTCTAAATGTCGCAGGGATATGAGAAAAACGGGGATTTGATCAATTCCCTAAGGAATTTGATCAAATCACGAAGGATGTTAAAATAACAACACGATTTTATCTTTTCCTTAAACAAATCTAGTGAATTGAACAAATCCCTAAACTGGTTCAGTGAAATGACAAAAAACATGTCAGTTCTTATTTGTGTCGCGCTTGTATACATAAACATTAATATTGTTTAAGTCGCAGGGTCCCTGCGACATAAACATTAATATTGTACAGGTCAATCCTGCAATTTTGAGCAGTACCCAAAAAAACTGGTGGTTCGGAATCAATAACTGAACATGTCTGCATCATCAGTAAAATATTTTTTTTTGTTTAAAATCAGCAAAATATGGAAACTAACTATTCTTAAACTCGTTGGTCTAGCTATCGCAAGCGTGGCTGCTGAGCAAGAGGTCCCGGATTCAATTCCCGGGTCGGGCCTAAACCGCTTTGTGGGTTTTAGAAACTTTTATAAAGCAACCTGGAGTCTTTAGGTTGGTAATTGATACACCCATGCATCGGAGAGACATTAGACAGACATATTAGACAGATCCCTGCGCCTGATCTCTGATTGATATAAAGATTAAACTACTTACTTTTCCATAGCTGGACAATCGTAAATTACACTTGGATCGACCATCTTTTTGACAGCATGCATGGATTTCAGTGCTCTTTCTATTGCAAATGAGATCTTTTCTTTGGTCAACCCTTGTGTGGTTGTGTTGCGGGTCAAATAGTCCCAGTTGGGCGCTTTGAAGTTTGTTAATGTTATCACTTGACTAGGATTTGGGAAATTTTCTGAAAGCATTAATAAGTTACCCTGATATAGACTGTGCACGACTATCATATGCAATGATGCTGCAAATATACATATAATACTTAATGCTATATCAATCTTTTTGTTTAATAAATAAGTCCAACTCACCAGTAGCCCTGCATTGATCCTCTTTCAAACCAAGGCACTGATCGGCGAGTACCTGAGCAAAAGTTGCCAGCTCACCGTCCCAATGCTGAAATAATACCACAAAATTTTACTGTATTGTTATTAATAGCTATGTTTATATTAGCTTTACCTGTAACTATGTGTGTAATAAAATCTTGGAATCTTAATTTAAACCACTGCCCGGTCCTTCGATTAGGATGAAATTTTGCACACGGTCTGAGTTCTGATGACAATACATGACTAGCTAAGAATCGTCATTACAAATCGAATCCTTGCTAAAAGCGTGTTTTTTTTTTTTAAATATTTATATTTGAAGATCCACACCACCAGTTAATTGGTCAAATAAGAACTTCATCAGTATCAAGTTTTTGCTAACCCATACAAACACCCGTTACTTTTGTATGTAGGCAGTTATAAAACAATAGATAATGAATGGCGTGTCATGCATATCAGAATCTGTACGGCATTCAAGGAGTTCAAGTCAATTTTAAAAGGCTTGTTTAAGGATAATGCTTATTATGAGTAATTTTGGCCAAAAAATTGCGAAGAACCATACCATTTTCATCATTCCATATGCTCTAGGTAAAGGCAGGTCATTTTTTCCAACTTCTTTCCCCGTAGCTACTTTGAGTCTTATACTGAAACAAGAATATGTATTTGTACGTCAAATAATAATAAAAAAACACTATATTTAAAACGCGTCAAAAATTCATCCCCATCGCTGGCAACTGGGAGCGTATCCAAGAGGCTGGCAGCATTACCTCGTTGGATGGCAATGCTGATCCTTTGTCCGTGGTAATAGCTAACTTGTTGGTCACGAAAAGCGTAATGAAACAAGGTACCTACTTAATTCAACTCTATAGCTTTAATGTTAAGGTTGATTTTAGCGTGGCAATGATAAATTCGCTGAGCAATATAATAGATTTTATATCAGCACAGATGTTACAATCGCTAACGACCTTTGGAGTTTAAGATTTGATTCGAAATTTGAATTTTGAGGTATCTTTGACGGCATGGATTTTAACATAAATCTGAATATGGAATTTGTAAGCTACCCTCCCGTGGGGTATGCTGATTTCCCATACCAAAACCCTCTTTTATGCTGATTTTAATCATGTTGACACTTAAATGGTTTCAGGAATGCCAATGGATCTTAAAGATGCAAGATTTTCTTCCTATCGCCGGCTCCACACGTTGGTCCCAACGCTATGCGTCCATACGTTGGGGCCAACGTGTGGAGTCGGCGTAATACAGGAATGAATTTTAAGCAGTGCGCAAAAAAAAACGGTGGTCCAGAATCGTTAACAGAACATATCTGCATCATCAGTAAAAAAAAATTTTCGTTCTTTTGTCCGCCCTAAAATCAGCAAAATATGGATACCAACTATTCTTACGAGCGCCGAGTAGCGCTCGCGTCAGTAAACCGTTTTCGCGTTGCCGCCGTGCATACTATGACGACTGTGACCGTACTCATCATCCTCCGAGCCTTTTTCCCACTCATGTTGGGGTCGGCTTCCAGTCTAACCGGATTCAGCTGAGTACCAGTGCTTTACAAGAAGCGACTGCCTATCTGACCTCCTCAACCCAGTTACCCGGGCAACCCGATACCCCTTGGTTAGACTGGTGTCAGACTTACTGGCTTCTGACTACCCGTAACGACTGCCAAGGATGTTCAATGACAGCCGGGACCTACAGTTTAAGGCTCGAGCAGACCGGATGCGTATGCGTAACCACGCGCGTAGTCACGCGCGTAGTTACGGCGTAACCATGAGTTGTAATGTATGGAAATGTATGAGACAGGCCACACCGCTTGCGTAACGACGCGCGTGTCTACGTTACGCAAGCGGTGTGGCCTGTCTCATACATACATTAACTCATGGTTACGCCGTAACTACGCGCGTGACTACGCGCGTGGTTACGCATACGCATCCGGTCTGCTCGAGCCTTTAACGTGCCATCCGAAACACAGTCAATGGTGTCTAAGATATACTTAGAAAGTACATACAAACTTAGAAAAGTTGCATTGGTACTTGCCTGACCTGGGATCGAACCCGCGCCCTCGTACTTGAGAGGTTGGTCCTTTACCCATTAGGCCACCACGACTGTGACCGTACTATCGGTTACAAAATAAACAACTTTCGATATCAATAACTTTTCTTTTTTGTACTAAAACACTATGAAATAAAAATATACGATCTATAAAACTTATTTAACTATAAGTTGACAAAGTTCCAGTATGTTCATTGTTCAAGGCGATTTGTCATAACGTGACTTAGTATTTCCTTCAATACATTATTAAATAAAATACTATTTTAGTATAAGTAATAGTGTTGGGCATGCAAACTGTTAACCTATATTTAACCTATATTCGTAACAAGAAATAAATTCTTTTTATTTTATTTATTTATGTCATAGTGTTGGACTGGCAAATACGTTGGCCAAGGAAATTGCACTGCGAATAAGGCCTTAATGGCAAAATCTTCACTGATAGCCATGAAAAAGTGTTTTTACTTAATTTTATAGTTGTAGATTACTGTAAAGAAACACAAGTTTCTTAGAATACTCACTAGTTGACTTCTTCAAGTATCTGATAAACCATTTGCGGTGTTATTGTGAATCTAACATACTCGTGACAATGTTCGCCCACCGGGTGTTCCTAAAACCAATGAAAATTATGAAAAAACATTTAACGAAAGTAAAAAGACCGATGATGAATGTTTAATTAGAAAGAATGGAAAATACATTATAGAAAGAGTTTTGATTTAAACGAAAAGAACCAAGAAAACTGAAAAAGGTATTAATATAGAACAAAAATAAATCACAGTCAATACTCAGTCAAGTTTCAATAACAATTATAAAGATTTGGTCAGTAGATCATAAAGTAAACAGAAATCACCTGGTAATCGAAAGTAAACCTTGTTCCAAACAATGTAAAGTCTATAATGATTCAGAAGAAACTTACATGATCATAATACGTGCACATAACATGGGTTCCCTCTCTGCAGCCTTTCATAGCTGGACAGTAGTTGGACACGACGACAGTGCTCTGAATATCAGCGTCGATGACCTTGGAGCATCTTGAGAGATTCAGTATATTGAGTAACAAAATTACCTGGAAAAGTTTTTTTGAGGTTTAAATTGAGGCTTTTTAGGTGTCAATCATAATAAAGTGTTCATTGTGTGTATATTTCTTTCTCTTCATCGACATCATTTTTTATTTTCCTGAACTAAAACCAATTTCTTTTTTTGGGATTGGAGCAGAATTTCTTCGAGTGCCATACCGTCTTCGACGTAGTCTCACGAATAACACACATTATCATCATCATCTCTCTAGTCTTTTCCCAACTATGTTGGGGTCGGCTTCCAGTCTCACCGGATGCAGCTGAGTATCAGTGCTTTACAAGAAGTGACCGCCTATCTGACCTCCTCAACCCAGTTATTCGGGCAACCCGATACCCCTTGATAAGACCGGTGTCAGTATTACTGGCTTCTGACTACTCGTGACGACTGTCAAGGATGTTCAATGACAGCTGGGACCTACAGTTTAACGTGCCATCCGAAACACAGTCATTGATGACCAAGATATACTTAGAAAGTACATACAAACTTAGAAAAGTTGCATTGGTACTTGGATGGGATTGAAACCACACACTGATCCTTGAGAGGTTGGTTCTTTACCCACTTGGTCACCAAGACTTTTATAGTTCTAGAAGTAGAAGAACTACAAGTACTAAAATTAGAAGTAGAAGTACTATTGCTAGAAGCAGAGAGAACTTAATAACAGTTGGATATGAAATTGGTCATAAATAAGGTTACGCAACGCTTAGGGTAGTCAGTTCATGGATGGGTGTCCAATACCCTAATAGAGTATGTCGTGAGTTCCTGTATGTTCCTACGTCATATTAAAAAAAATGATGATGAGCCGAAGTTAAAAATTACTTAGTTTTTAATTCATAGGCCTATAACACAGATTCACATTAATTGCTGTGTGCTTCATAAATGTTTTCAGTTCATCATCAACCTCATCATCCTCCTGCCCTTATCCCAATCTTATTTAGGGTCGGCGCAGCATGTTTTCTCCTTCTATACTCTTCTATCTGCCGTCATCTCACAAGTGACATTCTTACCATATCTACTTTCACACAATCCATCCATCGTTTCTTTGGTCTTCCTCTTCCACTATATCCGTCCACGTTCATACTCATCACCTTCCTCACAACATGACGTTAATTCCTCCGCATCACATGCTCATACCATGACAGCCGGTTCCCACACAGTTTTTTCTGTTTTCTGTTCAGATTTCAAAAAATACTTACATTCAAAATCATTTTCTATAATCCTTTTGTAGACTGTTTTAAATAAATCAATTAAATTCACGACGTCACCTTTTTTCTAATTTCAAGATAAACAATGATTGATACATTTTGATTTTAAAAGTTAGTTCAATTATTTAATTATAATAATAGCACATTCTTTTTAAATATCATGGGGTTTTACAGCAGTATCTATTTTTGTTGCACTAGTTGTTTTATTAAGCAGTAATGTAATAATTGTTTCTATATTTGCTCTTTTACTAATTTCTTCTTTATTTTTATCTACACCTTTTTTCACATCAACTTTTTTCGCCAAAACTTTCTCACTTAACACTACTGATATGCGTATGAAACAGTTGATTTCAGTTTTCTAATCTATTTTCCCGTTCATTTCCGCAAGTGTTGCTTATCGCTCTAAACTTGCTTCCTAAACACACTGATTGAACAATCCTTGTTTTGTTAGCGGAAACCGAATTCATTTCTAATCATTGCGTCTGTAACTAGGGTTTTTATAATAGATTCCGCTGTATTGCCCGACTGTCCAGGAAGAATGACGTGAACAGGGTCCAGGGTTCAATTCTTGAGTTGGGCCTAAATTTCTTTGTGGTTTTTAGAAGCTTTTTCAGAAGAAAATAGGTGCCAGGCACGTAAAGCGTCCCAGAGAGCCACGTCGGACGAGAAGCTTACTCGATACTAAGAACATATTCCAGTGTATTATAGGTATAACACAGAAATGAGACATAATGATATGGGTACCGCAAATAAAACAGAACAGTATTTATTGATGATTTCAATATCTTTAATTTAATTTGTGATAACGACGTACCTACGTTGTTACAACATTAACGAAATTGTTTTTTTACATAAGGATAACTTTGGATGCTAGGCATTATATTTTTTATTTCCTAAATTAAAACTATTTCATATAATTAACATCATATAGCCTATAGTAAATAACATTATAAGTAAATATGTGTTTAAGTAATAAATGTATATGAAAAGCTGTAAAGTTGAGCTATTACATGCCTAAGTATAATTCGCGCCAAATAAATTTGCAGGGGTTTGATTCTGCTGATTTTACTTAAGCGACATACGATTGATATCCAACAGAGATCTAATCACGACTCAATTGCGATTAAAGCATATGCGGCATTTCGCAAGTACTTAAGTTGAGTCCTAACCGAATAGTAATCGAATACCAATGGACTAAACATAAATGAGTTAATTAACTATTATTATGTTTTAAAAATGTTTTTAAGCTTTTCTGCAATTCAATAATGAATCATATTGTGTGCAATCGATTTACGATTTACTGACTACCCTATAGACCAATGCCAGACCAATGGCAAGCCAATGGAATGTCTTTGGAATACGATTGGTCTTATATTAGTAGCAGAGTGCCCACTAAGGTTAAAACTGCTATTGAGATTCCATTGATATCCAATTGACACATATTAAATTAGCAGACGGCCGATGGGGTCGAAAAGTGCTGGAGTGGACACCATGGACTAACAAGCACAGCGTAGGACGTCCACCAACAAGGTGGACAGATTATCTTATAAATGTCGCCGGAAGACGCTGGATGCAGGTCGCCTCCGACAGGTATCTCTGGATATCTAAGAGGGAGGCCTATGTTCATGTTCAGTTTTTAAATTAGCAAAATCAAGCCCCAGTTCTGAAGTTACAAAATATGGACAAAATAAGTCTGATATAAAGAATTTGAATTGAATTGAAGTTAGCCATTCGACTGCTTGCAAAAACAAGCAGCTGGATCTTGTCAGGAAACTTAGTTTTTTCGAAGTTGACCATTATTGAACAAAACAACTGGCTAACTTCAGAACTACAGCAAAGTTATTTAGCACGAACTGTTTTATCATTATTACTAAATCACTAATGCTTTATACAGTGAGCAACCTAAATAAAATATTAAAGTGCATGGAATCAAATGGTAAGAAATTTGTGACTATGAGTAAGTTACAACTTAAAAAGTAAGTGAAGACTAATCAATTATTCTACCTACATATAATATCATAATAACACGTATGACTAAAGAACCTATTTATAAAATGTTACTCGGGTGGTACGATACAATCATTTTGACAAAAGTTGTTGAGTTGCTATTTGGTTGGTAGAAGGAACAAGATATTTGAAAAGTGTATTACCGCCACAAAAGTTTAAACCTGATATTAATTTATTAGCATTTTTTCCCACATTTAAATATACTTGGATCTTACCAATGTGATTGAGCTTTGTTTGTGTGTGTGAATGGATATGTCTTATTGTGTTAGTCATCATCCTCCGAGTCTTTTCCCAACTATGTTGGGGTCGGCTTCTAGTCCAACCGGATTCAGCTGAGTACAGTGCTTTACAAGGAGCGACTGCCCTATCTGACCCCTTTAACCCAGTAACCCGGGCAACCCAATACCTCTTGGTTAGTATGAGTAGGTAACCACGGCAGTGCTCAGTAGTGGCCGAATTGCCAGTTTTATAAAAACAATGTGCTTATACATTTATTATACAGAAGTGTAGCTCAACCTCTTTAAAAAGCTGACAATAGCCTGAAAGATAACATGAATAGGAAGGGAGTGAGTGTCAGTATGACGAGTAACAGGGAAAAATGGAAGAGGATGACATATTGCGCCGACCCTAAATAAAATTGGGAACAAGGCAGGAGGAAGAAGAACAGCCAAAACAAAATAGGTAAGATGGATACGTTATTGTTATACATTTTATCACCGAATCTTGATAAGTTATACAGATATTTTTGTTTTCAAGATCATTTCAAGAGGTTAGTTTATTCTCATTTTTGTATCTAGAAAACTTTTCAAGAACATGTTTTGAAATTTACCGGGTTTTCAGAAATATGTTCAAGATTAATATATTTTGTTTTCGCTATTAAAAACTGTATAGATTCGAAAAAAAATTGAGAAACCCCTTTTGGCTGTTGTCAGCCTCTTAAGATAAACGTTTGTAAAGTCAGGCTTAATTAGAATCCGTGTAAGAATCTAGCTCTTTCAGGCATGTAGAAATTGTCAGCTTGCGATTTCGATCTTGTTCGTTGTATACCATCGCGGCTCGGTCGCATTCGTCTCATTGGTCGGTCGCTCCTTAGTTGCTGAAAGTTTAAACATGCTTGTAAATACTTGGTAAACAGCTTCCGCACATAGCAAACTCTCCTTCTACAATGTCCTACACATCGTTCTGATATAATACACTATTCCTTCTTTGTAATATCTATTCTTCTCTAGAATTAGCTACCTTTTGGAGATCAGGATGGTAAACAGCCGTCACACCTTCAAAGTTAAACTTTGTGACCACTATCTTGGGAAATTGGCAAAAACATAAACAGCAATTCCTTTTCGAATTATTTTTCTTGATATGCAGGTAAGTATTATAAGTGTGTATGTAGTATGTGTGTGTAGTACATTTATATAATCATTTATTTATTTATGGCACACCAACGACTTATATACTTTATTATTAATTTATATGTGTATTATAATATATGTAGGTATATGTTTCATACTATTTTTTTCCAATTTGTTTGCTCCTACCAACGCTTTCTCTCCGCCACCCAAAGGTGGACTGATAGAGAACGCCTAAGGCGTTATGTCTCCAATTTTACTGTATGTGCAAGAAGTATTTATATAAATAAATATACAAATTACTTAGTCGGCTATGAACACCAGGTTTATCTACTTTATAATGGCAATTTGATATTCATTATTTAGGATCTGGCTTTATTGTTCTCAGTAGTCAGTCAGTAGTACTCTTTGGTTAATGGACAAATAGTGCAGTCTTCGGAATTTCGTATTTGTGTTTTAGATGGCCAAGCCAAAACCGTGCGAATTAATCAGAAAAAAACTAGTTCCTAAAGGAATATTAAAGTGTTATGATGTGCCTGTACTATTCGGTATATTAATTATATGCTCATTGCTCACTTAGATGACGAAAGCCAATGATCTTATTAAACTTACATCATTCCTTTGTCTATTATTCCGGGTTCCTCGCAGCTTTCTTTCTATATTATCAAGTTTTTCTTGATAATACTTTCTCCTTTCAAAACTAAGTGGGTCTTCTAGATCCATGTGTGTGTGAACACTTTTACCTCTCTTCTCATCACCGATAACCCTGTATTTCCTCTCATCTTTGTTTCTGTATAAGTTCCTATCAATAATACCATGGGGTTTTATATCCTTCTCATTAAATTTATCAAAATTCCTATATTTTATGTTGTTCTCCTCAGCTGAGTTTAACGCGTTATGTTTGAACTCTCTGAACTCCACAACATCTTTCGTGTCATACTTTATTTGTTTTCTTACACCGGGTGCATTCTCATCATATTTTGGATCGACGTTATAATGATATTTCTGATTGAAATTATCGACGTATTTGCGTTGAATATCGTATTTGCCATGATCTAAATTGCTTTCACTGTATTTTCGGTCTAAGTTTTCGCTGTACTTGCGATCGATATCATCCATGTATTTGTGATCAATATCTCTGTACCTTTGTTCATAACGTTCATTATATTTCCGATCATATAATTCAACACGTTTTTTATCAACATCACTAAAAACATTGACGTCTGTATTCCCGATATATTTGTTCTGGTTGTAATTGTCAGTTAATTTATCCTTCCTTTGAACCAAATATTCATAATTCTTCATTTGGTCGTTTTTCGTTTCTGCTTCTTGATGTCTAATTTGCCTTATTTGTGCTCGTGAGTTGTCTTCCGGGATTTTTATATCATTCATTATGTTGGGTTCGTAGTTAGCTTTCTTTAATTCACCAACATTAGTTTCAGTTTCCACCTTATTAGCAATGATTGGTTTGGGAGTTGTCAAGTCTACAGCATCACCTACGACTGTTCCATAGATTTTTCTAATTTTGGCATCAAATATTTCTTTTTCACTACCAGCAAGGGCAACGTGCTTTACTTCTTTTTCCAATGTATCGAGAAGAGACATTAGTTTGTTATCGATATCATCTTTGACATCAATATCTTTGTTATTACTAATTTTGGTATTATTATCTTTTTCTTTCAAATACTGATTGAAATTTATGACCTTTTCTTCTGCTTTTTTTAAACGAGTCTCTGTTACTGGTTCGTCTGTGTGTGGCTTTTCTACTTCTTTAGGTTTTTCGTCTTGAACTGGTTTATTCTGTTGTTGTTGTTGTTTGATTTCTTCATCTTGCTTGGGTTCATCACGTTGTTTGATTTCGTCATTTTGTTTTGCTTTCTTGTCTTCTAACTGTTGTTTAAACTCAGGCTGTTGTATTTCTTCATACGGTTCATTTATATCATCCTGATGTTTGTCTCCATAATGCTTTTTGAACATAACTTTTTGTTTGCTTTCATCACGGTGTGTAGATTTGTCACGTTGTTTGAATTCGTCAAGCTTATTGTTTGAATGTGGCGGTTTTTTGGCTTCAACATCATGGTTTTCTTCAGCGCTTGTTCTTCTTTGACCTGATCTGCGGTTTAAGTAGTCATTGACCACTTTTTGCAGGTTAGAGAAATCTTTTCGTGGTGGTACGTCTTTTTTAACTGGTTCAAAAGGCGATGTCATACTTTTTCTTCCAGGTAGTTTGAATTGGGCTACTCTTGTAAATATGCTTGCTTTCTGAAATTAATATTAGACAAAGTCATTTGTAAAATGTTACGATTATTAGAATTTCAAACAATGGTTAACGATTAGGGATTACTTAGTGTGCAAGGTCGTGTTCTGCGATTTTATAGTAATAACTTTTGTTACAATGTTTTTTTACCTTAGGCGAAGGGCGTTTTGGTGGTGGCCTTGGCGCAGGTCGTCTTTTTACTGACTGTAGTACTTCTTGCTGATTATGGTTATTAACTATCTCATCGATCTGTTCTTCTAGTGTTGGTACCACGGGTGCTGGAGGGGGCGGCATTCTGGGTGGCGGTGGCGGTGGGATTGGGGGGTCTGGTGGTGACCGAAGAGGTGGTGGGGGTGGGGGTGCTGGCCGTGTGGGTACTAATGGAGACCTGGCCATTTGAGGGGAGTGCCGCGGACGAGGTGGGATCCGGGGCGGCGGTAAAGGCAGTTCATCAGCTATACTCTTCGGAAAAATAGGCGCTGGTATCGGTGCTCTGTAAATGCTGTAAATAAAAAATATGAGTTTCAACTGTTTGGCGTGAACAATTAATAAAGGAAGATAACATTCTGCAAAAAAGGCTCTTGATCCAGTGTAGTTTGTTTGTTTGTTTGGAATAACCGTTATGTTAAAACAATCAAATCTGTAGTTATGAGTGCCTGAGTTATCTTTCATCTTTTGAAAATAATATTGTTTAGCACGTTGCATATTTTCTTCAAATGACTTGTGGATTCCTTAATCTTTAACTAAATACTATATAATAAATAAATGCTCTTTTATATTTTATGTTTTATGTTTATATATATTTTGTATATAGTATTTTATTTTTAGCTTTGTATAAAGATAAGTAGTTTAAGTTTGTATATATGTATAGTGTGTACATTGTAGAAATAGATTATAAAAATAAAAACATTGAATTTAGTGAAAAAAAATAATGTCGGGACACCTTTTCACACACGGTCGGTTAGACCCATGCTAAGTTATTAATTAACTACATATAGCTACACATATACATATTCATAAATACATATTGTAACACCCAGACCACGGCCAACAAGCATGCTCATCAAACAACTTTCGACCGAACCGGGAATCGAACCCGGGACCTCAGGTTCGGCAGTCCCATTGCATGACCATTGCGCCATCGAGGTCGTCGCAACTTTTAATCGAAATATATAAAGTAATATTGAAATATCTTACACATTATGAGAACGAGATGATTGGGGCATCATCACGGATTTCGGTTGTGAAGGTAACATCGGAGAATGATGAGCTGCGTTCTAAAAATATCATAAAATATGATTAAAAACCGATTTTCAATCATCAGTTACATAAGGAATAATTGTGGCGGTTTGACTTTTCTAATAAAGTCATAAACGTTTATTGAAAGTAGGCTAGTTTTTGGCACTTTTTCACAACACAATACAAAAGCTTACAAAATTTCAAATAGGTAAAAGTTATGTGGTGATTGAAAAATCATCCTTTCATTTAAGTCTATCTATGCTATCTGTCATTGAACATCCTTAGTAGTCGTTACGGGTAGTCAGAAGCCAGTTAGCCTGACGCCAGTCTAACTATGGGGTATCGGGTTGCCCGGATAACTGGGTTGAGAAGGACAGACAGGCAGTCGCTTCTTGTAGAGCACTGGTACTCAGCTGAATTCGGTTAGACAGGAAACCGACCCCAACATAGTTGGGAAAAGGCTTTTGAGATGATGATATTAATGAGTATATAATATAGTGGTCCAAACAGCCTTTTTTTTTAACGACGTCAAAAATCATCAAATGACCCCTCACGCTGTGGGTTAGCAGCGGTGAGGCTGACTAAAAACTGTCGTGTTCCGTCATAGGCCTTTTATGTACCAGGGCAGCGGTATTTCTTTCGAACAACCCGCAGCCTTCAAACAGCCTTCAGGATTTAATTAAACATAAATATCAGAAGTATTTACCATTCCATCAAAGTCATTAATCAGGTCGGTAAGTTCTAACGCTCTCGATCTTGGGTAGCTAGTCGAGCTATCAATTCTGTAACAACATGATAAGTATAATAGGAGCTTTTAAATAAACTTGAGCGCTTGCAAAATCTTTGTGTTCGTTTTGTCTTCAATCTTAAAAAGTATGATCATGTTTCACAATTTCGCAAGGATCTCAAGTGGCTCCCTATTCGTCTTCGCAGGAACACTCGCATTTTGTGTCTTCTATTCAATATCCTCTTCAATCCTAAATCTCCTTCGTACCTGCGGGAACGTTTCTCCTTTCTCCGCTCACCTGATGCTTCCTGCAGGACTCATCTCAAATCCCTACTTAAAATCCCTTCCCACTCCACTGACCTCTACTCCTACTCCTTCACCGTGCACGCTGTACGGCTGTGGAATAAGTTGCCGCCTGAGCTGAGGAGCTGCCAAACTGTTGCATTATTTAAACGCAAGTTGAAGGAACACTATCTTTCCTTGTCATCATAGATGCTTATAGTATTTAGTGTATTTATATATTTTTATACATATATATATATATATTGATATATATTTTATATATACATATTTAGGTTAAGTTAGTGATTATTTTATGTTAGTTATAGCTTCTTTTCTTTTTACGCACTCTATCTGCATCTCTTTCTATTCTAACTCTCTCATAACGGGCCAGCTGGAAGAGATTTCTAATGAAATAAGCTGTGCCTTTGTACTATCTTTTCTATTTTTCTTCTTCTCTGTATTCTGTGTGTGTGTACATAAATTGTTAAATAAAATAAATAAATAATGTAAAGGATAATAAATCGAATTCAAAGGAGATGGCAAAAAAATAACACCCAGAGTTGACAGAAACTTCGTTTGTATTGGATTCAGTATAATGTGTGTACGGAGAAGGATTGAGCATTAATCACCGCGCTTGCTCAGTGCGGGTTGGTGATTTCAGTCTTTTTAAAGGTTCAGGTTTCCTCAAGATGTTTTTTCTTCACCTTTTTATCAGCCATTGGTGTCTAAGATATACTTAGAAACTACATGCAATCTTAGAAAAGTTGCATTGGTACTTGCCTAACCTGGAATCGGACCCACGCACTCATACTTGAGAGGTTGGTTCTTTACCCACTAGGCCACCACGACTTTACATTAGTATACTGGGTACTTAAGGGTTAATCTTACCTTTGCAAAATGTAGTTTTTCAAAGGTTCTTTAATGGACTCAGCTTGTTCAATCAGTTTCTCTGGAGGAGCGTCTTCCATGGTGAATATAGGCAGGAGTACTAGCGTTGGTTCACAATTAGTTTTCGACTCCCCATCTTGGCAAGTTGGCTCACGAGCACCTAATGGCAATGTCGAATTATCGTTAAGGTCATATTCCATGATAATATCGGTATCGGTATTGGCATTTTCATCAAAAAATACCTAAATTTAGGGATCCCGTAAGAGCATTTAGGGAACACTTAATACGAACGTTTCCACCAAAGTTTAAGTCTCTCTTATAACTTTTAAGTATAGGGGGAGACCTTATTCTAAGTGACAATTTCAAATATCAACTCACGTTGAGGACTAGGCTCGATGTGTTCGTTACACAAACAGTCGGCATCTTCATAAGTTCCCGGGGGACAACCGCAGGGGCTGTGCCCAGTCCCGGCTACTGGTGGCTCCGTGTTGTAGATACTAGCCCCCTTTTTGGGGGCGGACGAGTAGTTGCATACTAATTCTACTTGCTGGTGAAGAAAGTGTAATATTAGAAGGAGTTATTGAAGATCAATCAATGAGGGAAACACACTTATTTGGAACGTTGCTACACTCACAGCAGGACGGTTTATCTGACACTGATATTCCTTACCTAGAAAGAAGATATAAGAACGAAAACTAAACAGGTTTGAATAGGCCTAAGTAGAAATTGTACAGGTTAAGCACATAGAAAAACGGCCTTTATTTCTTTAAGCGTTGACACAAGACAGATGACGTCAGGTAGGAAGGAATGGAAGGCATATCAAAGTATGGAAGAAGCGCTAACCAAAATAAGAAGGCAAGGGAATGATGAAGATCACTTACACATTTTTTTAAACTAATCACTTTTACACCTTCGCAGATTTCAAGAGCAAGTCAACGTATGTCATCGAAAACGAATCAAGAACTAATGAATCATGATTATTTTATTAAGCAAAATCGTCATTCATTGTTCAAAAATGCTGTTTTGGTTTCCATATTCATATTGTTCTAGTATTGAATAGTGGATTAGGTCACCGAATACAGTTCAAAACTGCTGATCGACTTAAAATATCTGTAGGTGCTTCTGGTTGTCACCAGTTTTCATCATTGCATGTTGCCCACGTAACTGGGTTGAGGAGATCAGATAGGCAGTCGCTCAATGAAAACCACTGGCACTCAGCTGCATCTGATTGAAAAAAAAAAAACGCCCTCATATGCTTGGAAAAGGCTGGACAGTTAGTGATCTTTATCTGATCGTAAAAATCGTCATATTTCTAGCTATTGCTTAATTGCATAATTAATTAATTTATTTGTTTTTTTATATAATCCTTTTTTTTATTTTGTTAAGACCTATGTAGGTAGGTATATAAGTTCATGTATACTTATCTTGGTGTCTTTTAAACGTTGTTCTTATATTGTTTAATTTTAAATTAACTTAATATTGAATGTTAACATTTTTCTGTGCATGTTGTGTTAGCCAGTAAGTAGTTATTACACTTACAAATGTATTTTTTTTGTAATTTTTGTATCTCAAAAATGTTATAGTGTACATAACTGTTGGCTAACCTAATAATAAAAAAATAAAAAAAATTGCCTTGGATAAAACATAGCCTTGATCAATTTGATCAAACTAACTTCAGCTTTATGATATCAGTGTTAATGAAAGTAAATTGAACTTTTTCTTAGAAACCAGATTTTGTTTAAAAAGAAGGTTCAACTCACATTATACGTATTTCTAGTATCTGCGAAGTAGTTGGAGAAAGCTGACAGACCACAGCCTATATGCGTGGTTGCTCCAAATACTAAGGTCGAGTACAGCTGGATCGATGATGGATTCGATGTAGGCCTGTGGATCAGGAAACCATACAAAATACACTAGCTTCAGCTAAAAACTACCCTCCTCGATAAATGGGCAATCTAACACTGAAAGAATTTTTCAAATCCGACAAATAATTCCTGAAATTAGCGCGTTCAAACAAACAGACTCTTCAGCTTTACAATTATATTATTAAGTATAGATTTATCTCGTCTAAAAACAGGAGTTTTCTCGATACGCCGTTATAGCTTAAGTAAGCGTAAATTGTAGTTTTACGACTAGAAATTAAATAAAATCTTCAGTTACTAAAACATGAAAAAAAAACCGGCCAAGTACGAGTCGGACTCGCGCACGAAGGGTTCTTTACCATTTTTTATTAAACGGACAAAAAATCACGTTTGTTGTATGGGAGCCCCCCAAAATATTTATTCAATTCTAGTTTTCAGTATTTGTTGTTATAGCGGCAACAAAAATATATTATTTGTGAAAATTTCAGCTTTCTAACTATCACGGTTCATGAGATGCCTGGTGACAGACGGACGGACGGACGGATGGACAGAGGAGCGAAAACAATAGGGTTCCGTTTTACCCTCTGGGTACGGAACTCTAAAAAAGATCAAATATTGATCTATCATTTCCGTCGAATATACGGGATTTACATAGTTGACTGTTGTGTGGAGTGAGGTGTTAAAACGAAGGTACGAATAAGAGATGCCTGTCATTAATTCATGAATTTGTCAAAAACCTATCACCCATTCAAAATTCAAGGTCTATTTATCTTCTAGGGACCACTAAAAACCAGTGCTGCCCAACCGCGGGCTGGAAGCTGTCCAATAACAACTAAAGTCCTTTTTGTTAAGAAAGTTAATTTAGTAAAAAAGTTCCGTCTGATTTATGTTCGCAACCCCTGTCAATTGCGTATGGGTGTATAAACTAGTTTGTGGTTCTTTGACTCGGAGTAAGAAAAGATAAGCGGAGATGAAATAACACAGGTAGGTTAGGCGCCTTCTCCTAGGTCAAATTCGTACGGTGGGCATGACCAAAACGATCATTTACTAGTGACCTTTGGAGTACGAGGCGTTGGGATTTTTTGAGATATCTGTCACCGATTTTTTGTTATTACAAAAGATGATCGGGTTCTAAGGCAAGCGAACGTTCCTCGTCCCCCGCACTCCCGCATTTTGTCGTGCTACTCTCTTAGGAGATTTTCCGTCACGGCACCTCTGCTAGTCATTTTGTTCTCCATGTACCTTCCAGTCAAAGTTTGCTGGCATATTTCCTTGTGGTAAAAGTTGGACCAACTTTCCTTAAAGGTAAACAAGGAAATGCTGCATTTTGGTTGGTTTTTGAAACTTTGGCATACTTTGAGCTCGTATTGAAATGGTTAAATGCATTGCTATTATGGTTTTGTGTTGTTTTGGAGTTTAATGCTCTTTTTACCGTAATGGATGCCCCATGATATATATCTCATGTTTCCGTGCCTCCACAACGAACAACACGTTTTAGGATTTTTTTACCAATCCACATTATTATGTGATTCCGTTTCAGAAATGAAACAGAAAATATTTTTCCCAAAAATAATGTAGTTTCCCGACGGTGAAAGTTTACAAATCGTTCAATTAGTTTTGGAGCTTATTCATGAAAACATTATAACAATATAATTTTTCCTCTTTAAAATATAAGTGCTGACTATCCTCAGAAAAGCAGATTAAACTTACATATGAATTTCAGGAGCCGCCTTCACCATGTCTGCTGTTAGCCTGGACTTCTCCATATACCAGGCCTTCACAGCTTGATTCATTGCATCCATTATCTTTGCGTCCGTCAACCCAGCAGCACCCTTTTTATTCTTGGGAGGAGGTAGCATGTACCACTCCGGGAATTTGAAGAATCTGACACCTAGAGTCTGAGCGGGGCTCGGGAATCTTCCTGGAAACAGTTCAAAGACGGTTGTTAAGTTTTGAAAAAGTAATTTATAATATTCGTCATCATCAGCCTTTTAATAAAATTGGCACTGCAGGACACAGGTCTCTTCTCACACAGAGAAGAAATGAGCGTCAATCATTGCATTAGATTGGCGATTTCAGACTTCTTCAAGATTTTTTCCTTTACCTTAACTCTGTCATCGAACTTCTTTATATGTTTAGACAGTACTGTAGAGATGTAGTACTGAAGTAGATTAGAAGTAGGTTTTAGTCATTATAATTATTGATACTGGCTGGACAATGATATAAATAGAAATAGAATAGTTTTTTATATTGAAGTATGTCACTTCACCCCCGAGTCAGCGAATAAACGCTAAGTCAAAGTTTTTTCCAATCTTTTAATTGAAAATCCTGAAGATCCCCGGTCCCTAGCGCGCCATGCGCTACATTCAGTACCTACTTATAAATAAGAAAATGTATTTGCATCCCCGAATGCTACTCAGTAGCAATCGTTACAATTTGCACTTCAGGCCCGCCGTCAAGCGGTTTAAAGAAACCCTGACACCGGGGCTTGCTAGGTGATAAAACCTGTAGCACACTTAAAAGAAGAAAAAGAAAGTTACAAAACTTTGACACTTACTTGTAGCTCTGCACAGGTCATGTTTCAATACACAATTATTTGCAAAAACTTGCGCAAACGTTGCCAATTCGCTGTCCCATCTCTGAAATCGAACAAAAATGTTAATCTCTTTAGTAAACAGAAACACTTTGTAGTAGTCATCATATGCCTAGCCTTTCCCTCTTTTGAATAGCCTTCCAGTTTTTTTTATATTTTTTTTTTGTTTTTGTTGTTTTTTTCCTTGTGTCACTCGCGTGAATAAAATGTTTTTCTTTCCTTCTTTCTTTCAGTCTTTTATCAAATTGAATTAAACTCATCCTTTTGGCCACACTTCCCACTGACAGCGAGGCGGATGATTTTTTACTTAATTTTAATTTCTGTGTTTTTAACACACTTATATTAGCTTCACTTGTAACTATGTACTTGTATGTAAGAAAATCTTGGAATCTTAATTTGACTCACTTCCTGGTCTCCGATTAGGATGAAATTTTGCCCACGCTCGGAGTTCTGATGACAATACATGACTAGCTAAAAATAACCCACAGAATGGCGGATTGGCCAGTTGAAATCCACCCTCATTTTGTATATTATGTAACCAGATAAATAAATAAAAATGAATAAAAATATTAGCTCTTTGTTATAACAAACCTACCAGTCGGTATATCCCGTAGCCTCTGGGTAGCAACTTGTCATCCTTCCCCGTTTCTTTGCCGTTGGCTACTTTGCTTCTAATTCTGAAAATAAACGTGTTTGTTGACTGAAACTCATTTTAGGTGATGCTCGAACATCATTTTATTTATATTGACATATTTACAATACATATAAAAATATCCTAGTAAAACAAAAAAAAAAGAAAACTAAAATTAAAAGGCGTCAAAAAATTCATTCCCATCGCTGTCGATGGGAGCGTACCCAAGAGGCTGGCAGCATTACCTTGTTGGATGGCCATGCTGATCCTTTGTCCGAGGTAATAGCCAGCCTTTTGGTCACGACAAGCGTCATTAACTATTTATTTCTGAAACTTTTATGTTGGCAAGACTTAGACTAGATAGGCAACTCTTTATTTATAGGGGTATAGGGGTAGACATTATAGATCCACCTCACTTTAGATTTTTGTTGCTTGAATCTCAGAAGGATTTCTTTCTCAAATGAATAAACAGGTATCAAACCTTTTAATGAATTATTTTTTGGAATAAATTCGTGAAATGTATGAAGATACTAGGTATGTGTAAAAAAAACCGGCCAAGTGCGAGTCGGACTCGTGCACGAAAGGTTCCGTACCAGAGCAAAAAAATCACGTTTGCTGTATCGGAGCCCCCCAAAATATTTATTTTATTCTAGTTTTCAGTCAACTCTCTAACTATCTAGGTTCATGAGATACAGTCTGGTGACAGATGGACGGACGGACAAAGGATCGAGAACCAAAGGGGCCCGTTTTACCCTTTGGGTACGGAACCCTAACAAGTGTGTTTTTACAACAAAGTTACGTTTTCTCAGCGATGGAATACGGAAATAATTTAATAGCTCGATACCTTATGAGGTTACCGTAATATCGTATGAGATCAAATTGTGTTACCTATAAATTGACTACGTTGCTTGTTGCTTATTATGTGTTATATTGAGAACTAGCTTCCGCCCGCGACTTTGCCTGCGAAGAGTTCGGCGTTTCCAACAGAATTCTTCCAAAACTATCCTATGTTCTTTCTCAAGGTCAACTCTATCTTTGTACCAAATTTTATTAAAATCCGTTCAGTGGCTTCGACGTGAAAGCGTAACAGACAGACAGACAGACAGACGGACAGACAGACAGACAGACAGACAGACAGACAGAAAGACAGAAAGACAGACAGACAGACAGACAGACAGACGGACAGACAGACAGACAGACGGACAGACAGAGTTACTTTCGCAATTATAATATTAAGTAGGGATAAGGGTCTCTCACACTGGAGACTAAACTGTATTGCTATAGTTGTGCTCAATAGTTGTCCGACAGTTTATTTTGACGGTAATCTTAAACCCATTCAAAAAAATCTTTTAAAAATTAATAATATTCATTTTAAAAAAAGGTACTGATTTATCAGTTTAAAATTATAATTTTTAGGGTTCCGTTCTCTAGGGGAAAAACTGCACCCTAATATTGAGAATTCGCTCTCCGTCCGTCCGTTCGTCTGTCACCAGGATACAACAATAGGTACTGTTATTTAATTATATTAATTAATACGGAACTCGGATCACTTTATTATAAAACGTGGTTTTAAGAACTACTCGCTTTAGTAATAGGTTTAGTCCACTAACTTTGTCCAAGACGGTGGTTTAAACCTGGCACAAAAGCTGGTACTTTTTTTAATAAAGGTAGATTGGGTATATTAGGGTGTGGGTTCAATTCCAGGTCAGGCAAGTACCAATGCAACTTTTCTTAGATTGTGTGCACTTTCTAAGTATATCTTGGACACCAATGGCTGATAAAAAAAAGGTGAAGGAAAACATCTTGAGGAAACCTGGACTGTAAAGTCTGAAATCCGCATTGAGCAAGCGTGGTGATCAATCCTTCTCCGTGTGAGAGGAGGCCGCAGCCCAGCAGTGGGACGATATAAAGGCTGTTGCAGTTCAGTACAGATTGTAATATAGATTTACTTACGCATTCATAACTTCAAGCAGCTGATTTGCATAGTAAGCCGTCATCGTGATATTCACTGCATTTTCGCAAAGCGGTCCCATTAAACGATTCTGAAAATAAAATTGTATATTTGCTGAATAGATATACAGTCAACTTCAAGTCAGTGGTAACAGTTTTATAGGAAAATCGTACTTATTACTATTGGATTAAGGTGCATGATAGTTACCACTGATGTGCAGTCTACCGTACTTTTTAGTACAAGGATACTTTATGATATAGAGGGAAAGGTTCATAAACCATTTATTTACTAACTAGCTTCCACCCGCACGGAGTGTTGGTAAATATTCTCCTATGTCCATTCTAGTACCACCAAGAATATGTGTAAAAAGTTTCATGATGATCGGTTAAGTTGTTTTTGAGTGAAACCGTAGCAAACAAACGGACTTTCGCATTTATAATATGAGTAGAATGTTTTCCCGCGGTTTTTGCCTCTATCTTGGTAACAAAAAGCCTTAATTACTCGGGGGTAATGAAACTAAAAAAAATAAAATGATATGGTTTTTATAGTGCAAGTGTTAGGGTCACGGCGTCGCCTCGAATTTAGAATACGGCTAGCTGCCAGCGCGCTAACTACGCGTTGTCCGCAAGGTGCAAGCTCGCAGTCCGCGCGCCGGCCGCGAGGTGTACCTAAACTTGCTGTCACCGCAAACTCAATATTTAAGACAGTTATGATTGAACACGCCTAGGACGTTTGATGTTGTTTCGCTGCCGACTCGGAGTCAGCGCGTAATGAGCATGCCGTCGGCGCGCTGTACGCATAAGGTCCGCTCGCTTGCAGCACGCGGGCTGCGAGTCGAGTTGTGTGGTAGCGGCAAGCGCGATGACTGCTCGCCGTTGGCTTTTTCATATTGACATTATGAAATATCTTCTTCTTCTTCTTCTTCTTCTTAGCGTTTATCCCGTCTTGTGACGGGGTCCGCTTTCCGTATCTTCTTCTTCCACTTCGCTCTATCCTGGACATCTTCCTCTTTGAGTTCGCAGATTTCCATGTCTTTCTTTACGGCACTCAACCACCGCAGTTTTGGCCTGCCTCTGCGCCTTTGACCGGGTATATCGAGATTGAGTGTCGCATTGCCGATGTACTCAGGTGGTCTCCTTTTAACATGTCCGTACCATCGCAGCCGTTTTTCTTGTATTTTGTATGAAATATATTATACAAATATATTATACATTTATATTAAAATTCATAGTTAAATGCTGGTGTGGAGCGGTGCTGTTGCGGTGCCGGTATAATGTGCCATGACCCCTAAAATATTTTGTTCGTACATTTTTATCGCACGTTATATTAACTGTAGTTCTTTTCTCGTTTGGTCTAAACTGGCTTTTAGAGGTATATGAACCAAGATAAAGGGAAACGCCATTGAATATTCTAAGGGGCATTGTTTACCCAAAGCTATTGGCATTTTGTCAGTCTTTGTCTACCAAGTAAATAGGTTACGAAAAATGGGACTTAAGATCAAGGGTCACTATTTCAGGTCGGTAATTTTGACCCTATTATAGATATAAGAAATGTCAAAAGAGTTATTCAGGAACTACCTTCCGCCCGCGGCTTCGCCCGCGTAGAGTTCGGTTATATCGCGTTTCTAAGAGAATTCTTCAAAGTCCTGGATACAAACTATCCTATGTTCTTTCTCAAGGTCAACTCTATCTCTGTACCTTATTAAAATCAGTTCAGTGGTTTAGACGTGAAAGCGTTACAGACAGACAGACATACAGAGTTACTTTCGCATTTATAATATTAGTAGGGATGTAGATGTAGATAACTACCAAGTTTCGTTTCGTTAATCACAGTTAAATAACTATATAGATTTTACCTAGTGTTAGGTACCTACTAAGTATATCTGTACGCTCTACGAGCAAGGCATAGTGAAACATTATAATTATACTAACACCTTGTAACCCACCTATGTTCACAGAATAAAGAGCTTTGACTTTGACTTTGACTTTCGTCAAAATCAGTTCAGCCACTTCTTCTTGCAGCTTTAAAACACTTTTAAATTCAATATTATTGCAAAATTTTATGGGAAAGTTGAGTTCCTGAGGTAGGCACTTGGGGTGATGAATGAAAGAATAAATTAAACAATTTTATTATAAAGACAAGAATGTGTTGAATTAACGAGAACAAATTATAATAATACCTTTATTTTTATAAAAGTAAATTAAATATTATACTAGTATTACGTAAAGTGTGTGAAAAAATGTATTTTCATTTTTCATTTAAATAATGTTTAGAACAATCGTTTAAAAATATTATTATATTCGAGTAGGTATTTTCCATGTCTTCGGTGAGATAATTAATTTTAATTATTTACCATAATGACATAAAATAACTGTATAGTGTACCTAGGTAACGGTTATTTCAAACTCGTTTAACCCTATTCCCACATTTTTTACCTAGGTACTAGGTTTTTTTTTGTAATACAAGAAAATAAAGGGATAACAAATAAATTCAAATACTTAAAGTTGATTAAACACTTTGCCATTTAAAATAAATTAAAAAATACGTTTCTAAAAACCCACAATATTTGCATCTATAGTCTGTTTTTTAATCTCGTAGACTAAATTGACACTTGCAAAATGTCAAACTTTCTAATAATTTTGCTAGCTCTGTGGTGCAGTGTTGTACTTACGATACCGGTTCGTTGAATCGTAAATTTTTATCTATAATAGACGAATTTAATATTCATTCAAAGTTTTATATTTAAAATTCACGTACGTACACATGGCTGTACGACGTGCTACAAACTGCCAGGGATATCTGACCACGCAAAGCCATGCGTAATCATCAAGGATAAGCCCATTATTTCAGGATGACTTATTGTAAAAAGTTACGATTCAACGAACCGGTATCGTAAGTACAACACTGCACCACAGAGCTAGCAAAATTATTAGAAAGTTTGACATTTTGCAAGTGTCAATTTAGTCTACGAGATTAAAAAACAGACTATAGGTATTCCTTCTTTTTGTTACCATCCATACTCTCAGGTACAAAACGCGTATTCAATTTAAAAAATATAAATACAAACAAAAAAAAATTGTACCTACAAATATTAAATTAACAAGACCTATCTACCTATTAAAAAGTTCCATCAGTAAATTATATGAACAGAGAGGAAATTACTTATCATTAGGACGTTTATCTGGGGCCCGATTCTGCTAAGTTAAATGACAAAATTGAATAGAAATTGAATCGCAATAGCAGTTTTAACCTTAGCCGACATTCTGCTACTAATAAGACCAATCGTATTCCAATGATATTCGATTGGTTTGCGATTTGATTGGTCTGCCATTTGGTCTATACGCTAGTTTGCTCTACAATCATATTGCAATCGTAAATAATTTACAGACAATATGATTCATTATTGAATCACAGAAATGGATAAAAACGTTCTTTCAAAAGACAAAATAGCGGAATGCCACATACGCTTCAATCGTAATTGAGTCGTGATTGGATCTCAGTCGGATGTGAATCGAATATCGCTTAAGTAATATTAGTAGAATCGCGCCCCTTTGCGGCCGCCATCTTGGGTCATGTCAGCCCTGTCAGATTTTTGTATTTTTTCCTTATCTGGGATAAAGTACGTCGCAATTTGGTGTGGTTCTATTTTGGAAGCTGACTTTTTATTATTTGATTTTCAGAATGGCTAATTGGCTTTTTACGATTTTGGCTATGGTTTGTATATTTTTACTATCTGTATAATATAAAAGAAGTCGAAGAAAAGAATGCTGAAAACTAGAGGGGAGTTAGCTTAGACCCGGGAGAAGGCCATAGGATAGTTTTTGTCATCATCCTGGACGCGGGTGAAACCACGGGCAGGAGCAAGTTTCTAATAAAGAGGAAACATTTTTTTGTTTGTCTGTTTGTACCAGAAAAGCTCCAAACCAAGCAGCCGAATTGAAAAATTCTTTCACTGTTGGAAAGCTACACTCTCCCCGAGTATATTTTATCAAGATACGTTCAGCAGTTCCCATGCGATGCGGGTGAAACCGCGGGTAAACGGCTAGTTATGTATAGAGAATAATCTAGGAATGTTGGTTATGGCCAGAAGGAAATAAAAGAGAGTCTGAATATTAGGTTTATTGCCTCATAAGATTATGCAAATTATAAAATAATATATCACTATATATTTTCTAAACAGAATAAAGACGGGGTTTCCATGGGATTTTCATTCAATGAAATGTGAATGAAAAATAACATTACATACGTACGTAACTGAACCATTCATTTTGGTCTATCAATTATTCATAGCTACTTGCCTGCTTGATGTTTTATTTTAAACAGCCGTAGGTAACGATTTGATTACGTGATTATTTCACTACTGAGTTATCGATTAACCTAAACTTAAATTCGAAAACCCACTCCCCATAAATCGATACATCGATTCTAACATTACAGAGTAACGCATTCAATTCGGAATTGCAACCGAATTCATTCGATTAACTACTAGGCTTCTGATTGCTCTAATTGCAGCTGGGCTATTGCGAACATCGATAATGACAGTTGAAATCGCGGAGGAAGGAAAGATAGCGGAGATGCTATAAGACAGGTAGGTCAGGCGCCTTCTTATAGGTCAAGTAACGTATGGTAGACGTGATCAGGTACTAGAACTAACGAGGCGTTTATTATTGGTATTTGGTATTATTGGTAGACATTAATATTGGTGATTTCGTTTTTTGAAAAATGCCAGGTTCTAAAGGTTGGAGCTAGTAACGTTCCTCGTCCTAAGAAAACCCGCATTTCAGCATGCTTCTATTGTATCACCTGTACAATCAACTTTATTTTTAGGCATAGTTATTGACAACACATTAAATTGGAAATATCATGTTGACAGAGTCTGCACTAAACTCGACAAATTTGTATTTGCTCTCAGAAAGCTAAAATATGTATCTGACAAAAGAAACAGCAAAAAGTGCCTACCATGGATATATTTCGTCTGTATTACGCTATGGATTGATAATTTGGGGGAATTCTGTCGACATAAATAGAGCATTTGTTGCGCAAAAAAAATGTATTAGAGCCATAAGTGGAGCACAGTATTTAGACCCTTGTACGTCGTTATTCAAAGAACTAGCTGTTGCCCGCGACTTCGTCTGCGTGGGCAATATAGAATTGTCAAAATACTACATATTTATCCGGTATAATTATGTGTGGCCATTTATCATCATCATCATCCCCCTGCCCTTATCCCAATTTTATTAGGGGTCGTCAATATGTTTTTCTCCTTCCATACTCTTCTATCTGCCGTCGTCTCTCATGTGTGACCGTTATATTTAAATGAACGAAGTAAAGTTTGTGACGTTGTGTAAATCTCTGGACCTAGTCAACTGATTTGGAAAATGATTACGTAAGTATGGGGCGTGAGTAATTCTCACAGGATACAAAGGTCTGATAAAGCTGTCATTTGTACATTTTCTGCAGCAACTGCATGTTATCAGAAGCCAGAAAGTCTGTCAAACAATCATACCATGGATAACGTGGTGTCCATGGTATGATTGTTTGACAGTTCACTGGGTTGAGGAGATCATGTAGGTAGTCACTCCAAATAAACTATTGGTACTCAAACAGATTCGGTTTGACTGGAAGCCAACAACCACATAATTGGGGAATAGCTGGGTGGAAGATGACATAGTCATCAGGCAGGCGCATAGTTTCACTACAGGGGGAAACACTTGAGGATTTTCTGTGCACTCACTCACTATGTTAAGTTGGGATTCCACCGAAATGTTTGAATTAGTTCACGAACAGGCCAATATCTGTGAGAGTCCAATTCATGTGTTCGTACTTGAAGCCTGCAGTTATTTTTCAAAATGTGCTCTCGCAATTTGTCACTTCTTTGCAGCCAGCAAAAGTAAGGCTGGTGTACAGGCTAATAATTATGTAGCTTCTCCAGAATTGATGTAAAAAGTTTCTTCAAATTAGGCTGATAATTCAGCATAACCAAAGGCAGCCCCCAAAACCCCTTCACCACTTCCTATGTGTTTTTGTGAAGGTGGAGAAAAGGATTACCAAGCTCCCAAAGGCCAGGGTATGTGCAACACGTTGCATGGCATCCTGGAAAGTTACGTTATCTCAGCCATTAGTTTGACTTTTCATTAGAGAATGCAGTCTTCTGTGCATTGAGCAGTGCAGCATTGGGTGCAGCGTGAGGGAGTGTTAGGCTTTGGCTCTGGTGGGCCTCACTGGGGTTTGCAGAATCTCCTGAAGGGGCGCGTGAAATAACGCGCATCGCTGACATGGGCACGTTAGACACGGGTCTCCTAGGAGCCGGATGGTCGACGACCCACTCAAAACTCATCGCCCACGCCTATGGTGGCCGGGAATCGGCTCCCGTGGTTTCTTACCGCAGTGGGAATTTTCAATCGTTCCGCCGCCTCATTCTTTTTCATCCCATTTCTTCTCGCCCCAGACCATGGATTAAACCTGGGCCGGGTCCGATAGTTCGCACAGTCCACACAGAGGTGATAGTCGGAAACCATGTCCATGAGATCAGAGTTGGGAATAAATGTTTTCAAAAAAATAATAGTACATTTAGCGAAAACACGTTTTATAGCAAGTCTTTGTAACTGAATGTTATCAATGATGTAAACGTAGATATATAAAAGGTGTTTTTTTAGACTCAGCTCGGGTCTGATTGTGACTATTCATAATGGAGAACAGTGTATTTGTGATCAGAAGTTGAAAGTAAGTACATACATATGTCTCTGGTATGCGACGCGTAATTTGTACGTTTTCAGGGGCGATAAAGCATTTTACGTGCGTGTGATATTCAATCGAGGAAGCTCTCATTTCTTTAATGTGCACTTTGCGTCTGGGCTTGTTTCTAAAGCTACAGAAACTTAACTCACGCTTAGCAGCGCTTGCGAGAGACATATCTTTATCCTTTCTTTTAGGATCCATAAGCGTTACATGTTTTGCACCATACAAAAAATATTTAAGGTCTACTTAATACTACTCATTTAACGTAAGTTGCTTTTAAGCCTCCACATTAATGGAAGATAAGCTAAAATAAAACCCCAGCTCAATTTGTTTATAAAAAAATGCACAACTCCATCTATGACTTTACATGATAATTAATTAATGTCAAATTTGTTGTATTTTATATACCACAGATGGAGCCGCTTTGACCGTGGCTGAATAATTTTACCCCTGTTGACCGGGATAAAAAGTAGCCTATATGTTAATCCAGGGTATCATCACCTATCTACATACCAAATTTGAATCAAATCTGTCCAGCCGTTTTTGCGTGATTGAATAACAAACTTACATCCATACATTCTCACAAACTTTGACATTTATAATATAAAAAGTAAGATTTTGTCAAGGAGTACTCGATCGAAACCTTATAGGTGTGAATAACAAAACATAAAGAAATATTGATTTTGAATCGACAACATATATCCGCAAAATTCGGATTATGGAGAATTTCGTTAAATTCCAATGGCCCTGACAGACAAAGCGCAGTATGATAGCCATATTTGTCAATAGATATAGATAACAGTAGATAGATCGACCATTATGTGATTTCTGGTGAAGCCAAAAACGAAACACACTTTTTTATGTAGAAGTTATAGTATTTAGAGTTACGTATTAGTATTTATAGCGTTTCTTAATTTTTGGAATCAATTCATAGAAAATGTTAAACATTTTTCAAAGTATCGCTTGTTTTGTTACAAAAATTTGTCTTTTACACATTCGGGGGCCAGCTACATGCCTCTACAGTGGTCAGTTTTTGGCCTCTTATCGCATAAAATTATGTGTCACCTATTGCCTATCTATCAAACGGTAGTGGGTTTCTAAATCTATGACAGCATAAATGACAAAAGGATTGACATCTGCGTACTAATAAAAAAAACCGGCCAAGTGTGAGTCAGACTCGCGCACGAAGGGTTCCGTACCATTATTTATAAATTGACAAAAAAATCACGTTTGTTGTATCGGAGCACCCCAAAATATTTATTACATTCTAGTTTTCAGTATTTGTTGTTATAGCGTCAATAAAAATACATCATCTGTGAAAATTTTTTTCTCTAACTATCACGGTTCCTTAGATGCAGCCTGGTGACAGACGGACGGACAGACGGACGGACGGACAGACAGAGGAGCGAAAACAATAGAGTCCCGTTTTATCCTTTGGGTACGGAACCCTAAAAACAAAAAAATACAGGATTCAGAAAAAGAAACAGCAAAACTCAAAAGAGGCCGTCTATACCTACTGATTTAACAAAATATTAATAAAAATACGGTTTATCCCTGTTGACCGGGATAAAAAGTAGCCTATATGTTAATCCAGGGTATAACCTATCTACATACCAAATTTCAACCAAATCGGTCCAGCCGTTTTTGCGAGAAAGAATAACAAACATACATCCATACATTCTCACAAACATTCACGTTTATAATATATGTAGGATTAAAAATCCTGCAACTTCCATGTTTATATATTTTTGAAATTTGCATATTTGTGAAAAAATACTCTTCCTTGTTCCCATTGAAAGAGCACAACTCAGTACGGCTACATAAGAACAATCATGGGAAGTTGCAGGTACCTTCTCAGAGATTACATTTATACAAGCTGTTGATTTGCATCCGTGCCATATTCAAGGAGGTAATTATGCTAATGATTCTCGACCCGAATCAATAAAAAAATTGGTACAGTCAGCATCAAAAGTAGCTGAACAAATCAACATTTTCAAAAGTGTCTAACATATTAAATAGTCCTAATTTCTTGAAAATACATAAGAGTATATAATTTACTTATCATCCTAAACTACAGAAGTAGATGAGTACTATAGTAATTATCGGTGACACGGTGTTCAGCAGTTTCGAAAATTTTGTTTTGTACAGCTACTTTTGATGCTGACTGTACGTGATTTTTTTTCTGTAATTTTTTTTCGGAATTCCGTAAATGTCATCTAGCCTTATTTTAACTTGGCGCTTATGTTACTGGCGTTAAAACCGTGCTGCACCCTCACACAAACGCAAACACAAAGCATACGCAACGATCATTCATAAATTCATTCATAAAATTGGATTACTCGGAAATAACACGACATTACAATGACAAAAAAAGCAGTGCATATTAGTTATTTCCCATCTACTGTAATTCCAATCGATTATTTACGTATTGTATGTCCTCCTCCTGAATTATGGCACAAATGCAAATCAACACCTTGTATAGCAGTGCATGGCAATTAAAATTTTTAATAAACTTCCTACAGAATTGAGAATGCTTGCATTTAATAAATTTAAAAGACGAATGTTTTCATGGCTCTTGGACAAATGTTTTTATTCAGTAAATGATTTTCTTTGCAGCCGAAAATCGATCTCAGTGGCGTGCACTTGGAGAGGCCTATGTCCAGCAGTGGACTGCGATAGGCTGATGATGTGTGATGATGATGAAATGATTTTCTAAATTATAAAGATTGACCTTCAATTTAAATTTATATAATTTGTATTTTTTTTAATATTATGTAATTTTGTAAAATTTTGTTTTATTTTACTTTTTTTTTAAATCATTTGTATAATCCGTAGTTTATAAATATTTTTACACCGAAAACGGTAGAATAATTGGGACATGTAATCAATTAAGGATCTTTTGTAACATTATTCTGACAAATAAATACTATAGTGCATTTATTGATCTTTCAACATATTATTTATATTTTTAAATATTAGATTATATAAAAAAAGTAAAAAAAACATTTAAAAATAAATACTATTACTATTAGTATTCTTTCTTAGGAGATTTTGCGTTTTGCCATCTCCGCTAGTCGTTTCATTCTCTGTGGTTGCAATCGAGAACTAAATGCATTTGAAATTATCGTGACCGCTCGCTGCAAATTGAGCGTACCAACCGTATGGCTTGGTAAAGCATTAATATTGTTACTCTGGCTTGTTAGATGGAAATTGCCGGTCAATCCATTTGTGGAATGACTTAAAGTCAGGATGCGATTTGTCTTTATTGTAACACAATTACCTAACTGTTATCGGTAAACTATGATTTTTTTATTTTACTTCATTTAAATTCAAAATGTTTGCATTTAAATTGTTTTCACCTAATTCAATTGGTTCAATGGTATTATTAAGTAAGCTTATATTGTTTTATGTTATTTAGAAGTTATTTAATTGGTTAATTTACATAGTTATATACACGGATATTTACAACACAAAAAAACTATCCTAGTAAAACAACAAAAAAAAAACACTATATCTAAAAGGCGTCAAAAAATTCATCCCCATCGCTGTCAACTGGGAGCGTACCCAAGAGGCTGGCAGCATTACCTCGTTGGATGGCCATGCTGATCCTTTGTCCGAGGTAATAGCCAGCCTTTTGGTCACGAGAAGCACAGCAACCAGCAGCACAGCACGCAGAACTTGGAAGATGGGATGGCGCAAGAGTATCGACGCAGGTTGCGTCCCATACTAAAGGCCTACCCATCTTCCAAGGGAATAAAGACATGCCGTCTGGTCTCTTACCGTCGTCGCGCGCCAAGCCGTTTGGATCCAGTACAGCTGGCAGCCCGACGTATAATGTCGTTGATATTTGCGTGCCGCGCAATACGGCCCGCAGTACGGCTGCACGACAGGCCGTGGTGTCCGAGGCTGGTGACAGCCTCAACACAGTGGCAGCGATGAGGGGAGCAGCACGGTGCTCCTAAACGTAAACAGGTAGCGAGGCGGAAAGTTGTGTCGTCAAACATGGTGCCAATGTTTGACTACGGTAGTGCCTGCAGCCAAAGTCCCGACTCCCATCTACCCACAGCCGGTAGGCGCGCTCGGTCAGCAGGAGTAATTGCCGTTTCTATTAAATTATTCCGGGTTACTCTGCAGAGCGGCTCATCCCACTGTCTCTGGGAAGACGGGTTGGTGGGTAGATTTTCACTCGGGCAAGTAATTTTCCATGCATCCATAGCCTCAGCTATATGTGGCACCTCAAAATCAACCAGTGTTGAAGCAAGAATATTTCTGGCTAATTTCTCGGTGCCGTGAACCGAGGATATGAATGCCGGTAAACTAATACTGGTAATTTTGCGGACGCCGAGACCTCCCATCCGGATGGGTAATGGGATGGGATGGCTTGTTGCCAGGCTCGGTCGTCCAGGGCCACATTGAGAATGGAGCTGAGGGTATGGCGGATAATATTATCAATTGGGTCTAAAAGGTGGCTATGTTTAAAGAGATGTTATCTATGATCTATGAATAAATAATAAAATGCTTGGATTTGCACACGACATTTTTAAATATCCTTCTTGACACGCAAGGAAATTCCCTCGCAGGTTAATCACCGGGAAACCGCGCGTTTTTCCGGAAGGTTTTGGTGTATAAATCATAGGTTGTAGATTTCATAGAAGCTAGAAAAGCATGAACTTTCTTTGCCTACCGTGGTGGAACGCGGGGCCGTGTGTATATAACCTTATTAACTATCAATTTAAATATATCATGCACAAGTGACAAGTGACAAGAGCACGCGGGTGGTTATTTTGCTTTAGCACATGCGAGAGTCGCTGGATCCGCACGTTATTCAAAATGCATGTAACCTGCGCATGTGCCTCAACATGCGCAAGCTACTTGCACCGTGTAGATGCACCTTAATATTACGTGTGTGACGTATTTGTATGTAGAGGTAGATAGCTCGAATCTCATAATTCTTCGGTTATTTTCTCCGAAGACAAAATATCATGTTTACTTGAACCAAATTAGCCTCGGTCATATTTGTGTGATCTTCCCACACTGTTTTATTATTAATAAACAATAAAGGAATTGGGTGATTGTCATTGATATTGTTTAAATATTCAGGGAAAAATACACTGAAATCCCAAATAATTATATAGGTATAAAAAGAAAGGAAGTAAGGTGTATTAAATAATTTAGTTAGGTAATATCAAAATTTCGTGGTGTAGTGGGTAAAGAAGCAACCTCAAGTACGAATGGGTCGGTTCGATACCAGGTCAGGCTAGGCCCAAGACATCTAGTGTGTCCAGCAGTGGGACGATAAAAGGGCTGATAATGATTAAGCAGAAAGATCTTCGTCTCTTTTAGCGATAATTGAATAAATAAGGGACAATACATGTATTGATTGTCATCGATAAAAATAAGTTGTATGTATCATGGGGGCGAAAAAACGTCGCACGCTGCTTTGATCCTAAATAAAATTATATGGGAAAAGGAGGGGGAATAATTTTAGATGTTATAAATACGTGATCAGTCAGACAATATCTCGCTCACGTCAGGCTTTTGCTAGAACTTTTTTTTTTGCTAGAGATTTTTTGTACGATTTTTGACTAGAATTTTCAGACCGACATTTTGTGTTTTTATCCTACAAAAAGGCGTGAACGCAGGCGGGATTAAAAAACACATTTGAATACGTAAGTTTTATTTATAAATTGGTTTAATAGTATTTTAATTTTGAAAATAAGTAAGTATGTGTAATGTTGTTGTAATCTTAGTTAAATATTTACCTATTACTTCATATTGCATTATATTTAGTAAGTAAGTAGGTATTAGGTATATCGGAAAAATATTATGTCAACCGTCCCGACAGAAAATCATATCCTAAATAAACATGAGTTTCTGAGATAAACCTCCGGATCTACTGAATCGATTTTGAAAATTCTTCTACCAATAGATAGCCAAGTTATTGCTTACTTTAAACACTACAAACTTTAGATCGGCCGACTGTCGATCCGTTGGTAGGATATTTTTTTTTGGAAATCGTGAATTCAATCAAAGTTTTTTATTTAGTCGCCTTGCCCTTGGTAGGGAAACATTTGTTTTTTTTAGAAAATCGTGAATTCAATGAAAGATTTTAGTCCGTCTGATACTGAAGTAATACCAAATCGTTGGAACGTGTGTACTTCCATTCATCTTCATACTGATTTATGAGCACAAACCAACTATCGGCCGACTCAATCTTTGTAGTGTGTTTTTTTTGTGCAGTCGAACAGTGGCTTCCAAGCGGTCCTTTTGAAATCAATGGGGGATCAATAAAAGAATACTTCGAAAAAGACAAATAAAAAAATCTAAAATCATCATCCTCCGAGCCTTTTCCCAATCACGTTGGGGTCGGCTTCCAGTCTAACCGGATTCAGCTGAGTACCAGTGCTTTACAAGAAGCGACTGCCTATCTGACCTCCTCAACCCAGTAACCCGGGCAACCCGATACCCCTTGGTTAGACTGGTGTCAGACTTTCTGGCTTCTGACTACCCGTAACGACTGCCAAGGATGTTCACTGACAGCCGGGACCTACAGTTTAACGTGCCATCCGAAACACAGTCAATGGTGTCTAAGATATTCTTAGAAAGTACATACAAACTTAGAAAAGTTGCATTGGTACTTGCCTGACCTGGGATCGACCCCGCGCCCTCATACTTGAGGTTGGTCCTTTACCCACTAGGCCACCACGACTTCAAAACGACAAAAAAATCTAAAATCACTACTTCATAAAATAACATCAGCAACTGCCAACTACCAACATGAATATGTAACATAATCACCTAATACTACCTACCACATCAAATCGAAAACTTACTGTTTTGATAAAAGTTTATGTCTAGAATATAGGCACACATATTTATAGACAGTAATTTAGCAATAACTAGAGTATAAGCCCTCACATTTTTGCAACGCCTGCAAAAGGCCGTTAAGCTGAACGTAAACCTGTATCTAAGTGTCTAAACACACTATACCGAGGATACGCGACGGAAGTTCGGCATGATTACGCCTGCAATGCTATTTGAATTACTGGCGACACATTATGCCGAAATTACGTTATAGCGTACAGCCGAACATCAGTCGGGCGTAAGTTCAGCGGAAATTCGGCGGCAACGTATTCTGTAGAAAACACATTATACGCGACCGAAGTTCGGTTCGACTGTCGACGGAGATCGGGAGCGGCGAGCAGCGGGAGGCAGGCATGCCCCCGCCCGCGCCCCGCGTAAATTGCGCAACTGAACTTCTGCCGCGTAAGTTCGGCACTTATGGTGTGTCATATCAGGTGATTACGTTGGAACGTAAAATCTAAAGGAACTAGCATGGAGATAGATGCTATCTTAGAGACCACATTTTCTTTCTTAGCTAAAACGTTAACCATGAATTAGATACAAAAAAAATTGTATGTACCTAGGTACTGAAATGTCGTAGTTGAACCACATCTAGCTGTTACGCGATATTACGTCAACTATACCATTGTTCTAGTATTTCTGACTCAAACAATAGCTGAATACTAAAGAACCACTGTTTAAGGTGCACTTTGAATGCATTACAAAGCATACGTTCAATGCAATTAATTTCATTATTTCTAATATTTTGTATACGGTTCTTCAAACCATACGGACAGAATTATGTTGCCGGAGAGTTTGTTCCACCACTTCTTTTTCCCAGCATAAACACATAAGAAGCGGTGAAGGGCGGGCGTTTTGGGGGCTGTCTGTTTGTAAATTGGACCTTAAAAAAGTCCTGATTTCCTGCCTACTTTGAATAAATGACTTTTTTATCTTTTAGGGTCCTGTTTCACCCTTAAGGTACGGAATCATAAAATGATAAGTCTACTCACAGGGTCATAATACATGCACATAACATGGGTCCCCTCTCTGCAGTGCGGCGATGAGGGGCAGTAGTCCGACACGTAGATACCTCTCTGCGACGTGCTGTCGATGACCAGCGAACATCGTGCTCTCTTCAATGTGACCACCAGGAGAAGAGAGAACACCTGGAAAACAATAATTATATATTTACTAGCTGAACCAGCGAACTTCGTATCGTTTAAACCTCCCCTGGACTACAAACATTTTGAAACCATAATAAGCTACATCGGTCCAGCCATTCTCGAGTTTTAGTGAGACTAACGAACAGGATTTTATTTTAGTCGTTAGTTTGTGTTGTAATAGCGCTTGACAAAGGGATAAACGGACAGCAAAGTTTTAGTAATAGGGTCCCCTTTTAGCTGTACCGAAAAAGGCAATCTACAGAAAGGATCAGGCTGGTACTTATTATGTAAGATTTTTTTTTTTAATCTCAAACTCAAGTTAACATCTAGTAAGGGGTATAAATCTAAAACTTATTACAAGCTATTCAATTACGAGGAATTCGTTTAATTTAACTCTTTACCTAAATATTTAGAAATCTGTTATTGATACCCAGAATTCCATACACATAGATTTGTTATGATTTGTGATAAGGTAGGTAACTCTTTGATTTTCTTTGCCGATTAGCCGGTAATTAGGTTAGGTTTTTCTTTTCATTTCACAAAATATTCGCAATCTTGCGATGTTTGCTCAAAAACGAAGAAAACTCTTCAAAATATTGATTATTGTTGAAACTGTTTTGATTTGGTTCCTATCGCGTTGCTGATTGTTGTTAACATTTCTCATCACCTCATTTTCATCATCTCACTAGCCGTTTTTAATCACATTAATATCTGCCTTTCCTTTTGAATGTACTTTTTGACATCTAATTGTGCGTTTAAACCAAACAAACTAATACCTCTTCTGTCTTATTCCGAGAAGCATGCTATAAATTGCTCTTTCATTATTTTGCATCATCATCCTCCTGCCCTTATCTTAATTTTATTTGGGGTCGGCGCAGCATGTTTTCTCCTTCCATTCATAATATATACGGTCTTCATGCTGCAGAAGTTTCGGCTTAAGTTTTATGGTCTTTCATTATTTTGCAGCCTTTTAATATTCACCATCCTCGGAACTTTTTTTCCCAATTATGTTGTTGAGCCTTTTGATATTCTTTCTCAAAAGAAATTGGTCTAAACATATCGCACACATATTATCAGGCATAGCCTTTACCAACTTCTTCCAGTGGCTTCTACTACTTTATAAACCCAGATGAAAAGTGCCTACCCTATGTAACAGCTCCCTGAAACTTGCACTGAACTATTTTAAAAAATCTGATGACCAGTTTGAGTAACATTGGCAAGCAAAGCTTAACCCTTATCTACCGACCCGAGCGTCTGTTATTAAACCAGAATCATTTATATAAAGACCAATACGTGCGAATTTCAATACTACACAAACTTCAAACTCTTGTAATTCTAGAAATTAGAAAGTTTCTCTTTCAAAGAAACTTTAACTCATTAGAGAAATTAATATTTCTATTATACCTCTATATGTTAATGCTGTTAATGCTTATATATTTATATACAGTGTCGTTACATTAGATGGGACTCGTCAGGTTGGCATAAGAAGTTGATTTTATGGTTCTCACCGGATAGCCTGGAAGCCGACCTAAACATAGTTGGGAAAAGGCTAGGCAGATAATGACTTGATGAAGAATGTCAGATTCAAGATCACCATTATTATCAACATTTTTTATCGTTCCACTGTTGGGCACAGGCCTCCTCTCACATAGATAGGGACTGAGCGATAATCACCACGCTTGCTCAATGAGGGTTGGTGATTTCAGACTATATAGTCCAGGTTTCCTCAAGATGTTTATCTTTCACATTTTCATCAGCCATTGGTGTCTAAGATATACTTAGTAAGTACATGATTTCAGACTATAATCCTAGGTTTCCTTTATAAGTATACTTAAAAAGCACATTAAAACTTAGGAATGTTGTTACCGTCGCAACAGCGATGGTACTTATATGTATATTAAAACTTGAGATTTGCGATAAAATCCTTCAAACTTACCTTGAAAAACATTTTGTTGATTGTAGATTCAGGGTACAGACATTATTTGTAAGACTGCTTAACTTGTCATAACAATTTCTTAACTAAACGACATTATAACACAATTTTTTTTAAATCTAAAGTAGTCCCACTATGAAAAAATATACCTATTACGTTATAGGACTTTTCAGTTTTTCTTCACCATCACACTTTTAATTTTCAGTTACAAAATAAACAAACTTGCAAAGTAATTTCAGTAAATTACATCAAAACAGTTTTCACGAGAACGCTTATTTTTCACGAAAAATATTTTCAATGTTTTGTTATTTAGTTTTTCACAAACACTTTTTATTTTCTTAGAAGTGTTACACTCAGCGTTTAGCTATTAAAAATCTCTTTTACAGTAAACTATTTTTTCACCGAATTACGAAAGATTTTTTCTGCAAGCTCACTTAAATATTAATTGAAATTATTTTTCGTTATAAAACTCGACACAAATCACTGAAAATCACTTAACAATATAAACACTTTTCTAAAACAATCCATCAAAATTTTTTGAACACACTCAACTAAAAATATTATTTATTTAATTTAAAATCGATTTGAATCGATCACTCGTTTCCCAACTCGATTAAATTCTCGATTAATGAAATATTTTTTAAATACTTCCGTTGGCAACGTAAACAATATATGGACATTCCTGACTATGTTTCTGTGTCAAGTTAATAACCTATGTTTAGTCTGTGAATGTATAATAAAACCATGGGCCCCAGAAAACTGACTACAAGGATCGTATCCGCTAGTTTAATGCCTATTTTTCCATTTTACAACATACCTTCAAACAATGGTGTTGACAGTTAGCTCGTGTTAACGACTACCATAGTTTATAAAAGTTCATCGTTAGTAGTCCACCATTCATTTGAAAGTTTAGATGTCCCTATGATGTATCGACAATTAATCATTTTGTCTGTTTTAATTAATTTTTTACATGCTGGTGAACAGGTAAGATAGTGTTTTTTTTATAATTTCAATGAATATTTTTTATAAAATCGTTGTCAATTAAGGCATTCCATCTTTTGACAAAAAGATCCTTTTTACCGGATTGCATAGAAGGGTTACAATGTTTAAGATTGCTGTGCATCAAAAAAGGATTTCATGCATCCAAAATGTGAAAGTATAAACACAAAAAAAATCATACTAATTCTGTTCAAAGCAAATTATTATTAATCCTGCTTTTCTGTTTACGTTTATTTATTAATACTATTTATCTATCGGACTGATTCCGTCAATTTTCTGAGTGGTTCTTGAAAATGTTTATATTACTAAATTCCACGCTGGTAAAACTGCGGGAAATATCTATATTTTACTGTTTTTTACTAATTATTTATCTATGCTATAATATTGTAAAAGCTTTGTTTGTTTAAACGTACTATTCCCAGAACAGGTTGACCGTGTGAAAAAAAATGTATGTGTTCGATAGCCTATTTATCGAGAAAGGGTAACTTTTTTGTATGTGTGTACGGAATAATTCCCAGTAGACAAGGATGAAAATTATTCTGAGAAACAATTTCGTACATCTCAAGCTTCAATACAAATATATTGATTCAGCCTGGTGACAGACGGACGGACGGACGGACAGAAGAGCGAAAACAATAGGGTCCCGTTTTACCCTTTGGGTACGGAACCCTAAAAATCGCTTTTAATTATAACTACAAAACTTTTAGAAAAAGTCCAAACACAGCCATAATACGATGTTCTGTCATGAAGTTCCATTTCATATCACCCGGCTCCATCATCAGATCAGTTGGACAGTACCATATTATTGTATTGTCATCAGATCTACATGCAGCTACCAGTTTCCATGACTCTACGATTCTTTGAAGATGGATAAATTAATTACCTTTTTTTAACGATGTCAAAAATCATTAAATGATAAATGATCCCCTCCCGCTGTGGGTTAGCAGCGGTAAGGGAGTGTCAGACTCTTACTGACTAAAAACCGTCGTGTTTTGTCGTAGGCCTTTTATGTATCAGGGCCGCGGTAACTCTTTCGAACAATTCCGCAGCCTCGGCAGGCCTTGGCCCTACTGGGCCCTGCTGGGGATAAATTAATAACCTTAGATTCTATTACATAGTTAAGTACATTATAGGTCGACCTAATAAAAGCGTGTTAATTAAATACTTGAATATTTTCTTATATTTCAGAACTTATCAAAACATGCGAATGAAAACGCGCTGACAGCTGAAGATGATAAATACGTAAACACGGTAAATATTAATTTTATACCAATAACCAGGTTGCACCATTTAACTATAACCATAACCGTAACCAGCTCATTGGTCAAAAACGCCGATTTCAAAGTCAAATCATTTATTTGATTTAGGCCTTTAAAAGCACTTATGAACGTCAAAAATATTAATAAGTTTGATTCTAGTGGCCCATGCCAAAAGTAGCTTCCTATGGAGAAGAACGGGCAAGAAACTCCATGTTTACTGTTTTAAAAATAGTATGGTATTACAGTTTGTATGTATTGATATACACAATAATAGAAGTAGCATGCGAAGATAATGTAGAATTGCGAACAATATGACTGATTTGAGGCAAATTGACGGCTGGTTATGGTTTGGATATCGTTATATTTAGATGGTACAACTCAGCCTTTGCTGCATGGCTGTTATTAACCTTATCTTTCGCACTCTTTTTCTCATAGGGGGTGTTCAAATCAACATCGGGTTCCAAGCTTTGGAAACAGCACTTCTGGAAACCTCGTAAACGCGTAATAATATTTTGAATTGTACATATTGTTTGCACCCCTTCTGAGTTTAAGATACTTATGCTTTGGTTAGCACGTGCTCTATTCTTGTTTTCATTTAATGTTGCTCATCTGAAGTTACCACTTCGATTGTCTCTCTTATAAGTATCATCTTTCAATAAAACTAAGTTGTACTGAACTTTGTGTGTGTACTATGTCTCTATTCATAACGGGTTTCTGCTGGTAATTTTACTTGCATCCCGTGGAAGCAAGTACTTCATTTATCTTGGTTTAAACGTTCAATTTTTTGTTTTTTCGCATATTTTTTATGCAGCACACTTTTCTGAAAAGAATTCTTTACTGCACTTGAGGTGGTTATTTCTTCAACGTTTGGTTTTGTTGCTTGCCTGTCAACTATTTTGTTATTTTGGATTTCGATTCTGATTTTTCGACACTTGCACCCACCAGTTGCACCATTTAACTATTAACGATTACCAATTATTGTCTTAAACGTATTCTTTTGGCGATTTGACAACTGGAAATGGTTGGCTATCGTTGTAGTTAATTGGTTAAACTCACCGTTAGTATTCCTTCTTTACTATGTTAAACGTGTTAGCATTCTTGTAAGTAAGGACTACTTATGTCAAAGGTGGTCCAAAAAGTGTCAGTCAGTCGCAAAACCTAGATTCTAGTTCTTTGACGAGAACATATTTGGAATATCTTCGTGGACCCCAAAGCATGAGGAATCTGGCCTGAGCTTGCATAAAACAATTTAGTTTAGGTTATATACTTACATAAAATATGTCTTCGTTTCCCAGCTTAGTTAAGGGGTCCTAATTAGCAAGCATTACATCGGTCCCAAAATTTTCCAAAATTAATCCTTCCTTAATAATCGTCTAATTAGTAGTCTCCAAGGGAACAAGATTTATCGAAATTAATTAGAGGAGGCCTTTGCATAACAAAGTTTTGTTTTTAATTGATTTCTTGGAGTTTTTAACTGGTTCGAAGAAACTTCAAAGTTTGGAATTTTTCAGGTGTATTTTTTATACGCTTCTAATTTACAAAATTTAAAAATAAATCTCGTACTAATTTGAGATGTTTGTTTTCCAGTCAACCCACAACATGACATACATTGACAAAGCAGAAAACATGATCCGTCTACCAGCCTTGAACAAATACTACGAAGACAGAAAGTTGAGAAGAAAAACTTTGAAGAAATCACCAAGAAGGACAATACAGAAGATTATAAAGAAGAACAAGAACAAGCTAAAGAAGTTGTACATTATAAAGATGACAAGCTTTCCTACGGTGATGCCGAAGGTTGAATACGATAATTTGCCACAAGAAGACTTATCAATGCGCAAAGATGAGACGACCACTCCACCACAGAAGAAGAGATTGAGGAAATACAACCCGAAACTTCCTCGGAATCCTATGCCTTTCCACCAGATGCAAGGACGGAAGGTGAAAAGAGATAAAAGACAAACAAGAGATGTCTTCATACTGAAGGATTTGGATGAAATGAAGTTTTTGCACCAAAAGAAAGATTATAACGTTGTGAATGCTCACTTTAAAAAGTATTGGTAGTTATTTATATTGAAATTTGATCGTCTTTTGTTTTATTGTCAGGATTGTGGAAATACATATGATTTGCTTAATGCCATAAATCATTCATTACCACTCAACCCATCGGGTGATGATGATATTAACCTGAAGTGATAATTTTCGACTTTCCTTATAATAAATTAAGAGACAAGTGATAGTTTAGTTTTAGAAGATGATATTTATTCATAGTCTGTTTTAGTGTAATAACAACTGCGCACACACTGTCGGATTTTTTTCTCGGTTTTATATAGTGCAGTAGCGTTTTCATGCGAAAACCGATCGAAAATTCCACTGGTGTGGAAGTGACACTAATAATACAAAAGAAAATTGAATACTGAAGTAGGTATATAATTTTTTTCACAAACTTAGATATCTCTTATAATAAGAGTATAATTTTATAGAAAAACAACAAAATAGTTTTTTATATTTAATTTAAGGATTTTCGACAAAAACTAACTACTCTAGATGGTTGTTCAGAATTTTGTTATAGCCATTTTTGTACTTTTAATATTATTTTTATAATAGGTACATAGTTTATTCCCTGGCTCTGCCCGTTAATTGTTTAAGATTGTTCGTAAGCGTAACTTTTGGTTGACCAAACGTTAAGTTATTAATACATTTTGATGTATTGTTTTTATAATAAACATCATAGTTGAAAAGTGGTTTTTATTTAATGTGTCCATACAATCCATACTTTTTTATTTTATCAACAGCTTGAAATTCTAATTACCGGGTAACCGGGTAATCGGGTTGCCCGGGTTGAGGAGGTGAGATAGGCAGTCGCTTCTTGTAAAGCACTGGTACTCAGCTGAATCCGGTTAGACAGGAAGCCGACCCCAACATGATTTGGTAAAAGGCTTGGAGGATGATGAGCTTGAAATTCTAATTGGCACGTAAATCACAAATTTTCTTGTTTTTTTTTGTGTCTTTTGCGAGAAATCTCTAAACGGCGGTACTGATTTTGTCCCACAGTATTAATAAATACAGTGGCAAGCAAAATTAATAAGAAAGTTATTATTTATTTTTTTATTATAGCTAGTATCTAGATTGTTTCCTTCAAGTAATAGAAGCGAGACAATAATTTAGGCTAAAATTGATCACGATTGTTCTACAAGAACAGCCCAGCTTTTCATGTTTAATTAATTGTACAAAATGACACGTTTCACTTTAATAAGCAATGTCCTTAGACCATTTAAACAACTGGACCCGCCATCACAAATCTTTGTGCGACAAAAGTTTGTTAATTTACGCGTGAAAGGCGAGTCAACGCAACAAACAGTGACAGGTCACTCATGCATTATTTATCAAGTTGTCAAATGCAAAAATACTAAACTTGACGCACACATGCACAGTTGCCAGCTATCCATATCCATGTACTCCAATCTGTACAATTTTTCCAATCAACAATGAACCATATACGTCAGAGATAGAGTTGAAAATCGCTTCAAGAAGTTAGCCAGATTATCGTAGCTTTTTTTTAACGACGTCAAAAATCATCAAATGATGCTGTGGATTAGCAGTGGTGAGGGAGTGTCAGACTCTTACTGACTAAAAACCGTCGTGTTCCGTCGTAGGCCTTTTATGTACCAGGGCCGCGGTAACACTTTCGAACAATCCCGCAGCCCCGGTAGGCCTTGGCCCTGCTGGGCCCCGCTGGAGCTTAAAGCCGACGTTTGTACATGCAGAAGGAAAGGTTTATCCAGTTGGGTAATATTCTAAGCAATCTCAAACAGAACGAGGAAATGTTTGACGTTTCATTCATTATGCATATTTATTCAAATTAATTGGAATAATATCTGCGGTAGATTTTACAAGGAGGAACGGAAATTGTGCTTATTTAATTAATCGGGGAAATTATTATAGGTACCGGTATGTAGCGTCAGGGTATACCTACAATTAATATTATATTTCCTTTGATTACATACGTAAGTAAATAATACCCTCTCGTTATTGTCTCGTAACTGGGATAGGCAGTAAAAAAAATCATGATGACGATTTTAAAGGGGCGTTTTGGAAGCGAGCTGTCGACCGCAAGTACAATGTCTGCATGAACTCCGACGATATTTGAGACAGCTAAGGACGAATGTCGTGAAAACGATTTCATAAATATATCGGCTGTATCGTTCATAATCACATTAAATGAAATGCGTTAATATACTGGTAAATAAAAAATAAAAAAATGAATTTTTCAAACAAAGTAAATATGTAGAATAAAAATGCGCGTAAATTAGGACACCATATAAAAGTCAGTCATTATAAAAACAACTGAAATTCTCCCTTGAAAACTGACAGCTGTCAACTGAGCAAAACATTCGATACTCCTAACTTTATCTCTGCTTTACACGTCATGTTGTAAATTATAGAAACGAAAAATGACTCCTGTGGTAAACCACAGAATGGATTAGGTTATTTTTTTACAATTCGCCATAGAATATCATAGTAGGTATATGTGATAGGATTTATTGTGATTATGAACGACACACTCTGTAAACACATACACAGTTAAGTACTTTTAAATTTTGCATGTCTGCTGGCAGAATGTACAAGGATTCCTTATTTTGTTTATGTAACACCTTACTTATGTACCTACCTACATCATCATCATCATCATCATCAGCCTATCGCAGTCCACTGCTGGACATAGGCCTCTCCAAGTGCACGCCACCTACCTACATTCTTGGCAAATAAACGATTTCTATTTATACGAACAATAGTGCAATTGCGGCACGTGCGGTCGACAGCTGCAGTCGGTAGCTCGCTTCGAAGAGCCTATGCACACCACGTTTTTTAAACGCGCCGTCGATGTGCGTTTTGGCAACGCGCGTCGCCCGCGCCGGCGCGTTTTTATCCTGCAGAGCAGTTTGTTGTCGTTTGTATCGATACAAACGCGCGGCACCGGCGTGTCGGTATCGATACAAACGCGCGTTTGCATCGCGTCTGCATCGCTACAAACGCGCGTCGACGGCGCGTTTTTATTTATTTATTTATTTATTTATAATACTTTTTGCACAAATAGTACAATGGCGGACTTAACGCCTTAGGCGTTTTCTCCCAGTCTACCTTTGGGTGGTGGGGAAATAGCAGTGGTAGGTGCAGTTTTTAATACAATCTACATGCAAAGAGAAAAAAAAAAATATATATATGTCGGCGTCGGCGTTCGGTTAATTTTCTAGCATACCTTCAATAACTAGCTTGACATGTAACAATGGAAACCGATACCATTACCAAAACCGTGGTTACCATACTTGTACCTTCGCTGAAATTCTTAATAAATCTTCTACTACAAACTCCATTTTAAATTATCGACTTCCATTTTTTTGCTTTTTAGTGGGTAGGCAATTTATCTTCACGTGGCGAGTTCTCCCGAAATCAGTCTGGTCATTCACCAACCAACCAACATCATGTTGCAGTACGAGATTCACCACCCAGGATTCTTGCTTGTGCTTGCCTGGCTTGATTCAATGCGATAGCAGTGTTGTATCAGGCGTATCAACTTTTGCCACTGGAATCTTCACATTTTGAACACGTGGGCGATGCAGGGCAATCCTTAACAGATGTGGGCATTCGGATTGTATCCCACTTCTGATGTCGGCGTCAGGATCCGACATCGTTAAATAAAACAAAGGGGTTCTCACACAATCACTTGGTTTATTCCAATTAACACAGTATTAGTCACTACAATTATTTATCACGAATTTGTGGGAGGTGTGCACTCGGCAACGGTCGGCGAACGAATGCCCCGAGTCGTGCGCGCGCGCCGCTTTATAAAGTCCACCGTTGACAGATCGATGGTTGACAGATCGATGGTTGACACATCGACGGTTGACACATCGACGGTGGCGCCGTCATATATATATATAGAATATATGGACAATAATACACAAAATATATACATACATACATACATATTACATGAATAAAAAAAGAATAGAAAAAAAAAGTATGGTATTTTATCCTGCAGAGCAGTTTGTTGTCCTTTGTACCGATGCAAACGCGCGTCACCGGCGCATCTGTATCGATACAAACGTGCGTTTGCATCGCTACACACGCGCGTTTGCATCGCGTCTGCATGTAACTGTACAGGTGTGCAAAGGTCTACAGGCTGCGTCTGTATTGCGTGCGTATCGCGTCTGTATCGCTACAAAAGCGCGTCGACGGCGCGTTTAAAAAACGTGGTGTGCATAGGCCCTAAAACGTACCCTAATTGCTATACATACAGACATAGTTATTTATATGCAATTAGTACTACAATATTTTTTTATAAATTACCTGCAAAGTGACCTTTAACTTTCTTAATGTCTCTTTTAGTATGTCTATTAATTAACTTAATTTATAATTATAGGAGGTATTTAATTAAAGTGGACGTTAACATATTTATTTAGTTTTTTTTTATTAGTCTGGTTACCTACTTGATCTATGAATCGCGTGTTCTCTTAATTGAAAAATAATTGTTTCTTACCATGTGAGAAGTTTTGCTTTGTTCCCATTTTAGAAAATATTGTGTTATGATTTTAGACAATATCTAATTATCCAAGGTATCCGTGGTTAGGGCTTCAGAAACAGTAAACTCCGCACAATACGCGCGGTATCAAGGAGAACTGCTTTCTGCATCAGACCCTGGATCCAACCACCTAAGAGCCTCATGAGATGTTGAACAAGGCTCTTGGACTAGTATAATAAAGAGGAAATTATGAAAAATTCTTAAATTCTTCCCGAGTAACATAAATTTTATTTTATCCCCGTACGATCAGTATTTCCTTCGGGACGAGGGTGAAAACCCGTAAAAACGACTAGTTGTGAAATATATTTTTCACGCAATGCATTGGATAAAAAGTTCAATAAAAGAAACAAGCTTTGTATAAAAATAAAAACTTTATTCACATATAAACAAAACAATAATTTACATTGCTTAATAACTAACAATGTATGCAATTAAAATATCAAATTAAAATTAATTATTATTGCTAAAATGTCAAACTTGACACACACAAAGATAGATACTATCTTTTTTAAAAACCACAGCTAACTTGCGTGGAAAATAAAAATTGTTATAAAAACTAAAACACTTAAAAGTAATAATTTTAATTACATTTGAAACTAAAAATCTAAAAAATATCCTAAGAATTTTCTCAATGTACAAATGAAATCGAAACAAAGTAGGTATTCTAGTTAACATTGAATATCAAACGAAACAGTACCATTAACAGTTATTACTTAAAATAAAAATATTTTACATAAACAATTTGATAATATTCAAAAGCATAAAACTTTGATTGTTTTAAACTGATTTATAAATAAAAGAAACTAAAATCGGCGTTACTTAAATTGAGTGAAACACGGGTCATAAGTGTACACGTTATATAAACACAATCTTAAAAAAATAATGAATGTGAAAATAAATGGCAAAAAAGTAAAGCAATGGCACGATGTATTTAGAAAAAAATATAACATGGGTGTAAGAATTTCCATGAAATCTTTTAGTAAATGTAGCAAATGGATATGCCAAAATATGTAACAAATAAAGCATGTATAATGAGACCTACGTAAATTTTTACATGACGAGTAAAAGTTAAAAATACCAATATTTCAAATGCAGCTACGCACAAACTATTTTGTCAGACATCTATAAATTACAGAGAATAAATGTGTATTCTAATCCTAACATGTATGTTACACGAAGCCAGAATTCTCGAAGCAATTTATTGCTTGTTGGAATTCTAAACTGCATAAGCAACAGTCATTAGTGGGTGCTGAATTTCAAATGTAATGGTGTATTTCCGAGCCATGCGTATGACACTGCGTTCGGTCGCAAGTGTCTGTGAAATATATAAGCAAATACCGGCTTCCCGAGGGAACTACTTCCCGCATCCAGATAAAAAGTAGCCTTTATGATGTAATGAGATATTTTATATTGAATGAGTTATGATTTCTGCTAAGTTCATCAAAATCCAGTAGGTAATTTTTACGTAAAAGACGAACAAATATCCTAACATACATCCATTCATTTATACAAAATTTTGTATTTATAACATTAGTGTGGTGTTGCTTTTTTGTGGTATTCGACAGACGCACTAAGACAGACACACGCAACTAAGTTTAGCCTGGGGTTAAAAAAAAAAATCGGCCAAAAAGACGAGCGTTACAGGTGCGTGTCTGTTGCAAGCCTCGGAGAAGCATCTTTAAAATTAAATCAATACTTAAACCCACAAACTGTCGGTTTTATTGTTGAAGAACCTCAAAACCAGCCCAAGATATTTCACGAAAATGTTTTCAGTTAATTTAAGATAACTTTAATTAAATTTAATGGCCTGTTAGTGTGCTGATTTCTGAAATTGTATTCCATTTTGAATTTCTATGCTAAGGTATATTATAATGGTTCTAATATCGTGATAATTGCCATTGTTAGTAGGCTTAGCATTCATTTATTTGGTTTCTGTAGGATCAGACACGATCAATTTCTCTTTGACTGATTTTGAGAATGCTGTAGCAATTCCATTTTCATTATTGTTACCTAGCCGTTTTATGTCTTAAACATTACTTTTATTTTGTCTTATTTAAGTCACTTCACCAGTTTAAATACTTTAGACTTCCTAGCAAATTGCGGGTCCTTAATTGGACTATGTTTTTTTGTTTGTGTGCTACCCAATTTCTCAAAGACACCTGGACTTTTTGTGATGTATTTCCTTAGTTATCTGATGTTGAAAATAGTAGAGCTATTGGTGATAAAATATAAATGTTCTATACAACATTATATACTATATATATATAATATATTACACTAAATGTTCAGTCTTAAGCTGATTCAGCTTTGATATCTTCTGCGCCCTTCTTGCTTCTGTACTCCCAACCCTGGTATGCCAGGTCTTGAGGACTGACGTCATGCTCCCTGAAGGAAATACCTCCTGAACCGTACTTGTGACCACCCTGGAAGATATGGATTGAAGAATTAGTAGGTGCAAGGTAGAAAATAAACCGGCCAAGTGCGAGTCGGACTCGCGCACCGAGGGTTCCGTACAAATCCTGTATAGATAAAAAGTGAGTCTCGCGCCAACCGTTCAGTTTAGAACAATCATAGTTATGGTAATTTAGTGAGAGTCAAAATAGTTTATATTTTTTATTTTATAATATAACTAAAATAGTAGGCCAGTACCTTGTAAAAGTTATTTTATTAAAGTTATTTATATACAACACTAGCTGTTGCCCGCGACTTCGTACGCGGATACTGTCCCTTATGCCAGCGACTACGGGGTCAGCAAAATCAAAGATCTGAATAGTCTGATATTGAATTTTAAGGGACCGAAGAGAAACGTTCTATATACTTAATTTTTGTACTTTAACAGCAAAAGCACAGCAGACTAAACAAAACGCTGAGAACTGAACCGCAATAGACGTGACCATAGGGATAAAAGTAGTGATTCTAATTAGTCCGCAATTGTGTGTGGCAAAAATATTACACAAGTGTTATTACGTAAACATTATACATTATCCATTATATTACATTTACCAATATTTTAGCACAAAACCGGGGATTGTCTTTTTTTAACGACGTCTACCGGGGATTGTCCTCTACCTTTCTATGGTGTATAAAGGGATAATCGTCGGTTTTGTGTCACCATTTCATTAAAGTTGTCTCAAAAGGGCTTCAGCGAGTTGGCTTCGGCCCCACGTTTGCCTCCCAATAATTCGGAACTCTATAGTCCCGAGGTCTGGAAGAGACATACAATATAATAATGAGATATAACGCAACAAAGTCGGAGAGTGGGGGCTCGTGACGCCACGTCTAGGTATGTAAAATTTGTACTAAGCAGTGAATTCAAGCGTTGTTGTATCTTCGTTATTATTTGTTTGTGAGAGAGAGAAAAGAAAAATACGTGTCTAAAAGACGGACTAATTACTTTTTTGATTCACCATACCTATTTCATAACATTCATTTCTATACATTTCAAGTGTAGTATTGCTCCTGAAGTTCCACATCAGGTGTTCCAGATTTTCGATGTTTATACGTCAATAGAGAGTGCATCAGATTGAACCACTTTTGCTAAAACGTCATATCTTCATATGCTATAGTCTAGCTGGGCTCCTGGAGTTCCATATCAGGTGTAGGTGTGGTTAAATTTTTATAAGTCAACAGAGAGTGCTTATCAGATTGAACAACTTTTGCTAAAACGTCATACCTGTATATGGTACAGAGAAGCTGGGCTCTTGGGGTTCCACATCAGGTGTTCCAGATCTTAAAATTTATTATCTCAGCTGAAAATGCTCATCACATGAAACAATTTTTGCTATGGCACCATTTTTGTATCTCTTATAGTTTTGTTGGTCTGTTGGAGTTCTGCATTAGGTCTTCAAGTTTCGAAGATAAATTATAGCCTATATGTTGACCAGGCTTAATACTGATACAACAAAGAAAAAATCATTGAGATCCGTTCAGTAGTTCGGAAGATTAGCGTGTACAAATCTAAGAAGATGTATACAAACTTTCATCCCCTATTTTATCCCCTTAGGGATGGAATTTATCAAAATCCTTTTTTAAGGGTTGCCTACGCCATAGTAGCTTTATGCATGCAAAGTCTCAGTCCGATCGGTTTAAAAATGACAAAGTTTCATACAAACTTTCATCCCCTATTTTATCCCCTTGGGGGTAGAATTGATCAAAATCCTTTCTTAGCGGATGCCTACGTCATAACATCTACCTGCATGCCAAATTTCAGCCCGATCCATCCAGTGGTTTCAGCTGTGCGTTGATAGATCACTATGTCAGTCAGTCAGTCAGTCAGTCACCTTTGAGTTTTATATATTTAGATTTTATAGTCATCATTCAGAAATCTGATTGAAAATAACTAATTATGTCTTAAAGGTCATTGGGCATATCTGACCCGCTTTGTAAAAAGTGGCGTACATGAATCAAAGTAGTTTTAAATCGTGGAGAATGGTATAACGTTTCTTTGAATATAAATATTTTATTAAAATTCCATGGAGACGAATGTCCAGGATCGTTTGAAAAATATAAAAGACAAGCAGTTTCAGAGGATTGTACAGGTTGCAATGCTAGTTTTTATTGTTAAAGACTTTTCATAAAGAAAGAAGATGCCAATTCGGATGACCAGGTTCTGATGAGGATCTGGAAACCCTGAGAAATCGAGGGCAACTCTTGAATATTGTAGTCACGCATCGAGTCAAAACCATGTGAGTGTATTTTTGAGGGTACTTGTAAACAGTGAAGGTTTGGAGCTGATTTGATTATGGAGACTACAGAGAGTCGAGGGAACTCCTGAACGGTATGTTGCAACTACCACGTGTTTGGGCTTATTTTATTCGTATTGGCGAAGACTTTCCACATAGATAGGTTTAACTGCCATTGTGGGATAGATAGCAAAGGTCAGATATAGTTATGGGAACTCCTTTACATTCTATAACGTAACCTTGTGTTGGAGCCTATTTTATTTTAGGTAATGAGAATTCACTACTAATGGGATCTTTTATTTTTTTAAACATACATAGAGTTCTCTCGACTTTCTCACGTCTCCATCATCAGATAAGCTCTAAACTTTCACTGTTTGATAGTATCACCAGACATACATCTGAGAATCAAGTTTTAATCCTATGCATGCCTACAATTTTTGATAGTTGCCCTCGATTTCTCAGGATTTCCATCATCAGATCCTGACCTGATGACAATGGAAATAAACGGGGAGTATACTCTTTCACTACAAAGAAATGATTTCTCAAATCCGTCAAACTTGGTCGTTTAAATTCCCCATTGAAATGAGGAAAATATTTGATGTTTACACCTGATTTTCTCTAGATTCCCATGGTTCACATAGATGCGACTAATGCCATAGTAAATCAGAGCCTTTATCATTATACTGTGCTATATTTCGTTCGTATCCGCCGTGGGTATGGTTTCCATACTAAGGTGCCCAATGACCTTTGAATGATTTAAAATTTTTCACAGTTTAGAGGCAACTATATTTAAGAAGTGTTTGATATGAATTTCAACTTTAATATCTCTACGCGTTCATGTAAAAAAGGGTAGGTAGTAAGTTTATAATTATTAAAAAAATATTTTATGTCGTGTAAGCAAAAATAATATTTTAATATTTTATGTAGTTACATAAAATATTAAAATATTATTTTATTACTTCAAATTTATCATTTTCGCAATTTTTCCTTTATCTGTACTATATAACGCTGCTTCGTGGCGAATTTCAAGATTCTGAGTTCACGGGAAGTACCTTTTAGGTTTTGATTCCCTAGCGTGTGACGGAAATTCGTCTAAGGTGTCGGTATAACTGCTGTATCTTTTGATCGCGTTAACTTAGAAGTTTGATTTTTTCACTGCCTAAAGGGACAATAGACCTAGGTATTTGGTATAATTTTCAATTTGATATCTTTATTCGTTCGTGAGAAATAAGGTAGTAAGTTTCATTTTATTAAAATATTTTTTTTTTATATTATATAACTAAAAAAATAAGATTTTCGCAATTTTTTCTATATTTGCATTATATGACAATGCTTCATGCCAAATTTCAAGACTCTGAGTTTACGGGAAGTATCCTGTAGGTTTTGATTCCTTTGCGAGTGTCCAAAATTTGTTGAAAATATCGACATAATTGGCTGTATCTTTTGATTGGCTAGGCTTAGAAGTTTGATATTTTCACAGCTTAAAGAAACAATAGACCTGAGTATTTCACGTGAATTTCAGCTTGATACGTCCACGCGTTCTTGAGATAAAGGGTCTTGACAGACAGACAGACAGACAGACGGACAACAAAGTGATGCTATATGGGTTCCGTTTTTTCCTTTTGAGGTACGGAACCCTAAAAATAAGTAATACTAATCTAAGTATTATGTCAATAGGTTAACTATAATTAATGGTTGTGTATATTAGAAGAACATGGGTATTGAAAGATTTTGTATTATCTCTAACAGACTACGGGATTATAAAGTCCCAGAATTTCGATAGAAAAATATGGGCCGCAGCTAATACGCTGATGCCCTTTTCAGACAACCTCGAATGATAGTTATTATGAAGAAAAATCTTTCAGGCTTTGATTTTACAGTTAAAATGTTTTAAACGAAATTAGATTTTTTGATTTAGTGGTATGAGACTACTAATGTCAAAATTGTACCCAATTTTTATTTTTATATGTAGTGAGCAAAACAATAGACCTATATTTAGGTTATTGAAATCCGCAGTCAGAGGTTCAAATCCAAAATAGTGTTTTTACTTACAGGATAGCTATCATAATGTGAAGGAGCGTAGTGTGACTGTGGTGGCGACTCCCTGTAGGGTCCCAGGCCGATGCCGGCTGGACTGTACTGAGGTCCCGAGAAGTGGCTGGACGAGAACGGTGACGAGTTGGGCTTGCAGAACTTGAAGTAGCCAATTACACCTGGAGAAAAAATGGTTGTTAGGAAAATTATAAATACAAATAAATGAAGTAGGTATATCTTTAAGGTATACGTTCAACTGTACACTGTAAGTTTATGTTGAATTTCACAGTTGAACGTTAAAGAGGTTATGAATTTTACTGTATTTTTATCATCTAGGACAACTCGTCGTCTGCCTTGCCTTTTCCTAAACCCGTGTTACACATGGAGCTCTACAATAACTTCGTGGTGGATATTATATCAGATACTCGCTTCACTAAAAATACTGGCATTAAAGTCCCTCGTATGAGACTGGAACCTCAACATAGTTATAACAAGAAGAAGACAGGAAAATATAAAGACGAAGACCATACCAGGAATGATAAGAGCCATGAATCCGAGGAACTTCTTGAAGCTGGCGAGGCCGAGGATGAGAGGCAGGAACAGCAGCAGCTTCAGCTTGAACAGCTTGAGGATCAGCAACATGGGGATGATCAGCTTCTTCAGTTTATGCTGGCCTGTGAACATGAGGAACCAAATTTGTTATTAGTTTCCATCAGAAACCTGTGTTTCGTTCGAAATACTTCGTGTACTCGGTTAAAAGGTCAGCCTTAGCCTTCCACGATAAGTTAGCTCTTTAATCGCCATTCCCAATTCCCTAAAGATGAAAGATTATTTGATACAATATTGGGAACGGCTGTAAGTCTGAAAGAATTTTTCAAATCGGACCCAACTTTACTCTTAACTTTTGATAGCTAGATCGTATCGAGTTTGTTCAAAAGGTAGAAGTTAACTTATTTCAACTTGTTTTTGTAAATTTTGGTACAGGTTGAACATAACAAACAAAATTCAAAACACAGATAATTTGGGAAATAATGCCAAAATGGTCAAAAGAATGAATACGTTCTGGTCTACTGAACAGGTAAAGATTCGGAATGATCTAAATTTTCATCTATATTCGGCACTAACATGGAAGAATAACTAGACAAACATGACCTTTCAAATATTGTTTCATAATTTCATTTCATAATATTTGTTACAGAAATGAAAACAGATAATTTGTTACAAAGATTTAATGAGAAATTATTGATCCAAAGTCTGACAAGAGAGACGGCTAAAGATTTGTTTAATTATAACAGAAAAAGCATTTTAAGTGCTTCGCTTTAATTAATTTGCCTTCGAAACTGGGCTTGAGGTTTTTAATTACTATAAATTCAAGTCATTTACGTGAAGACTGTTTGCTAAATTAAATGGTTTTACGTGGCAGTTCTTATTGGACGTATATTGAATGTGACGTAGCGATGTAGAAATTGAATAAATAACTTCAATATTGATAGGTAAATAGCAATTACTACTAAACATTTTACTATACATATTTTGTATGTCTCGGGACTACACAGTCCCGGAGGCAAACGTGGGGCCGAATCCAACACGCTGAAGCCCTTTTAAAACCTACGATTATCCCTATAAACTATTATGATATATTTTACTTACGGAAAGGTGCCTTCTTATCCTCGATGATGTCAACTTCATCAGCGATCTGTTCAATGAAGCGAGGTGCAATGATGCCTCGTGACGTCACTTCGTCGTCCAATTGCATCTCCAAGGCGGTTGATCTTAGGAACCTGATGATGAAGTAGGAGTTAGGCTTGTGAAGAGAAATGGTATAATGCTTAGTGGCTTTATGTAAAGGGAGAATGGACTGTGGGATTTAAATAAGAGTATTAAATAGTTTGTAAGTAATTTTATATTAAAATTGTACCTATTGCTGTGCGCTAACAGGGTATCGTGTATGTACCTCTACATTCTTGAACACTCATGTTCGCAATAATTTTTGAAGTTTGAAGTATATAATGAAAGTTCGGGAAGTAGTATCATGATTTTTTTTTAAGACAATAGGAGGCGCCACGATACATGTTCTTAGTATAATTTTTTTATCCAGGCGCGCATTTAAAAAAAAAATATGAAATTGTTTTCATCTGATTAATTTGTAAAATTACAATACTACCACAATTTCGCAACTATCTTACTAATTACTGGTACACCACAGACAATTTTCAGTCTTACTCCTTAATTTTCAACGAAATTTCAAAATTACCAAAATTTTCGCCGCAGACTCAAAATTTGGGAACGTTCATTTAGCTGTATTGTTTATATTACTTGTACAACTTGTAATATGCAAACGAAGTTATAGTTGTTACCACGTTGTTACACAGTTGTTACACAGTTTTGGCAATGACACAAACAGTCTTGCCAAGACACTATTTGGAATATTATTCTGGAACCTAAATAGTGAATATTGTCGTCTGGTATTTGTGCCTGTTCTCGTCTTAGATTTTGGTTCAGAAGTTAAGGAATTTAAGTTTCTGTGTAAAACCAACTTGTCAGAAAATTCTAATGAATCTGACCTAAAATTAAAGCCTTGTTTTTGCTTGCTGTATACAGTGTATACTCAACTTATTCGTATTGAGTAAGTACCTTCTATCAGCGGTTTCACTCGTGTCCCGTGGGAACTACTTCGGGCACCGGATAAAATGACCCCTACAGTCTTTGTAGATACATACATAAGCTATCTAATACTGAAGGAATTTTGAAAGAAAGATCCAGTATTTTCGGAGGTTAGCGTTATCCGTAATGAAACGTCCCAACCAAACAAACACTTAAGTGGTCTTTAGCTTCATATTATTGATGATTATTTACCTCTCAATTTTCCTCATGCCATATTTAACAAGGGCCTCCCAGTCTGAATCCTCGCTGCGGGGCTGTGACTCCAACTGAGGAGGTTCCCGGGACAAAGCGCGCGCTTGAGAGTCCACCTTCACTAGTACGGCATTTTCTGATAGTCTGCAATGATAAGTAATGGTGGATAAAAGGGTGAAGTCATAAGATGATAGACGTAAAATAAAAAGGGATGATTATAGATTTAGATTGTAGGTAGGTTATAATTATACACAATTCCATGACAACAGGTCTGGTGGTGTTTGATGATTTATGTAGTTGGCTATTATTGTACTCCGTACTGTAATTAAAAATGATCTTTGATTGAGCATGTCTAGATATAAGAGACAGGCACTTTGGCATTTGTATGTAAACTTAGTGTTAATCGCCTTAATTGAGTATGACTTTGTAATCTGCGAAGTTGCCCAAAACTCCTCAAACTCGATCCAAGTCAAAACTTTAAAAAGACATAAAAACTCACTGGTAAGCCTGTTTATCGAAGAAATCGTCAAAAGAGCGCAGTGCTTGTGCCTTGAAGCAGTCAGCTAAGTCTCCATTGAGACACTGCTGAGTAGACTGCTGGATGTAAGGGTCCTGGTCTTCTCCGAAACCCAGCCAGTCTAATAGACCACGTCCTTGCGCTTGAGGCTGAAATTATAAGATAGGAAAGTTGGAAAAATAATCTTATTACTTGAGTATACGAAAATACTATTTTCGTATACTACTAGTTCATCTAAAATCAAGACTCAAAAATGGATGTTTATGATCAATTAAAATCTAAACAGCATGATGGTAATCAATATACAATGTCATATATACGACAATGATGAATTAACTATGTAGTAGATAGAAGATGAAAGGACTGTTAAATATATAAAATAAATATTTCCTCAAGCAAAAGATAGCTAGATCCAAAGACAAAAGGTTTCAGTTTTTAACTAATATTTATAACTCCTAGATGCTCTAAGTGGTTAACACCAGCAATATAACAATTTGAGAATCAAAACTCTCGAAAATATTATCCACGCTATTATCGCTGATGATTTTGAAATAATTATGTGTTTTTGTCTCAGCCTCTGTGAACGAATAGTTTAATTTGTGTATAATTATAGTCTAATTTAAATTGTATATTTACCTTTTGTTGTGTTTTTAATATTTTATTCTTTAGTATTATTAAGTTGTATGTGTATTCTTTTTCAATATGTTTTTTTTCTAGTTCTTTATGTTAATGTAATTGGTGTGTAAACCGTTTTAACATAATAAATAAATAAATAATAATCCACAAGCAAATACAAACTCACCGAACGTCCGTGGTCTCCTCCAAAGTTCAGTGACCTTCCTTCACCTTCCTGCTTAGGAGGCTGGTCAGGAAGCCTGATGCCACCTTCCCCTCTCGACTGCAGCGTCAGCACGGCTGCTATGGCCAGCATCAGCCATCGAGCTTGACTCAGCATCTTGAACTATGATCTGAGGAAGAAGATTGGATTTTGGTCATGCTTGAGGTACCCTTTTTGGTGTTTGCAGAAGGAGCTTTGGGGGATTAATGGGTAAGCCTCACACTGCAGAGTGCAACCAAAGATTTTAGTTATTCTGATACCGGACGAACACCTGATGTTTGTAATGTGTATACCTACTTCCATTCCTCTTCATTATGATTTATGAGCCCAAATCACATATCGGTCGATTAATAGTTTTTAGTGTGCACGTTCTCGAAAAGTGACTTAGTCCAAAACTATGGGAAGCATTTGTCCTGTGGTTATAAGTATTTTTTTGTTCTTTCTTAATGAGATTTAGTAAACGAAGCCCAAATATTTGTTTCAAAAGATACGGAAGATTAGCATGTCATCAATATACCTAAGTTTGACTCCTTCGTTTGACGTCTGGTGAGTATCCTCCAAAATATAAAATTTAGGCAAACCTCAAGAGTATTTATTTTGATCGGGGTTGTCAAATAACCAGCCTTGTTCCGTATCGAGAAGGACCAACTTGTTTTATTTGTTCGGGTTTAGATAAACTCTAGGGATACCCAACGTGTTTTTTAAAATTGTATTAAAAATTGATACCTTCACTCTATTGGAAGTTTGGGTTATATCAGTGTTTTTCCGCTTATTTCCTTAGGGGTTAAGAGGGCTGTTATGTGGCTTTTGATCTCAAGGGTTAATATAATTTGTATGTAAAAATAAGGTTGGTGTAAATATTTTCAAAAATGAGACCAAATTGCCTTTGTGTTATAACTTGATCAAACGACAAGTTTTTACCTTGAGGCTCTGACTTGTCTCAAACAGCAGTTTTCAATTCTTCTGTGTACCTATTGTGATTTTAGTTTCCCTCATCACCGGGTGATGAAGATTTTTGAAATACATATGTAGGTACTGATATGTTTAACCAGCTTACCAGGAAGCCGATCCCAATTAGTTAAAGGTCAGACATAATCAGAAGTATTTATTTGTAAACACGGAAGGTCAAGTTACTGCAGTGGTAGATCCTTCATATTTTGGCTTTATGCGAAACAATATTAAGATGATGACTCGACTAAACTTTCAAAGAAAACAGCTGTAATAGCAATTGTGAATTTCCTTCTTTTTTACTGGTAACTAATGGCCATTGTCAATTATTTCCTACTTTTCTACAGTTACCATATTTCTACGTACTTTCTAGTCTATATAGCTCGTTACTCTACTTTGGGCCTTATTTAGAACTTGTACAAACTTGTGGACAACTTTGTGTGAACGCCTTAACAGAGTTCATTAATTTGTTACGTACTTTCCTATTAGTAAGTTGGCTATAGTTTTATATATTGTTGCAAAAGAAATAATAGTATTATGATTCCATATGGAACGATTCATTCGTCGGTGACAGAAACTAGTAAACCAATTTGGAAAATTCTTTCAGTGTTGGATGATCCATATCCAGGAAAGCTATATGCCAAGCTATTGTTATGCGCTGTCTTTATATACAGTTTTCGATATGACGAGTTTCGAAAGGCACCAAAGTAAATTAACAAATATTGTATTAGACTTTTATTGTGTTGCTGGGGAGTTTGTTGCGCCACTTCTTCTTCCCAGCAAAAACACATAGAAAGTGGTGAAGGGTGGGCGTTTTGGGGGCTGTCTTTTGTAAATTTCTGACGTTCGACAAGTGTTGTTTTGCAGCCTAATTTGAATGAATGACTTTTGATTTTGATTTTATCCCATGACAAATGAAATGATTAGAATGATAATATTAATAACTATGTCCTGTATTCTACCTACCACATAAGCACTATAAAAAGGTCACATACCATGTCATCCATGTGAATGAACCAGACCAGTTATAAAGAATTGAAGTCAATGACAATTGCGTACGTGACCCAGCGGACGCACTTCGAAGAAAGTGGCTCATTTTCACCAAGTCATGCAAGAAACTGTCATGCAATGGAATTTTTGGATAGGTGTTAGATGGGCGAAATATGGGTGAGATAAGGAGAATTTGTCGAAAATTAGCCGTTCTCGATTTAAACCGCAGTTAGAGCTGACTTCTTACCGCATCAGGATAAAACGTAGCCTGCGTGTTATTTTGGTTTATAAGCTTTGATAGGAATTGTCAAGTTTATTAGAATCCTGCTAAAGTATAAAATCCTAGAAGAGTAAGAAATAACCTCACATCCAATCTTTCATGTTTATAATATTACGTGATGCATGAGTCTGAGATGAAATGACAGAAAAGCTGGATGATCTTGAAAATTAAAGATTCAATACATGTCAAAGTGATCCAAGATAAACTGCAAGGTAAAGATACTCTTATGAAGTACTGCGTTTTTTTATATATTTTGAGGTATGGTAACGGTACTGGTGTACCGATGAAACCTATTAGATTATGATATGATGTTATCAAAATCAAATATCGCAGACACAAAAAAAATACATAGATAAAGCAAATATGGATGCTAATGCATGCAAGAGGGAACTGAATAAAAATAATAGAAAAGCAATAGGTCATGAATATTATGAATAAGATGTCAATGACTTAGTAAAAGACAATACAATAGCCGAAGCAAGAAAGTTAGCTATTTTGATCAAGTCATGCAAGAAATTCGTTTTGCATTACTTTGTATTGATGAATTTGTAATTGACAATGATAATCATGATTTTTTACTCTTGATCCATACATAGAAGTAGTTTGTAGTCCCTGTAGAATCAATTTATGGGACAGTGAACTTTTTAAACACAGATTTGGATGAAGAAAAGGCAATTTCAAACGTAGATTTTCTTAAGAGATGCCACTTAATAGTTAATAAAGAAAAATGAACCTTACGCAAATTACAATAAAGATCCAAAAAACATTTCACACTCCAAAATTCACGATAAAAACAAACTCAAGAACAAAACACAGTGCTTACATTTGAACACGCAAAATAGTTTTCACATGGCGAAACTCAACACAACACACAAAACAGTTTGTAAATGGAAAACTTCGTGTCTCACAATTCATAGTAGGAGCGAGCGAGAAGCATGACGCGCGACGGTAAACTGCGCGTACGACCGACACCGAGAAGTAACGGTCGCCTTATTTAAGTTAAAAAAGTAACGATGTAATTATGTACTGGTATATTTCTTTGGAAAATAAGACAATTTCATGGTTGTAGTTTTTTGGTAGATGGTATCAAAGATGTTATTAAAATTGTTGCTGTCAACTGTATGTCTCTTTTGATGGATCAACATGTTACGTTTTTGATAAGACTTATGGACTAATGACAGAAAACGTTGTGCCGACACACAATGAAATTAGAACCAGGACCAGAAGAAAAATATATCTAACAGTGTTATTGTAAAACACATTAGAATACATAGTTTTGATGTAACACCCTGAATAACATGTCGCAGAAAATAAAAACTATCTAAATATATAAAACTCAAAGGTGACTGACTGACTGACTGACTGACTGACATAGTGATCTATCAACGCACAGCTGAAACCACTGGACGGATCGGGCTGAAATTTGGCATGCAGGTAGATGTTATGACGTAGGCATCCGCTAAGAAAGGATTTTGATCAATTCTACCCCCAAGGGGATAAAATAGGGGATGAAAGTTTGTATGAAACTTTGTCAATTTTAAACCGATCGGACTGAGACTTTGCATACATAAAGCTACTATGGCGTAGGCAACCCTTAAGAAAGGATTTTGATAAATTCCATCCCTAAGGGCATAAAATAGGGGATGAAAGTTTGTATACATCTTCTTAGATTTTATGAAGAAGTCCTGATGACGAATCAGAATTTTATGATGACGTTCGCTTAAATACGATTTGCGTACAGAAATTGTCAAATATGTGGTTAATGACTGGAGCAAGTTTTCAATTATGACACAATGGTGATAACTATGTAACACCTGACGAATATTTGGCTGATTATGATGAAAAATGCTACTTATGGCGGATTGTGTGAACTAATAGCAGCAGGATAAACAAAAACACACGCTACACAAAAGTAAAGCCGCAAAAACCATACCTAATTAATAATAATACTTCTTAACGCGAGCGAAGCCGCGGGCAAAAGCTAGTCGTTATATATGCAAAATGAACTCTGCCTATGTATCACATAATCACGCTAAAACGGCTGAACCAATTGATATTAAATCAGGCACAGTGATAAGTGGTAGCCTTGACACAGAAATAAACTGCTTTTTATCCAAATGGGGAGAATAGTTCCTGCAAGACCTAAGTAAAACTGTGGGAAGAAACTAGTTTAGATTAATTATCAAACAATAAAATACGGATGACCTAACATACTTACCAACGGTCTACTTAGCATTATTGGTTTGTGTTTTATTAACACAAGGCATTACTTAATCTAAGTTATAACATTATGTAACTTAGCCTTCGAACATTAGTACATTGTATTCGGTCTAGAATTTTAGACATAGAATTGTGACATGAGATATTGAATAAAACACATGTCGATTTTAAATGATAAGCATCAAACAATGCTAAGGTTATAAACTACAAAGTAATTTTGATATATTATCAAGCAAGAAAAAGGAAAGATTAAGTAAACAAAAGCTGTAAAACACAGAATAACTAATTGAGATATATAGATAGTAATCTAAAAATCAACATTGATTTAAAGTAGGTATAACGCCAATTGTTTATTATGAATCATAGCATAACTGTAACTGTAAGTGACCGCAACGCCTGTGGTACAGATTCATTTCTATACAGGCACCAAACTGTTGTTTACCTACCTAGAATAATTTAAGATATTGTGTACAAACATAAATAAATAAATTTTGAATTTGAATTTGAACGCCGACGTGAATCCGGTCAAAAAAACCATTTGAGGGCATTTTTCAGCAGTAGGTACCTACCTATCCTTTCATATCACAAAAACTTGACTACTTACAATCCTAGTAAAAAGGCAGAAAAAGTTACATTAATACTGGCTAAATTATGAGCCCATTAAGATTCTACTTTTTCCCTGGTTGACCCTAATTTAGGGGTCGTAACAAATTATAAGAAAAACTACTTCATCATTTGAACGCGAAGTGAAACAAAAACGTACTCTTTCGCTATGTGACATGCATATCAAAATTGGCGGGTCTAAGATGTTATAATTACACGTTAGTCATTAGTGGATATGGTATTAACTAGGCTTTTTTTTCTGTAATTCGAATGAATGGAGTTTCTTTTTTAAATCGAAACGAAGCAACTCCTTATTATATTCTATAATTTTATAGCCCCCGGTTATATAATGTAAAATTGGTTAATTCATAAGTTCTGAAGAATAATGCTTGATCGCGCCTTGCAAGAAATATCAACAAATATTTTACAGATAGTTTCGTAACTGTTCAAGTTAAGTCTAAAATAATTTTATGCTTCACTAATGAAATGAAAGTTTCAGAAAAAAATATGTTAAGTTAAGAATAATCTTAAAAGATTTTAGTAAAACTAGATTAAATTCTTCGAACAATATTGTTGTTGATGGGCATTTACACATCATTGGCTAATTTTAAATCAGTATACGGCCCGCTAACGATTGGTTTTAATTTAAATACTTTTTTAGATTAATTTAATAATTTAGAAAAAAAATGGAAAAAGGCATGAGAGACATGATTTAACTAAAGTCTGCTTAACTTTATTATTATCAATGAATTACATAGAAAGATGTCAGTGAAGAGATTTTGAGTTTTCCTACAATTTTTTATACTAACTTTTACTTTGTCTAAATGACGACTATATTGCAACCAACACAAATTACTATACTTTGACACTGTGACAGGTTTATTATACAAAAATATACATGCTATATACTTTTTTCTACATTTCGTTTTCAATGACATAAGAACATCTTTACACATCAACATAGTCATCAACGTACTTGACCCACTGCGTGCAAGGATAACTTTCTACTGACATCATAATGACGTCCGCAGTGAATCATTCGGGGTAAGCAGAGAAGTAGGTTGATTGCAGTCTCTTTGAGTTCCGTTAATTGGTTTACTGTTTTGGGGTTTTATGATTTTTTGTTAAAGATGTAAAACCTACTTAATATAATGTGATAATGCTGAAGAGTTTGTTTAAATGTGCTACTCTTGGGAAGTGCTGGACCGATTTCAATAATAATTTCAAGATACAAGATACTTTATTTGTAGAGGGTTTTAATTCAAGGTTAACTAGCCTATTTATTGAGGAAGGTTATGTATAAGTAGGGCTGCATCGTCCGGCATCCGTCCGGGTTTCCCCGGATTTGTCCTCGTTTTGACCCCGTCCGGGGGACGTCCGGGCGGGTTTTCTAGAAGCGTCCGGGGAAAACCCGGACACTTTTCATGTAAGAAAGTACCTCATTGAATTTTGGTTTATGTTAATAGTTAATGCATTACAAAATAGGTATTATTTTGTTTAAACAAAATCGTACTCGTTCGGGGAAAAAATGCGATTTACGCCAAATGTCCGGGTTTTTTAATGTTTGTCCGGGTTTGGCGAAATTCGAGATGGCAGCCCTATGTATAAGTCTTCTTTTTATCCAGATGCACATAATAGTTGTCATGAGACGTGAGCAAAATCACGGGAAACACGTGCGAATAGTTACCAATATCGCTTCTAAGGTATTGTATTCGGATTTAAGATCTGAGAATATAGACAGTTTTGATAGATGTAACAATCGCGGAAGTAAAAAGATTAAGCGTGAAATTGCTCTAAGTTAGAGTGGTTTACAATTTGTCGGTAGTTCATGAGAAAAGGCCTTTGACCTCCTGAATAACTGGTATTGTTAGAACTATCCTTTCCTGTATAGATAGACGTGAAAGTGATAATGTCTGTCTGAAACACTTTCACGGTAAAGTTACAAAATTAAGTGAGAATTGAATCTAACTCGATTTTGAATTATCGTCAGATTGCTATTGAGAGTTTTATATTAAAATTAAGCCTCTTTTTTATATAAAACTAACTTCCACTAGCCTTTACACTCGTGCCTGTTGCAAACGTCTCCATTTAATCCGTACACCTCCGCATACCAGGATTAAAAGGGTATAATTTGTTTATATATACGGGCTGCCTACTATTGAAAGAATTTTGAGATCGTTCCAGTACTGCCCGAGATAATCGCTTTAAACAAACGAAGTTTTCAGCTTTAAAGTATTAGTAATTAGGCAAGTATAAAAGGAATGAAAAAAAATGAACTAGTAAATTCAAAATATAAACAAGTTCAGCAGTAGACTTATACGGGCTGATGATGATAATTAAACAAGGGAATACATACCTTATGATGTCGTAACAAAAGATAATTTAGCTTAAATGGTAACATGGCTACTAAAGGAAGCTTGTATTCTACAACAATAGTGTCTTGAACTACTTTCACTCTCCTTAAGACAGAGTGACACGAGCATGAAAAAGGTTGATCTTATGTAAGTAATTTATTTCAGGTTAAAACCTTTTTTAAATATCAAAAAAAAAACTTTTTACTGTTGAGAACGTATGTAACCGTTTTCATTTTTTGACTAACTCATTATGTCTTAATTTCATTACAATAGAGCGTATTGGTTGTAAGAAATATAAATCGTTTATTTGTAAATTTTATATTTTTAAAACATACTCTTAATAATATGATAATTTAATAAAGCATCTCTGAAACTGCTGAAATTACTGAAACGCTCTTTAAGTTATCCTTTACCTAACTTTATTTCTTATTCCCGATAGTTCAAAAAGCACCCTTAACAAATTCATAAGGAAACAAACATTCATTACTTTATAAATTATCAAAACCAATAAATTTTTACAAAACCAATTATTTTTTTATCACAAAAGTCACTTATTATTTAACTAAAATTACATAACTAAAAACGAATCTTACCTTAAAAGTTAAAACACAGAATTTAGTCCAAATACGTAGATGACGTTCAATGCACTGAGTATTGCAGACAAGAGTGGCTTCAGTTAAAACCAAACAACCTTATATAATAACTAAAACATAAGAATTGCATAAACCTCTTTAAGGTTTTGTTCAGACGGCGCAACATTGGAGCAATATTGGAGCAACTTGAGATCCGTGTAACTGTGATTACTGCTTTTGGAAAGAGAAACAAGCATTTGTTGTCAAAATTATTGAAAAAGTGTAACTAACACAGTGTGCTACATGAATTGGGGCTATTAATTTTTTTGAATATTTCAATTTTTAAATTATATTTTAATTAAAAACTATTCTTCTAAACAAACCTAAACCTAAAAAGCAACGAGAAGCGTTACTAACTTTTTGTTATTTCTATATATGTGTTCACACAAGTTTTGCCACTTTCCCTAGCATTTTCTCTAGCGTAAGAGATATAGGCTAGCTTCAGTAGTAGTTCATAGTTTTTGAGCTTTTAGCGTACAAACAAACAGTTATGATATAATTTCAGATTATAGATTCAGTTTATCAAAAGATTTATTTATTTTTTTGACACTTGGTGTAAGATATCAATCTAGCAATTTAGAATGTTAGTATCTCTCCGTCTGAACACAGCTTAATCTGTCGTTCCATTATGTTCACTTACATAACACACTTTCAACTTTAAATCAGTTGCTATAAAGTCGACTTTCCAATACCTTTAATGGGTTTTAGCAAACTTAACTTTATCACTGAGCAAAATTGTACGGTTATGCGAAATTGATCTTTAAGTGTGTAGTTTAAGGTTGAATTTTGTTAGTTTTTGGTAGTGACGATCTTGCAAACCGGAGTTTGAATGAAGTTAGCGTAACGTGGGGTATCCCAGCGAATATTGGTGAGAGTTCAGAGGTATGGAGTAGGCTTTTTATATAGAAATAGGCAAAGTGTTACTGTATGTAAGATAAATAAAATTGGAAAATAAAAAACCTAGACTCAAAAAATGAATAGAACTAAAAACACGCTAGTCAGGTCTGTCATCAGAACTTAGATCGTGCGCAAAAGACCGGGAAGTGGGTCAAATTAAGATTTCAAGATTTTCTTACATGCAAGTGAAGCTCATTTATGCGTGTTAAAAAGAGAGTATTGTTTAGGCTTATTTTCAATAACTAAAAATAGTCTTAGAATGGGCCATAGTTCCTATTCCTAAGTTTAGTATCCTCAGGTGACAAGGGATCGAGCAATAACTCCCCCGGAACTCAAGTAAAACCCGCAATAAAAACCCAATTATTAAAAAGAAGCGTCAAAAAAAGTCTCAACCATACACTTCACCTGTCGATCGTTCTTTAAAAGAAGCCGTCTCCACTTTACGTTAACCTCACACTCCAGTTGTCGTATCCTGGTGGTCTTTCATAATTCAGTTCATGGATAGCATCAGGAATTCCCTCAAGTCTATTGCCTTATTGCTTTAATGTCTTGTTCAAATTATTTTGTAAGAACTATTGACCTTGGTACTCAAGCTATGGTGGTAAGAATGAGTCACATACATAAAACACAAACATATTTTGCACACAAACGACCCTGAGAAAAGACATAAGTAGGCTACTTGTAACCCAGTTGTAGAAAGTGAATCTTACAGCTCGTGGTGACTAAAATCGGGAGTGTAGCCAGCTGTTTTTCAAATTGCAGCTCTCAAAAATGCACAAAATATTTACAACGTATTTACATTATTGATAAGAACTGTCGAAAAATGACTCAATGACTAACTCCAGTTCTCCAGTCCTGGTGGTCTTTCTAATAGCATCCATGAACTTGACATGGATAGCATCAGGAATTCCCTCAAGCCTATTGCCTTATTGCCTCGTTGTTTTATTGTCTTGTCCGATCATTTTGTAAGAAATATTGACCTTGGTAGTTAAGATCCATACCTATGGTATACTCGTGTACGGTAAGAATGAGTGTGGTTTTTGATTGGCAAAGTGTGGCAATGTGACAGACATATGTTGCTATTGAGTTTGTTGTGTTAGAATAGTTAAGGTGGGATAAAGAAGTGTGTTGGGTCTTTTTGAGGTGCTTCCTTTGTTAAGTACTTGTTTCATTTATTTTGATTGATTTAATACTGAAAGTTTATGATTACAGTTATTTGAGTTCTTGGAAGCAAGAAGTTGCCAAGCTTCAGTAATTAAAGACTAAAGTAGCTTAAATAACAGTGCGAAAAATAGTAGTCTCCACTCATTAATCGGATCTACTAAAAAGTTTGATTGGATTCACTATTACCTTTAAAATAAACTGGCGACTTACCATCGTCCGATAATTTAGCCTGCAGTGTCCCCTGTTTTAATTCTGGCTTTGTTTATAAGCCCTAATTCAAAAGCACATTATTCCTAACTTCCGCTATCAAAAGCCTTTGATTTTCCAATCAAACAGAACTATTGAAATGCTGTCAGTAATATCTATCAAAGCTACTCAGCAATTCACGAACCAAAATGTGTATTATCCTCTAGTAATGCTAGCAATTTGTTTATCAATCTGAAATGATGCATTTTGGACTATTTTGGCAAATTGGTTGATGTGTTCATCATTTTGGAACAGGTTATAGGCCAGTCTAACCAGGGTATCGGGTTGCCCGGGTAACTGGGTTGAGGAGGTCAGATAGGCAGTCGCTTCTTGTTAACCACTGGTACTCAGCTGAATCCGGTTAGACTGGAAGCCGACCCCAACATATGTAGTTGGGAAAAAAGGTTCGGAGGATGATGATGATATAGGCAAGTCAAAGCGCGCAAATCGATCGATCATAAGGTTCAGCAAAGCTTGGTGCTTTCGGTAAGTCTTGGATGCCATTTGAACAACTTTGGCAGTCGTTTATCCGGTAATCAGAAGCCAGAAAATCTGACCAACCAGTAAGGGTAAGGTATATGCATAATATAGGTAGAAGAAAATGAGGACATAAGTATCTTCAAAAAAGTACTTTAAATATTCTCTTTCGCAGACAATCACCAAGATCCCAAGACGAAATAAAAGGAATAAAACATATGCCTAGTAAACAGACGGTAACTGTGTCACGTTACATAACAGAACTTTAGGAAGTGAAGTTACCGAGCTCGTTCAATGCAGTTTAAAGGTGGAGACATATTTATTCGAGCTGAAAGTGGCGAAGTATTCGAACGACATGAAGCTTATATTAAACTTTGAAAGCTTGTTGAATTTTTGGAATAGAAAGAACTTCAGATATGCTGTGGCTATGTTCCAAAGCGTTACCGCGGCCCTGGTACATAAGAGGCCTACGACGGAACACGACGGTTTTTAGTCAGTAAGAGTCCGACACTCCCTTACGCATTGCATGTTGATAAAGGCAGTGTGATAAATGTGTAGTACTTTCCGTTTGTCGAAGATATACATACGTGTATAGTTCGCTACAGAGTCTAACTAGATGTCAGTTGTCACTCAGATACACTCGCGTGCATTATATTGATTCGATCTTCTTCGCAAATGTGTCTTGTTATTTTCTTGACTACGTGTTGCTATGTATTTCCCTTTCTATCTAATGCCTATACCCACGTTGTTATAATTTATAAGCATTGCCAAGTACCATGAAAATGTGCTCAGCCATTGCCCGTTTCAGACTCGCGAATCAAACATGGTCATTAGAACGGTACTAAAGGTAATTTTTTTCATTATGTAGGTCATTCACTATTATTTGACCAAAACATAGATGTCAATGAACTTTAATAAGCCTAATCACTTGATCCGTCACTATTGACCGAAAAACACACATTCACATATTACAAAATATAGATGATTAATACCAATCCTCTATAACTACAAACGAAACTACACTTTATTGTCTCAAAAATAAAGTTTAAAATAAAAATTGCAATACTAATGAAGATAAATACGTCAACTTTAAAAACTGTTTAAGAGAATTTCGACTGTGTTGCTTAGAAAATAGAGTTGAAAATTCTATAGCAGCTGTACAGGTCAACTTTCTACCAAGAAAGTGGTGGGGACAGTTTTAAAACCGGATTCGTTTTCGTCCGCAAATGAGTCATTGATCTTGATATTTTGTCAACAATGACTTTTTGCGAAAAATTCGTGAGTGACTCATTGACTCTTGGACATGGTAGGTGAACATAGAGGATTCTGAAATTGTAGTTCTGTTATTGTGGTTAAATGCTACCTTCTTTTGGTGGTAGGGTAATTAAGTAGGTAACTTAAACATTAGCCCCCTTACTTATAAAATCTCTAATCACATTCTAAGCAACATTTTAACTTAAGCATGTTAAGACATGCTTAAGCAACGTTTCTGAGTAAGAATTTTCTTAAACAGCCCTAAAGTATTACTTATATTTAATTCACGTTTATAAGTAAGGCCGTAGGTTATATGCTTGTGTTTTGTAGCAAATGCAATATCTAAATTGATGTATAGTCTATACACAGCAAGCATAGTACCTCATACAGTAAAGAGGTACTACGCTTGCTGTGGTCTTTCCTAAGAAGGGTTACCGATCATTGTATAATCAAATAAAACCCTGACAGCCTTACCTACTTATAAACGCAAATTAAATAATAAGTAATACTTAAGGGCTGTTTAAGAAAATTCTTACTTATAAACGTTGCTTAAGCATGTTTTAACTAACATTTAATCTTTATTTTTGACTTTAAGTAGTGATTAGTTAAAACGTTGCTTAGAAGGTGATTAGATTTTTTTTATAAGTAAGGGGGTGCATCTTTAAATCTTTATTGCAAAGAAAAAAGCAATAATCTGTCTTATGGAACTGTAATTAGTTAAAAAATAAACAAAAGGAATTGAAATGTTTATTATTAGATAAATTAGTAAAAGTATGGCATAGAATAACCAGATTTTTGTTCTTCATGAAACATTACTTAAACATGTTGATACCAAGATAAATAGAAATAAAGAGTCATCGGTAAAGACTTAACAACTTGTTACTCTATAAGAAAACACATAAATAGACCACAAGTTTGTACTAATAAAATACAAGTTAACACAAATAGAACAAGGGTTACTCCACTTCTTACTACTCGCCTACGCTTTGTAAACGATATAGGCAGAGCCGGATTTACTCAATACTCAATACTCAATAACTTTATTGCATTCCATAATGTGTACAGGCTGGTGGGTAAAATTAAAAGAAACAATTATGGACCCTGTCGGGCACAGCAAAGTTAGTTTTTAGAGGAGAGGACGAAGAGCGCTTTTTAAACATAATTATATTGAATTAAATGTAGAAAATCTTATTATATTTAGATATTTGAGTAGGTATTATTTCTGTGTAGATTTATTTACATTTTACTTATTTATTATTTATTAAATTTATATTCGTTTATTTATATATTATTAATTTATATTATAAATATTCTATATTATGTATTAATCGTTATTAATTATTTTATTTATTTATATTTATTTATAAATTAGCTGTAGTTTTTTTTTTATTTATAACTCAATAGTAAGAATCTAATTAAAGGTATTGCACGGTAAGTAAGGTAATTAAATTGATATATTAAGTACTGCTTGTTTATTCCAGTTATCCTAGTTTCCCTAGTTGGTCCCTATTTATCTTTGAAATATTCGTCAATTGTGTAGTAGCTTTTATCTAAGAGAAATCGTTTTAGTTTATTGGTAAATATATTATTTGATTCAGTGTTTTTTATGTATTCTGGTAATTTATTGTAGATTTTAATGGATGTAACAAACGCACTAGAGGAATGCATATTTAATCGTGAGGTTGGTAGATTGAGTCTATTTCCATGTCTAAGTTTGTGTTTTGTTTGGATGTCTGCTCTTTTACTGTAGAATTGTGGGTGCTTCCTTACAAATTTGCAAATTTCAAATATACAATGTGTCCCGGGGATAAGTGACCGCCCGAAATTTTTTGAATATTTGTACAAAATTAAGGATAATTTCTTTTATATTTTTGAAAAAAATCATTAAAAAAAAATTATTGTCAGGCCTCTTAATAACAGGCTTTGCCCTTTTTTTTTCAAATTTCAACTGACTGTATTTTTGCATTTGTTTGAAATAGCAGCAAACATTGTTGTGAGCTATTGTAGGAAATATCATGTAGTTTATTAATAAATTAAAAGAAAGTGATATTAAGGGGGCATTTATTGGACTTATTTTGAAAAAACTGAAAAAAAGGCGTTATTTTCTTTGAATTTTTATTTTCTTTTTTTTCTAATAAATGTTTTATTACATTTTTGTTATGTTTGATAATTTTAATTGATAAACTATGATGTCGGCTAGTCAATAAAAAAAAGAATTTAAAAAAAGATAAAAACTTAGGAAATATCTTAAAAAACTGCAGCACGTCACAGTATTTACTAAAAATCATTAAAAAAAAACCAAAGGCGGTAAGTCCCAAATATAAAGGAAATTATCCTTAATTTTGTACAAATATTCAAAAAATTTCGGGCGGTCACTTATCCCCGGGACACATTGTATAGAGGCAGGGTAGTGTTAAGATGTTTAGTTTTTTGAAATGTGGTTTACATGAGTCGGTGTCTTCAATGTTGGTTAATATTCTTATAAGTTTCTTATGTATTGTAAATAGTGAAGGTGAAGATTTATCTCGAGGGTAGGGGTCCAGGGCCCCGATTCTCCAAATTTTACTTAAGCGTCATTCGATTCACGTTCGACTCGATTCGACTGAGATCCAATCCCGACTCGATTACGATTGAAGCGTATGTGGCATTCCGCTATTTTTTCTTTGAAATAAACGTTTTTATCCTTTTCTGTCATTCAATAATGAATCATTTGTCTGCAAATGATTTACGATTGCAAAATGATTGAACAGCAAACTACCGTATAGACCAAAATCACCAAAATAGCAGACCAATCGCACACCAATCAAATGTCAATCGAATACGATTGGTCTTTTATTAGTAGCAGAATGCCCGATATGGTTAAAACTGCTATTGCGATCATATTGCGATTCGATTTCGATTCGATTTTGACATTATTAACTTAGGAGAATCGGGCCCCAGGTGTTTGCTGTGAGGGGGGCCCAAAAATATAAGATATCTATTTGGTAATGCCATGATTTGGTATTATCTAGACTATTGAATTAATCATCTAAGCCAAACGATGAAGTTTTAGCTTAAGTCACGCATGAAGTTGTCAGCCCATTAACCTGAAAAGGACGTCTAGCTGCACCCTATGAAATAAACAGCAGATAATGTTTGGTTTCTTAGCTAATCTTACAGTAAAAACTTTTTGAAAACCCTAAAGTAAGTTATAGGTAGTCCATCAGTAAGTCAATAACCCGTTTTCATAGCATAACTTTTTGAAAATTCATTGACCTAAAGTTCGTATTAATCAGTAAGTTAATGTAATATAAATGAAAGTCCTGCATGTCGATTCTATAAAATATCACAACTCACTTCGACATCACTCTCACTTCGACTTCGATCTAAAGGTAGAATTCCGTGGACGCGACAATAGTCAACCTATGAAAATGTATGGCACCGTTGCCGAGGCCCGTGACAGTCGCGCGCGGCCGACGAATTTCGTAAGCTGCTCGCGGCATTGTCAACAATTTAATTCTGGTTTTACTAAAATTCTATAGATGTTATTAAGCGCTAGACCATGTTGAGAAGCGTACGGCCGCGAGCGGCTCACGAAATTCGTCGTCCGCGCGCGACTGTCGCGGCCCTCGGCAGCGGTGCCATACATTTTCATAGGTTGACTTTTGTCGCGCGCGGCTGCGACAATCGCGACCCACGGAATTCTACCTTAAAGTTTCGTGACTGACATTGTCAAACTACACTAGCGCTACACTATCGAGCGTGTTGACAAGTTGAACTAAATTAAAGTCGAGATTTTGACAGATCTGCCAAAATCTGTCTATCTATAGGGGAGGTAGGGGAGAGATGGGCAGTTGGGAGACATGATCAAATCAGAATAAAAGGGGGGTCCTTTTATTCTGATTTGATCATTTATCTGATTTAAAAACTATGATCAAATCAGAATAAAAGGACCCCCCTTTTATTCTGATTTGATCATAGTTTTTTTTTTATTGGGTAGTTTACGTTACCGACTGGTAACGGTGTTCATCCATAGACTATCTGTCATTTCTGTGAGTTGTCAAGAACAAACACTCGTAAAAGTACTTAAATATTTTGTTGCGGTTTCGGATCGTTATAAAGAGAAAACTAATGAAAGGTATGTGTATTTTCTATTATTAATGATTGATTGTCAAAATCTCCAGTTACGATTATAGTAAGTCGATGCAATCCACACCTATTATACCTCTAGAAGAGGTACTACAGCAATAGTTTATGGGCCCCACGTTTTTATTTTAGTCTAATATGACTGGACCACCTACGTAGGTTGACAGGTAAGTAACTATTTTTATTTTCTAGTTTTCAGTGCACATAAGATAAAACCGTTTTACTTAAGTTTTTACCGATTTTTTTATAAACTAAGTCAAAGTGTCCAATGCTCCCTATGGTAGGGAGACTTGGACATACCATGTAATGTATAATTTGTAAATTTTGTTCTTCTTCTTCAGTGAAAATTTGTGAGGTTATAAATCTGCGCTAAAAATCCTTTATAGAATCTTGTTTCAGGTACCGTTGCCAACTTGATCTAGGGACTCCATATTTATCAGCTGTTAATTTTATTTTTAACCTTTTGATACCTCTTGTATTGCTCGTTATATTAAATCTTTAGGAATTTCCGGTCGCAAACCATTCTTTTAACCCCGACGCAAAACGACGGGTGTTATAAGTTTGACGTGTCTGTGTGTGTGTGTGTGTATGTGGCATCGTAGCTCCCAAACGGATGATCCGATTGTAATGCGGTTTTTTTTGTTTAAAAGGAATGTCATTCGGGAGTGTTCTTAGCTATGTTTGGTGGAAATCGGTTCAGGTCTTCAAGATCATCAGCTCGTTTGTTAGGTGTGATAGGAATGTTACACGCTCAGTTTACTTGCAAGCATATGTGGGATCTAAAATTTGAAATACTAATGTCTTCTGGAACCACTGAGCTGGTCTGCTGTTAGGACACGAAGATAGGAGACGTAACCCTGAACTGCCTTTTAGTAAACCCATCGAGTTTGGGCTCGTTTAATTTGTCTTGACTAGTTTTCTTCATGTTTCTAATTGACGAGAACCTAATGCTGGAAATGGGATGTGGCGGATGAAACCCTAGAATGGTATATAACCCTGGATCAACAAAGGTCCATCTTTATTGTTTCTCAATCTGTGCAATTCTCCCAGAGCCAGTTTGTCATGAGGATTGTTAAACAGCTTCCTTTGGCTGAGATCGCATAATATAGCGAACCCATCATAAAAAGAAGGAAAAATTAAGGAGCTCCTTTAACACTAGAAAGACCGAAATTTTGAACTACCTACAAAGACCAAGTGGGGTCAAATGACCCATTCATGGGTTGTAATGTTTTATTCGTGTATTATGGTTTTATTTTTTATTGATTAACATCTAATAGAAAATAAAAGACCTTAATAGTAATTAAACATCCATTATGTGTTATAAAAATGAAAAAAATGGGCAGATTTTTGATTTTTTAGCTCCTTGTTTACATTACAAGAACCACACAAAGGCTTTTACAACTAATACAAGATTTGTTGTTTTGTCTGCATTTTTGCACGTAACAATGACGTGACACCGTTTTCTCTTTTCGCTACGTTCTTCTTCAGGGTCTGGGGTATGCTATTATCGGGCTGTGAAGTACCTAGATGGCGTCATCAGGGAGTGGGAATCTCGGGCGATAAACTCCCTTGCCAAGTCAAGAATGACCTTTTTTTTCTCGGATTTTTGTACAAAATCCAAGAATTGATTGGTGCCAAATTCATAATATCATGAAACACTTGTCAGGGCCAACGAGCAGAAGGTGCTTTGACACCATATTTCTTGGTCATTTGATCAATAACATCCAGGTACTCCAAATTTCGTAGCATTGTGAAACTTCACCGTGTTCGGCTTCTTTTTTGCTTCTTCTGGATCAACAAATACATAAGAGTGAAGTGAACTAAGAATCATAACTGATTTTGAAGGTTTTCCTTGTAAGTGCGCAGGTTTCAGAGTTGTGAATATGTGTTTCATATAAACTGAGGGTTGCATTTTTTTATAGTAGCTAGAATATCTAATCGTATTTTGTTTACCGTGCCAATTATTGATGTACGTTTTTCAATTAGTTTTTTGATAAGCTTACACTCATAAAAAATATATCAGTTGTTATATTTCGACCACTATTCAAGTATGAGTCCATTAGTCGCAATACAACGCACTCGCCTAAACTTTGATTTTGTGGATGGCCTTCATATGGGAAATGGGATGGCCTTCTCTCCCTAAATATGGGAAACCATTACATAAGCACTTTGAATCAACATCAATGTAAATATTTTAATTTAACTACCCACAATACGAGTATATTCAACGAATTTACAAAGCACGCACGTAGTGGTGTCAAATGACCACAGCGGTCTTTCTAGGTAGATGATAATTTTTAATTCGTATTTATCTTGCTACCGGTATCGACACATCAGAATAGTGTAAAGAATGACGAAATATTAAAAGTCATAAATCCACAGCGATTTCAATGCTTTGGTTTTGAAAATATGATTGATCAAAAACTTCATTGGGGTCATTTGACCACTCTGGTCTTTCTAGTGTTAAAAAACCATGAAATAAAATAAAATTATAAATTTAAAAAAACCCCCGACCCAAAAAAAGTACGCAATTATTATGACAAAATGTTATAAACGATAAACCCTATAAAAAGCAAAAAATAACTTTAAACACTACGTAAGTACCAACTAAAGCATGTCAGACTAAACAAAATTTTGACGTGTCGACGGTTTTATTTAAACCGTTTAAATATCTCGTAATGTTGAAACTGATTGTAATTTTTAGGATAGCTCTTTGATTTTATCTAGCCAAACATAAGAAATGGCAATAAAAGTTGATTATCTGTAAAATCTGATTTTTTATGCAATAAATGTGAAAAAGTGCCCATCCCTCCCCTACCTCCCCTAAAGTATGAAATGACATTACGAATCGAAGTGAAATGCGAGTTGTTGATCGAGTTTTATAGAATCGCAGGACTGGATCTTGGTTTACTTGAGTTTTATTATTTACAGTACACATGCAATGTCCCGAGGGTACATTAGATGATAACCGATTACAACGGAAGCTATATTAACGTACTAATTAGTGATGTTATAACAGTTAATAATAGTTTTCACAGTACAGGGCCCCGGCACCCCAAATACGGCCCTGGACTGTTGACTAAAAACAAAAGAAAGGCGGCGTTGTATTGACAAAATGTAACACAGAAGATGGACAAAAGGTCTGTAGCCTTTGCATAAAAGGATTGGGGTCACATTTAGTTTGTGGACAGGCGACCCCAAGGGATATGCGTGATTGAAATAGAAAGACGGGTATATTTTTGGTTACAGGTGAACTTTTTGTGGGTCACAATGTATTCTATATGTTTGCTAATATATGTATTTATTTTTTAAGGTATGTATCTATGGGCCATTGTTGCCTAACTGTAAAAGATTAAATAAAATAAATAAAGCTGAAGAGTTGGTTTGTTTGAACGATCTTTCAGTGTTAGATAGCTCATTTATCGAGGAAGGCTAAGCTACTTTTCATCCGGGTGCGTGAAGTAGTCTCCACGGGACGTTGTTAAAACTGGAAGAAGCTAGTAATTATACAAATACTTTTACAAAGACTTTTATTTTAAGAGTACTCATTACTTTTAAAAAAGTGCTCTATTTGTTAAAGAAACAACAGCAAAAATACTTTGTCTTAAAAAAAAACGTAAAAAGAATTTATATTTATAAAGAATGCCATTTTTGGACAAAAACAGACATATTTATACTTAGCAGATTGTTGTACGAATAAATCGAGTACCACGACTAGGAATGATTTTTCTCACTTCAAAATACTTATTGATATTAATTATTACACAGCATGAGCGGAGATTCAGGCGCCTTATTGTAGGTCCAGTGACTTATGGTAGGCGTGATTAAAACGATTAGTTACTAGAACTAACGAGACGTTCGGGTTCCTTGAAGAATCAAGAACAATTTGTCAAAGATAGACGGACTCTCAACAAATGCTACTGAGTCCCTACCTATACCACTGTTTCATATTTAGCAAGCTGACTTGATCTGACATAAAAACATATTTTTATCACCTGTTTTCCTACTTATTCTTTTACGAAAAACAATAGCAATAATATTAACAATAGCACAAAGCCTTTCAGCTTCAGGATTGACATCTACTTACTGTGAACGGTTTCTGTTAGTTACCCGAAGGCGGTAATATCGTTTCAGGAAAAAAGAAATAAATAATAAATGTGTAAGAAGTAGCGGATATTTATAGGTGAAACTAGTTGTTTTTCGTGGCTTCACTGGCATTTGTTTCCTGTAAAAAAGTCGTGGTAGCCTAGTGGGTAAAGAGCCAACCTCTCGAGGATGAGGGCGTGGGTTCGATTCCAGGTCAGGCAAGTAGGTACCAATGCAACTTTTTCTTTCTTTCTTCTAGTCAGAAGCCAGTAAGTCTGACGCCAGTCTAACCAAGGGGTCTCGGGTTGCCCGAGTAACTGATGTAAAGCACTGGTACTCAGCTCAATCCGCAAACTGGAAGCCTCGGGCTCCAAAGCAAAGGCTCTTGAGATGATGATGACTGGCGTTTGTTTCGTTTTATTTATTAGTGGTCGCAAGTGTCACTTATATGCATGAGGATCCCTTGTTGATTCCTTGGTTGAACAAAGTCACTTTGTGGCTTGTGTGGTAAGAAACACTAACAAAGCTGCCGGGAATCTAATAGTTGCTGGAGTTATACATAGATACTGGTTTTTCAAAAATTATCTTTTTCCCCTCTATCTGGTGAATTGTCACTGCAGTCGATAATTGGTGGCTATACAATCCCCGTTAATCCTTAGATTAAAGTTAATTTTTATTAACGCACCAAACGGCTCGATATATTTACTGTGTAGGTACGTAGCTACCTAGAATAATAGGTATACACTTGAAAATGTAGATTAGGCCAGACCCTTCTTAAAAATTACCTGAAGTAGTTCTCTCAACTCTCAATAGAAGTCAAGGTCAAAATTATATACATAGCGCAATGGAGTACATAACTAATCTCCCCAATAAAATAACAAGACAATCCCAAGAGCAAGGATGTTACACAAACAAACGATTTCCCTAAGCTTTGTAATTTACTCGTAATAATCTTAATTAATATCGTTCATGAGCTGAATTTCAATCAAGGATTAGTTTATCGCGAGCCGTGTTGGTTTAGAAGCCTTTATCTACATGACAATGTTAAGTAGCGTAATAATTAATTTTGTCATGATTAAAATACTGTTAATCTATTTGTATTGGTGTTATATCAATTTCCCGTTGTTTTATGGGCGTCCTGTATAAACTGCCCAATTATTTTGGGGTCGGTTTCCAGTCTAACTGGATACCACTGCTATCAGTGCTTTACACGGAGCGACTGCTTATCTGACCTTCTCTACCAGTTACGCGCGCAACCCGATACCCCTGGGTGCCAAATTTACTGCCATCTGACTACCCGTAACGACTGCCAAAGATGTTAAAATGAGAGTTAGGCCTTACAGTTTCTCGTGGCCTCCGAATCACGGTCGTTGGTGTTTAAGAAATACTTAGAAAAGTTGCATTTAGGTTATATTTAGAGTTGAAGTTAGGACTTGCAACTTTAACAACAGTGTTTTAGACCACTAAGCCATTTCTCTGAATACAATAATTACTCATATCTTACCCTATTGTTTTATATAGTAATTTATTATCCTCAAATTCTAAGAAGGGATCAGTCGAACAATCTAATATTACAAGGGACCTTAATTTGATTATTAATATTTTATTGAATTATACAAGCGAGTAAATGTGGATCTAACAAAATTAAATTTGACACGTTTGAGCTATCGACATGTGCAAAACGATTTAAGTACAGTCAGTAAAAAAGTCAATTAACTTAGATAGTTGTATGTTGTATATATATTTATTATTAAGTTATTGTAAAAAGTTATTTGTAATTAAAAAACTTCGTTTGCATAAATAGACTGTTAAAAAAAAAAAAAAAATAACTTAGATAGATGATTAATGCAAAAAAATAAATAAAATTAATCTGCTTGGCCTTTTTCCAAAATATATAAAAATAATTATCTTGTCATGCCTGTCTCTTTCATAACATGTTGGGTCAGCTCCCAGTTTTAACCACACGCATGGTTTACAAGAAGCCTATCTGAACTTGTCAACCCAGTTATCTGGACAACTCGATACCTCTCGGTATCAATATCTGATCAAACTAAAATAACCAGAATACCAAAGAGTTAAACATTTTATTTAAGAGTTAAACGATAACAGTCCCTGGACATAGCTTTTGAGTTTAGATTTTTATGGTATTACTATAAAAAAGTTAAACAGACAATAGTCACCTTAAGAAAATTGATCATACAACGTTTTCGAAAGCACGTGACGCGCCTATCTTTTTTGTGGTAAGACCATACTTATTAAGTGTCCAGGAATTTTCCTAAACTTTTGTTACTGACATTACCCCTGTCATCAATACGACATACGTCCCTTTTGTCCGTAGATATTGTTTGATCTAAAACTAATAATAACTCGATTAAATATTCAAATAGTACCTTATACGTCTGTTTACAATACCCTTTGTTTAGACTTGTTTGTTTACTAAACGCAGTGGTTAGTTTACAAATCCATTTTATTAAATTAACTGGGCTTGTAGTGTAAAATTCGGGGCTGTTTATGAACCTCTTCTTGGCTTTGCAGTTCCCTTAACCAATCCATTAATTAATGAAACCCAGCCTGTATATATGTTAATTAACTATTTTAATACTGACTAAGACCCATTACATTTTTATTATTTTAGATTCATTGACAAAAATGCAGGTTGCAGTGTAAGAATAATTGAATGAAAACATCATCATATTTTGACTCTAAAATCACAATAGTTTTAATGTTTTCAATAATGATAAAAAAACTATGCTAATACAGGAATTTTATCCAGGTAAAACTGCAAGAAACAAGTAACTAGTTCCTTTATTCTCGTGAGCAAAAAGTTTATTGTTGAAAGCATTTTTACAGCCGATGAAAACTTTTTAATTACTTTTTAATGCTTTTGTTTGGCAATTTGGCTGGCGGATATATCCGGATAAGCCATATCTTTACCCGGGGGTATCATAAAAAGCCGGGTATGATATTGGTGAACCTTTTATTATCACCTACATTATATCCCTGTTAATGAAGGATTATGACAATTTAAATGATGATATATTTCCAAATGAATATAATTCCTGTCCGCGGATTTGTGAAAAAGTATGAAAATAAAATGGGAGGAAACTGGAAAAACAAAAAGTTTGTATGGATGGATGTTTGTTCCTCTTGCACGCCAAAAATACTGGATGGTTTTGATGAAACTTGGCACTAATATAGCTTATAATGATCGAAATTATATATAGAGTACTGTTTGTGTCTCTCTGGGAAGTAGTACCGTTCCGGGTGTAACGGTCCGGGTGTAAGCTAATATCAGATGTAGAACAAAGAAACAATAGTATTGATCAACAAATTTTATTTCAATCTACATAATTTTACTTGATTATGACTACAACAGTATATTTCATTATTATACACACAACACCACGACTTTAGTCTTTCTTATTGACATTATTAATTCAATATACACACACTCAAACAATATTCAAGTAGAATATAAAAATTGAGGGAAAAGACACAGTATGCAAGAAAAAAAAAACTATTTACTACTATTTTTAAATGAATTTTGCACACAAGGCATCCTCAAATTCATAAAGTTATACATTACAACTATGTATAAAAATATTTTGAGCATTACATATTACACTGTCTATAAGTATTTTGAGCATTGGTATCACTATTAACAAAAAAGATCGGTTCTTGCTGTCTGCTTAGATTTTTAAAACTACACAAGGGATTTTATTTCGATTTTTTTATAATAGATAGAGTTATTTAAAAGGAAACTTCTTGTATGTAATTTACAACCTCACGAAGTCGGACGGGAGTTGCTAACAAAACTTACCAAACTCTTGTCGGCTGTCGGGTAAAACTTAAAAAAATCCTCATAAAAAGTAAAAAATGATATTTTACACGAGTGTGTGTATATTTAAATTAACAAATAAATTAAACAATCACACAGTGATAGATTACAATATTAAATAAATCTGTAATATGTGCATCATCGGTCGCCTGGCGGCCATTTCGGAAAATCTAGCTTCGTGATTGGCTAGATTCAAAATGTTCGATGTGTATGCGCATATTAGAGTACCAAGATTTTTTTTGTTAATTATATTAATAATATTTATTTTTAACAGAAAGTTAGTTACGAAATAAATAAATTACTTAAGATTAGGTTTCGTTTTATACACAAGACGTTATAGTACAAATATAATTTTTATTATAATAATTTTGAAAAAGGAAAAAAATCGGATTACATGGAATAAATGATTATCCGATTTTTTTATACATCTTAGTTATTTGAACAGACTACGGTGGTACAGCTCATTTACCTTTGTAAAATCTAGATCGAAAATAAAATAGTACAAAAGAAACCATATTTTTAAAGATTTAATTAATTATTTAATTAATTTTACCAAAATAAATAAATAAACAATTCAAATAATAAGTTAAAAAATAATTTAAACATTTTCACACAATCACACAATAAATTACATTCACACTTCAAAAAAATAAATTAAATAAGAATTTATAACTATTTTTTACAACAATAAATAAATTAAAAGTTTCTCATCAATAATAATTAGGTGAATAAAAATGCACGAAAATTATTTTGTGATGTAACATGGGTGACTAATTGACTGCAAAACTGTAAAAAAAACTAGTTTGTTACTAAATAGTAAATGAATAGAATAACTATCAATTTTATTCACAATTTGAACCACTTACAAAAATGGCCAAAATATACCCCAACTTTTGAAACTTACAAAATAGTCTGTTTAATGTATTTTCCATAGTATATCTTCGGTTTCACAACTTGTATATTTTTACATAGGACATTTATAAAAAATTTTTATAACTGCAATTTCAAACCCTTTATAAAAATGGCCAAAGCACCTGAACTTTAATAAAAATTCATACCAGTCCATATCAGTTTAAAAAAGCTTGAAGTTTAGTGTATTTTCCTAGCAGTGACCAATTTATTGATATCATGGTAGGCTGCGACCATGGTATGTGTTTTGGGCGCGTTGGCTGTGCAAGTAGGGTAGGCGTACATGCAATCCGAAGCCTCTTGGCCTCTCCGAGCTGCCTTCATGTATTTGAAGAATCGAAGGATCTCTGGGTTGTCGGAAACTGGCCGACGGAGTTCGTTTAATTCTCTGTGAACATGGAAAAATAGTTTTTATTGTTTTGGGAATACGACTTAAAATTCTCTCTCTCTTGCTCTTTTTGAGGATTTTTTGTAGTTTGTTATAATTGTTTTTAGTTGTATATATAAGTTTATTTTTACTTCATGTAAATATGTTCTAATTAAATATAGTATAGATAGATATACTAATATTATCAGCTTCGTTTATTTGTTTGCTCAAAAGCTAATCTCAGGAATGGCTGGTTCGATTTGAAAAAAAAAATCAGTGTTAGATAGATTTATCGAGGAAGACCCTTCCCACGGGATGCGGGTAAAATTACTGGCAGAAGCTAGTATTTTAATATTTATTTGGAAAATTGCAATTTTTTAAGCAAACGTTCATTCAATTGAGATTCGCTTGTCAATATTCAATATTTCCTATTATTAAATAAGTAGCTTCTGTCAGTGGTTTTACCTGTTTCCTGAGGGAAGTCAAACCGGCATAAAGTAGAAAATAACAAAGATGGAATTCTTTAAGTGTTTTCTTAAGCTGAACTAGGTTTATTCAAATCGGGTAAATTCTATAAATGTTTTCAGGTAATATAGGAGGTAAGGTTTTTCTTATCCTCTCGAGTACTAAACTAAAGTAGACCAAATTATTTAAATGTCTCTCATTTTGGCCGTTAAGCGACCCCTGGGTATTCAGATTTTTTGGACCCATTTCAGGAGAAATCTTGTTTTTCGTGACTAATGTGCCATTTAGCGAATAAATGGAGGTGTCCCGTTGAGACTTAGGTATTTTGGTTTCAGGTATTTTTTGAAAAAGAGAATATTTTTAGCATAGGCGATAAATTTGAAAGAATTGAGAGTGGATGCTATTTTTAAAATTCATACATCAACACACTAATATTATATAGACGTGAAAGTTTGTATTCGTCTACGTTTGGATGGTTGCTACTCTCGCATACAAAAACTACTGAAGGATTTTGATGAAACTTAACACTAATTAGCACGAGTGAGAATAATTATGCTACTTTTTATCCAGGTGCCTGAAGTAGTTCACCCGTGACCCGGGTCATATTCAAAAGTTTGCTACTGGTGACTGCAGAACAAACAATATAGAACACAAGTGTGCACACTTAAGGCATCAAAATGGCAGATTTCATCATCATCAGCCTATCGCAGTCCACAGCTGGACATAGGCCTCTCCAAGTGCACGCCACTGAGATCGATTTTCGGCTGCTCGCATCCAGCTATTTCAGATTTCTATGGCAGATTTCAGAGCGGCAAAATTATTTTAAGAATGCATAGAATGCATAGCATTCTTAAAATAATTCGGCAAATAAAGAACATTTATTTCTTTTTATTTCAATTATTTGTTTGTTCCTGTATTTCCTTTTGAATTTTTCCATGTGTGTTAATTAATTAAAGTGCAGTTGAAGGAAACTTTTCAGAATTCCGTTCAACGCATAAGTTCCAGTTAGGAAGCATCTCATTATACTGCATAAGTTGGAAAACTTAATTTGCATAATCCTTTAATGAGGTTTTGCGGCTGTTAGAGGAATGAGTCCGTCTTAGTTTTAGTTCGGAACTTAGACTGAGATTTCTAAGGAGTTAGTTTTCTAAGGAAATCTGTGAGCTAGAAGTTGTTGATGCTTCTTCACTTATTGTAAAGATAAATATGGTTAGGGGGAATAGAAGAATCTAGTAGATAAAAGTTGTTTAAAAGTATTTTATTTCATGCTAAAATTACTTTAATTGATTTCAAATAAACGATGCTACCTTTTCAAAAACACTTTTCCAAGCGTGAACTTAAAAAATTGTTTACTAAGTTAGCACTTTTATATATGACAGGAATTTAGATACGGAATAATTTTGACCAAAATATGGAGCTGGCTACTAGTGACAGCGCAATAGTCAAACGTTAACTTTACTTGAAAACTATTTATGTTGCAGAAAATAACGTGGTTAAGTGTGACAGAGGTATAAACCCTAATATTTTACAATTACAGAAAATATAAGATATCCCCACAATAATTACATGTGTAGTTTTTACATGATAATATAATACATACCTGCTCAACTGTGCCGATACTAAGTTGCTGTAGGGCGCGAATTTAGCTGGACTGGCGTACATCAGGCAGATCAGCTGTTCTCTGCAAGCCTCGATGTTCTCGTCTACTGAGTTCTCCGCTGGAGCAAGACCTGGAACATTTTAATATGAATAGTTTAGCTTTTTAAATTATCAGATACAAGTTTAGAGCACACTACACAGACCTGTCTATAGTTGATTTTGCTCATAAATCAGTATGAAAGTGAATGGAAGTACCTACACACGTTACAACGATGAGGAATTTGTTCGGCATCAAACCGACTCAAAACTTCGATTGAATTCAGGATTTAAAAAAAAAACCTACCAAGGGCCGACTAAATAGTCTGCAGTGAGTTTGAGACATCTTGGTTTTTGCTAAAGTAGCTTTTTAAAATTCGATACTCAATTGTTTATTTAGCAGTCCAAACTTTTTAATCGTAGAACCATTATATGGACGTTGGTTTTACACATATAACGATTATGAACAGTAATATGTAGTAATTTTTTTTCACAAGTATAAATAATATACATTTACTTACTTATAAAAAATATGCAATTGATATTGTAAACGATCATATTACTTGTCTTTCTTAAGTGAATGGCTGTATCTCGCATGATATGATTTTTCAGTGATCGGTGAATCGTTATTTAGATTCGTCCAACCAAACAAAAAATTCTAAGCTTACTTTATTCTATTGTATAGGGTATTATTTTTAAGCTTTATAAGCTTACTCTTATTGTATACGTTATTCTTGTCTGAAACTTACCGAGCCGTGCAAAGATACCATCGAGTCGCGATAGCAGCGGTGAGTAGAATGGATCGTAGTTGCTCAGTATCATAGAAGACGCTGGGATCTTTTGGAACACCTGCAATTTTAGAAATAAGGATTAAGATGTTTTAATAGATATTATGGAACTTAAAACAGGTAAATAACAGCTACATGTGTCAATCGATCTTAATGTTAAGCTATGCTTAGCTTGGTTGGTCTATGGGTAGTCGTTACGGCTAGTCAGAAGCCAAAAAGTCTGACATCCAGTCTTACCAAGGGGAATTGGGTTGCTCAGGTAACTGGGTTGAGGAGATCAGATGAGCAATGGCTCCATGTAAAATACTGATAATCAGCTGCATTTAGCCTTACTGGAAGCCGACCATACCATACTTGGTAAACGATAGGCAGATGATGCTATATCAATGATGTAACTTCCAAGATGTCCATTAATACTACTTCCAATAAACCACATCAATTTAGACCAAGATGATGTAGCATTGCTCCTACATCAAAGTGGTCTAAGCAGGCTGTTCATACTTACTCAAGATGATCAAACATGTCTGTCTGTCTTGTCCCCTTTGCTGTGGTATTAACACGCCATGTGCAAATGTTTGTCGAGACCAATGTTGGTGCTGATATTTGTTATTATAGGGTAAGTCTGTAATAGCTTATTGACCTGGATTTGATCTACGTCTTGAGAAATTATATTATTTACCCAGAACCCGTGAACCTATTTTTAATTATTTTTTTGACTTCATCATGTATTCTAATGAATACATAAATAAATAATGTCTGGACACATTTTCACACACGGTCGGTTAGATCCATGCTAAGTTATTAATTAACTTGTGTTATGGGTGCTAACACAACTGATAAACTACATATATACATATTGATAAATACATATTGTAACACCCAGACCACGGCCAACAAACAAGCTCTTCACACACATGTCGACCGAGCAAGCTCTTCACACACATCCCTACATACTTACTAACTATCGCCTTATTAATATTAGTGTAATAGTGATTAATGGTATTAAAAATTACCTTATAATTATTAGCCGTAGTCATCTGATTTTTATAGTAGCTGTTCTTTGAAGGCAGGAATCCAGTTTTCTGACCATCCACACCAAACCTGAAACATTATTCAATCATCTATTTCATTATCATCATCATCATTATCTCAGCCATAGGACGTCCACTGCTGAACATAGGCCGCCCCCTTAGATCTCCACAGATACCTGTCGATTCAGATGCAGGTCGCTCGACCTGCATCCAGAGTTTATTTACTCACTTTGAGAAAAAGAGAACGTCCTAAGTACATTTTTTATTGTTTCAAAATATTACGACAGCTGGTTTTATGAATATTTTATAAGAAACATCTGTTCTAAGAATATTATTATTGGGAACAAAGAGAATGTAAATAATTCAATCCTGTCAATTTTCCCGTATTTTCCTTGACTGACATTAAACCAATAATGTAATGAAAAGAGCAACAACAATATATTTTTTACAAAATTCTCTCTACATCTGACGATAAAAATTCTGTTATAGGTTTTCTTTGGGGAAAAAATTAATACTCGTAAATATGGAATTTAATTTCATGTAAGATTCAATAACAATTTTCTATGTATTTCTTCCTGTGTCGAATTTTCTTATTAATATTAGTACAGGGGAAAAATTCTAAGATAAGGAAAAAAAGCACATGGATCTGTCTTATGGATTGATCGACTTTAAGTCGAAGTTGAGCCATGATTGGCGCGATCCACACTGGCGGATTTTCTGCTGGGTTTTTTCGAGCGATATCGTCAGTATACACTTGACTTTGTTCCTTCAAAAATCAGCTAACTTAAAAGTGTTGTGACAACAGTTCCTCATTCCTAATAGAAATCCACATCATCTTATTTATTAAACTTTATTTACTTATTTAATAATTTTTGTACAAAAAGTACAATGGCGGACTCAACGCCTTAGGCGCTCTCTACCAATTTACCTTTGGGTGGTGGGGAAAACGCATTGTCATCTTCTTTAAATAAAACGAATCTATCTAACTTCGAATATTTAACTTCAACAAGTATTGTTGACCGAAGCTATCTAATTAAGCATTGCCACCCAACGTGGCAACGCTGCCAGCCTCTTGGGTACCCCCTGGTGGGAAGCGATGAGGAGCTTTTTGATGCAATTTTATAATTATTATTATTGTTTTAAGTTTTTATATGTTTATTTTAAGTTTTGTTTAAATATGTGTAATTAAATATTATTGCCATAAAAAAAAATCAAATCTATCCTTACCGTGACATATCCACATTGCCCAACTCGTTCACATCATTGCTATCCCCGTACATGCTATCCTGAGGATAGGCGAAGGTCCCAGTCTGACTCGTCTCATAGCCCATGATGTCTTTATTGTCAGCATTGTAGCCAACCTGGTCATCTACGTTCGCAGGGGGATAGCTGGCTTGGGATGATGATGCTGATATTGTGGATAGACCTGGAAGATGGAAATTTGGGGGTTAGAATTGATTAAAATCTGAAGAAAGATGAAGCCCCTAAGTTCAGCGATAGCAGAACGGACAGTTTTTTTAAAACATGCTCTGCATTTTCATGTTCAATTTTCAATAATTTTATTTGCCCGCGGCTTCGCTCCCGTCAACTGACTTCTCTACTTTACCCATTTTTTTTTCATAAGAACCTTCTGACAATAACAAACACAACAAAAAAGAATTAGCCAAATTGGTCCAGGCGTTGTTGAGTTATGCGCTTACCAACACATTTTGCGATTTATTTTTATATTATAGATTTTACTTACATAGATATTTACAATACATATTACAATATATTTCAAAACTATCCTAGTAAAATAAACAACAATTTTTAATGTAAAGCGTTGTTTTATGAAAAACTGATGTTTATGTTATCAGCGAATTTAGGCATCAAATATTTTTTGCTTTGTTTTTCCTAAAGGTAAGATAAAAACGATTAAAATTAAGTCTGCAAAACTTATACACCTATAAATGTTAGGCAATTTGTTTTCAAAATATTTTTATTTTTGATTGTACGTAATAATTTAGTTTGTAAATATAGTATGAGAAGTAGAATAGTAAGTTTGCATATAAATGTATTTTCAAACTCAATTTAATTATCTGCAACATTTTGAGTCGTCGCGTCGTCAAACACAAACAAGACACCATAACAGATATTGATGGCACCTTAAAACCGATTTTACAACTTCTATGGCTTAACAGCCTGTTTGAAGATCAACGGGCACTTTTGTTTCATAGCCAAACGGTAAAAAGTCAACATTTTATATGGTACTAACTTCTGACTGCGGTTTTCCCTATGTCAAAAGCGTCAGGATCGCTGTCACACATCACCGATCCTCTCGAAATACATATAGAGAGTCATCGTCATCATCATCATCAGCCTATCGCAGTCCACTGCTGGACATAGGCCTCTCCAAGTGCACGCCACTGAGGTCGATTTTCGGCATACGTATAGAGAGTATTGCTACCTAATTGCTACCAGCTATGATTAGTTGCTACCAATTGCTACCCTCGTGGTTTTGAAGATATTCAGCATCTAATATCAGGATGCCAATAGCCATTCTGATATCAGAATGGAGGTCACTTTTCAAAGTGTGAAGAAACGGCGCAAAAGTATTGAGTTTTTTTTCACCCAGAGTTGCTACCTAATTCACACACACACACATCCATTTCGTGGATAAGAAGGTATTAAAAAATCTTTTTATCTGAGTGTGTTAAATAGTTCCTAAGGGACGCGGGTAAAACCGCTAGCAAAAGTTGGTTGTGGCATGAAATTAAGTTCCAGAAGAAAAGGTAATCCTACAATTACAATTTTGACTGCAGGTACAATATTTTTGTACTCCCCTGGACACAGGTGTCTTATAAAACGGGGGAGTTTTAATTTGTTTAGAAAAGCTTCCTCCAACGCTTCTGACGTCATTGCATAATTACGTTAAACTAGTTGTTGCCCGCGGTTGTTCTTTGCTAGCCTGATCACAGCTTTGTTTGTATTATTTCTTAGTAACTGCTCCGTATTTTTAACCCCCGACGCAAAAACGACGGGGTGTTATAAGTTTGACGTGTCTGTGTGTGTATGTGTGTGTGTGTGTGTGTGTGTGTGTATGTGGCATCGTAGCTCCCAAACGGATGATCCGATTGTAATGCGGTTTTTTTTGTTTAAAAGGTATGTCAGTCGGGAGTGTTCTTAGCTATGTTTGGTGGAAATCGGTTCAGGTCTTCAAGGTCATCAGCTCGTTTGCTAGATGTGATAGGAATGTTACACGCTCAGTTTACTTGCAAGTATATGTGGGATCTGAAATTTGAAACACTAATGTCTTTTGGAACCACTGAGCTGGTCTGCTGTTAGGGCACGAAGGTAGGAGACGTAACCCTGAACTGCCTTTTAGTAAACCCATCGAGTTTGGGCTCGTTGAATTTGTCTTGACGAGTTCTCTTCATGTTTCTGATTGACGAGAACCTGATGCTGGAAATGGGATGTGGAGGATGAAACCCTGGAATGCCGGAATTAAACTGATAAACCGATTTATATTTTTACTGAAAATCTAGAATGTCCAAAGGTTAATCATTATTGTTTCTCAATCTGTGCAATTCTCCCAGAGCCAGTTTGTCATGAGGATTGTTAAACAGCTTCCTTTGGCCGAAATCGCACATAGCGACCCCATCTTAAGATAAAATAAATTAAATGAAAAATTAAGGAGCTCCTTTAAAAAGCATGAAATAAAATTAAATTATAAATTTAAAAAAACCCCCGACTCAAAAAAAGTACGCAATAATTATGACAAAAGGTTAAAAACGCTAAACCCTATAAAAAGCAAAAAATTTTTTAACACTACGTAAACTAAATTTTGACGTGTCGGGGGACCGCTTTTTACCTTCATAAATAATTACATAAATCAAATGATACCTACCTAATTACAACATTCGTTTAAAAAAAACGTATCTAAAGTAATGAATTAGAGCGGTCCCCCGACACGACAAAATTTAGTTTACGTAGTGTTAAAAAATTTTTTGCTTTTTATAGGGTTTAGCGTTTTTAACCTTTTGTCATAATTATTGTGTTGTTTGGTTTTAAAGAAAGCTTGAATTATATATCTTGTTTAGTAACTTTTCTGACGAACTGAATAAAATACCGATAGAAATAACCTCAATAGATGAATATAAATATTGAATTTGGGATTTACGACACCAAAAAGATTGGTTCCAATGCAAGGTTGGAAATGAAGTAGGTTTCACAAAAGTTCTCGCTTCGCAAAAAGTTGTCGTTTAACACGTTCGCGTGAGCAATCTCATTTTTAAATGTTGGTACTGTGGCGCACCTTTTTCGCACACAAAATTAAACCAAGTCTTAAGACGTCCCGCCGTTATACGTAGTCTTATAATCTGTGTTATGTGGCGCAACGTTATTTCACGTCCGACGTCTATAAACTTTGTCGCCACCACAAAGGTCTGACATGGTCCGTCAAAATAAATATGACAATCTAGAGGCCGTCGTACGACGTTGGGCCTTTTCATACTTATATCAATACGACGTTGTAAGACGTTGCTTACGCGAACGTGTTAACCAATCCATTACATAAACGACTGTGTGTGTTAAATTAGCCCTGAATGCCTTATTTTTAAACAAGAAATTGGAAATTCATAAAACAATAACAACGCTATAAAATGGGACTCATAATTACTCTGTCACCCTGTGGTAAAAAGTTATCTAGACAAGAGCATAATGAAAACCCTTAGATAGAAGGAAGGTACAAAGCCTACGCTGGCTTTGACAAAAACCGGGTCACATTATTTAAACATACCCAATACATTTAACCTTTCAGTACCCGAATGACAATAGACTATACCCACAGAGGAAGGAAAGATAGCTGAGATGCCATAAGCAAGGTAGGTCAAGCGCTTTCTTCTAGGTCATATTCATACGGTGGGCATGACTAAATTGATCAGTTACAAGAGAACTACATATAAAGGGTTCTTAGAGATATCTGTCAATGATTTTTGGTATTCCAAAAGTAGTCGGCTCCAAAGAAGGCATATAGGGGCGAAGACAGTAACGTTCCTCGTACCCCGAACACCCGCATTTTGGCGCGCTACTTTCTTAGGAGATTTTCCGTTATGACATCTCCGCTAGTCATTTGTTCTCCATGACTATACTACATACTGAGGTCGTTTTAACAGAATTGCTTTTCATTTTACAGGTTTTGTTCAATGGTATAAAAGCGTCCTAGTTTGAGACAGTCTGTATTGACTTTTGAACTTTCTTTATTACTTTTCTTTGAGTCCACAAAAAGAGCTTTATTGAGTCGTGACCTTATTTTGTTGGATTATAGTTGACACTTTTATTCTGTTTTTCAAAAAGGTTTGTAAATAATTTATTGTATTATTTTTGATTTGATTACTACATCGTAGCGTAAGTATAGTATTTTCTTACGTGATGTAGTTTAGACTTTCATTAATTACAGGTCCGAGATCTCATATACATTTATAAAGGGGGATACAAATACGCAAGTTTGCCTCAAGGCAAACTTGCGTATCTTTCTAGCAACATTCGCTAGATCTACGAAATAAAATACGAATCCCGTATTGAAGTTTAAGTTTTGAGTTTTTCAAAAAACGCTAAAATGATGACTTAAGAATATATAAGATTTTATCAACCACCCGTTTGGTTAATGTATTGACTTTTGTCATCAACATTTTATCACTTAAAGAATTCCCCAATCTTTTTACTTAAGTTGACTCCAATATTCCCAGTCGTCGATTAAACACTTGCTTAAGCTATCTGTCTCTAGTTATTATCTAAGTTAAGTTTCGAATTTAATACATTTGCTTACCTTTGCTGAGCATTTTTCCAAAACTCCCCAGTATGCTTGGCAGGAACATCGCAAATAGTATAGTTTTTATTAACACTTGTCCTCCTATAAGTATCGGTATGAAGAATTTGTTTAAGCCAAACGCTGTAAAGAAAAAAACCATCGTCATCATTTGTTATAATTTTAAACTATACAAGTTAAATCAGTAGCTGATCTACGACAGTGGTCGCTATGGGACTTTTATACTCTCTTTAAATGCTCCTTATTATCTCCTATATACCCTCCTTATATACTGTATCTGAGTTCTCCCTTATATTCGCTTTTACGCTACGATTTCAACAAGATTTCATCAATTGTCATTTTAATCTGAGTACATTTTATTTTTGAGAACATACAAGATTTAATACTAAAACTGATCATGAATAAGCTTTTGACATTTATGTTATTTAAGATTTTAATACAAGTCATAAAAATCTCAAAATAATTGTCATTAAGGGCGCAGTTAAAATATAAATGAGGGAGAAATGGGACATTTAGTGTAATTTACCGGGCATAAGATTGCGTACTGAGCTAAATTAAAACACGTTTATGGCGTAAAAAAATCTATTTATGTTGAAGTATTTTTGATTTATGTAATGATTTTGAATAAGAAATAAGCTCTTCTGAAAATTCTTCAGTATTGATTGGTAAAATTCATTTTTATATGAGTTAATCTAAGGTCCCGAATGAATCTTTTAATATTTAGGGTGACCTGGTGCTACCATAGGTATGATTATAATGCCTGATAACAATAATATCTGCATAATTCGTATTTTACAGCTACCTTAGACTGACAACTTTTTGTGGCCGATACCTGTTTGTTAAAATGTGCGCATACTGACGAAGAGTATGATAAAACTATCGACCGACTAAAAGTTTGCAGTCTGCTGAGGTCTTATACTTAATGAAATCATACTCACATTTTGCGGCCATCGGTAGATTAATCGACAGTATATGTGTATTGATGAAATTCTTAACTTTCTGATACATTCTGTATTCATAAGTGTATTTGCTAAACAACGCTCTGCCTTCCTCATCACTCCTTTTTGTAACATTTTCCGCGGCTTTAACTTCGACTCCATCAAAAATCTTAAACTTATCTTTACTTAAGGCTTTATCTAGTATATCTTCAACAGCCTTTTCTAAATAAACAACTGTTTTGTTTAAATTAAAGTGTTCATCAGTGAATGTGTTAAGTTGACCAACTATGTCGTCTACAAAGTTTACATAATTGTCTACATTTGATTCATGGTTACTACTACTATAACAACTATGGCAGTGAATAGAATCTACATTATTTTCTAAATTATCTGTTTTGGTTTTATCAGTATGACTTGGTTCTCCTTGACAGTGGGAAGTAAGGAGGAGCATGTATAATGCTAGGAGGTGGGGAAACCTCCATTTTGTTCTGCTATATCTTTGTTTTTCTAAAGTGTCCATTTTTGTGTGTTCGCTCAAACTTCATCACTTTCGTCCACGCTGGGAGGTTCTTGCGGTCATTTATCGGGATATCTGAAACAATCATAATTGTGTTATTCTTCATCAAACCTTATGCTTCTAAATTGTTTACTATATTCTATAAAATCTCTTCTGCTTTCTAACTGATACCTACTATAAAATCGAATGTTACATAAAGTATGTGTTTATTTGTTTCTTTAAATTCATCTTCTATTTTTTATGTTGAATATGAGAAGAAAACCTAGTTACTGATAACATTTTACCAGTTTTACAAGTAGGTTTAAGTAAAGGATGTAGAAAAAACTGTGGGAAAGAGCTATTATATTCGTATTCCTATAATTTATATTGTATGCCTATTAATCATTTCTATGATACGATGAGTGAAAGTCTGTCATGTTTTTTTTTTATATAAATAATGGTTTGGAAAATTCCCTTTAACAGTTTCTCACGTATTAATAAGAATAAGTGTTTTCTAATTTCAACATCGCTACGGAGACAATATGGGGAGAAATTCTCAACTATGCTTATTTAATTCAATACTAATAATTTTATGAAGCTGAAAAGTTGGTTTGTTTACCACACATTGTTTTTACTTGAACGTTTTAATCGAATGGTTCGATTTAGGAAATTTTCATTGCTAAATAGCCTATTTGTCGAAGAAAGGCTGAATCATACTTTTACCCAAAGCTACTTTAAAAAAATGTTTATTTGCTAATTCCATGAACGATACTTGACGTACTCAGATGAAAAAGTAGAACATAGAAGAATCGACTTTCATTGGCTGTTGGCAAAGGTTGAGCAGAAAATCTAAGTACTTTTTTGTATTTTTTGTCTTCAAGACTTTCTGGTTTATTTAATCTCAGGAATTGAAATAATGAATGACCATCTTTATCACTTAGATCATCCTAAATTTATAAGCAACGACAAATGCAATAGTTAGTATAAAATTATGATGTTACCTGAAGTTTGTATAGAATTCACACTATTGTTCGCTGCGGTATTTTAATTAAGTCTTCATGATTAATTACGAGAGTTCGTCATAGTTGTACAGGTGGTAATGTTATCTAAGTGTTCATCATATTGTTATTACCAGGTAATGAGGTAATTTGAGAGTTTATTTTTTAACTAGCTTCTGCCAGCGGTTTCACCCGCATCCCGTGGGAACCTCTGCACGAACCCGGATAAAAAGTAGCCTATAGCCTTTCTCGATAAATGGGCTATCTAACACCGAAAGAATTGTTCAAATCGGACCAGTAGTTCCTGAGATTAGCGCGTTCAAACAAACAAACAAACTCTTCAGCTTTATAATATTAGTATAGATAAACTGCTTGTTTGTCGATAATTATAAAACAACAGAAAATCAATGTGTCCCGCGTATATCTGCGCTCCGACATACAACGGATTAAGAGTAGGTTAGACATAACTTATAGTTTTTTTTGACTGAAATTGAATAAACTTACTAAACTACTTAGGAAAAAAATTTAGGCTTGACTATAGGGATAGAAAATTGATATTTTTGACCAGAGAGCATATTTTTCTTTCTAATTACTTTATAATAAAAGCAATGCTTACAAAAAGGCTGATTAACACACTTTAAATATTAACAAAATACAAACAGAACAAAATTGCTTTGTAGTACAAAACAATATTAATTGTGTAAAACTTCTATATGATAACACAGCTAGTTTTGATTTAGACTCAAAGTTTACACACGTATTTTCAGATAAATATATATTTAATTTAAGCTAAAACAAGCAAACAGTTTGAAGCATGGTGTATCGTGCACAAAAAGTTTGATTCAGCACGAAGCAGATTTGCTAAATTAATTGTTAACAAAAAAAGCTTTGAAAGTTAAACAAGTGAAATGTAAACAAAGAAATATTTTCGTAAATAAAATTAAATCAGGTGCCACTTAATAAGGCACAGAATCCACCAAAGTCGAGGGGTATCAGGTTAAAGAAACCCACTGACCGGTTGCCCAGGTTGAGCATCAACCCAGCTTTGGTTGAGAAGGCTGGCCTATCTGAATAGGCAGTCACTCTATGTAAAACACTAGTACCTATTGGACAAACTGATCATTACATTGTTGGAATTTTCCATCAATGTTGGGATCGGCTTTTCCGGCTACGTAATACTTCATGAATTCAGGTAGAGAATACACTACTGATTATTTTATTCTGTTTTATCACGGACTCGTAGAAAAGTAATCAGTCAAAAAGTCTGACATTTCAAGTTAATTCCAACATAATTGTAATATCATGTTCCTTTCAGTTAGATGGATGAAGAAAATTTCACGCCCGATGTTATGCATTCTGCTCTGAATTATTTAAATGTAATGTATGCATTGCTTTCAAAGATATTGTATTTCTGTTCCATTTGTTTGCTTTTCGTTTATTTCGAAATCTACATAATATAAGTTCATCGTTTGGTGAGATAATCTTTATGTACTAAGCTTTCGCTTTTACAGCAAAACACTTAAACCAATTTGGATGAGATGTGGATACTAATGGAATCCTGGATACTCGAGGTTTTTTATCATTTGAATAACTATTGGGTATTGGGCTCGATTCCAGGTCAGGCTAATGTAATAATATGTAATAGAACTAATGTATTTTTTCTTAATTATTATGTACCTATTTTCTAAATGTATCTTAGACACCAATGACTGAGTGAAAGTGAAGAAAAACAACTTGAAGAAACTTGAACTTTAAAATCTGAAATCACCAATCCATCTTGAGCAAGCGTGGTGTTTAACGTTCATTCCTTCTCTGTTTAAGAAGAGGCCTGTGCCATACAGTGGGATAGCAATAAAATAAAGTTGGTGAAATTGCAGAAAATTAGCAATGTCAAACATATTAAGGTACTAGCTTACGCCCGCGGCTTCGCCCGCGAGATCGGTTATATCGCGTTTCCAAGAGAATTCTTCAAAAGTCCGGATAAAAACTATCCTATGTTCTTTCTCAAGCTCAACTCTATCTCTGTACCAAATTTTATTAAAATCAGTCCAGTGGTTTAGACGTGAAAGCGTAACAGACAAACAGAGTTACTTTCGCATTTATAATATTAGTAGGGATAAAGGCTTGAAATATATTATTTTTCAAATTTTTTTGTGAAATAAAGAGTACTCTATTTAAATGGGATGTCTGACAATATTTGTTTGTTTATTTATTTGCATTGAGAAAGTCATGAAACTTGTCCAAATGTATCTACATATTATATTTTATTTATTCAACTGAAAAAAGTATCTCAAAAAGTTGTTCGAGCGAATATGTACTTCATAATTTATGAAAGCTCATATTCGTAGAAGTTTTATATTATTTTTTGTTGTAATGTTTTTTTGTACTAAATTCAATTTACAATACTCATAATTTGAAATAAGCAATAAAGATATGAGTATTTTTCAAGTGCAGTTACAATAATATGGAATACTAACTGTATATTAATGTTTCTCCGAGTTAAAAATAGCTATTACAAAAATATGTCCTTTCGGGATTTAGCTAGACTAGTTATCTGAGTACCGAATAAAAATTAGATCGGTTCAGTAGTTTTGTGAAAGCGAGACAATCAGACAGATATAGTGACATTAGCATTTACAATAAAAATAAAGATTTTTACCATATTTTTACTCTCTCTCAACTCGAATTTGTATCAAAGCTTAGCATTCATGCTCACGATCATAGAAAAAAACAAAAGAAAAAAATATATCACCCAAAACATATGAATGCCATTACACGAATTATTTACAATTCGAATGATCGATCATATGATTGGAAACATTCGTCGGATTCCAATATTTTCCGAATTTATAAGATCCAACTGAGCGCATTGAAAACAAAGGGAATCAGAGACGACCGCGGTGACATTAATATTGCTCTAACAAAGGAATCCTTTGCTTTTATTTTGAGGATATAAGGACGAAAATTTTGGGCGGGACTGTCTGTTATACTTCTTTGAATATTATCATTATGGTTTATCTATCTAACCTATGCCCAAAACCGGGGGAAGGTGCTTATCTCCCCAACGCACTCGGGCTAATTATCCCTTTGCAAGACTGGCATTCACATTTCTAGCTTACGTATAAATAAATATAAGAATATAGGATAGTCAGAAGCCAGTAAGTCTGACAACCAGTTTTACCCAGAGGTATTGTGTTACCCGGGTAACTGGGTTGAGGAGTTCAGATAGACAGTCGCTCCTTGTAAAACAGTGGTACTCAGCTGCATCTGGTTAGACTGGAAGCCAACCCCAACATAGTTGAGAAAAGGCTCGGGAGATGATGATTCCTAATTTTATAAACTAGTGTCACCATTTCTGGAATTGCGTTTTAATTCATATTTATGACCCTTATGTTTTCCCCAAAACATATTTTCTATTTTCTTTAGAAGCTCGCAGCTTTATTGTGAAAAATGTTTTTGCCATGACATGGCGATGGCAGCTTGGAGCATCGAACCAACTGGAGACGCTGTTGCCATGACTTTCCTTCTTTAAAAGATATTTACAGAACTGCCGGCCACATTCGATATACCTACATACTATCAACCAGTGATTATCTTTGACTCACTTTGAAAGTCTTCAGTCTCCAGCCCTTAAAAGTGTAAGCTGAATTTCCAATTTACTGTATTTAATTGCTTTACGGAGGAAGGAAAGATGGACGGTGATGCCATAAGGAATGTGGGTCAAGTAAGAGTGACCAAAACGATCAGTTACTATTAAAGTATCCAGGCGTTTGGGTTCCTTGAGATATCCTTCAAAGATTAGTATTGCTTGATTGGTATTTTTTTTTACTTTTTAATGATCCAATGAAGGCGTATGAGAGAATGCATGAGTGATCTTTCATTAATTGTAGTGTTGCCTCGCCCCGTGCGTTAATTGGCAGACTTTTCTCATTGTTTCATGCTTCTGACGGTTCCAGTGACTTAAATGATCTGAGCAATAAACGTATCGTTTCCTATGGATTGAAAGGAATGGCGTTTGAGCCATAAAACGAATAGTTGACAGGAAATTGGCGTTTTATTGATTTGAGGATAACTTTGTGATAGTTTTGGAATCTGTCATTGTTACGAGATGATAAAGATTTTGTTATTATTATTCGTTTGATTAGGTTTTTGCAGAATTTTCCTTTATTTGAACTATCATATTAATATAAACACGGATGTTAGGATGTTATTTTTTTTTATTTTACCATCCATCATCAGATGCAGACTTGATGATGACCACCAGGGAGGTACCCTATCAAACAAAAAATAATTTTGCAAATCGGTCCCTGACACTTCGAATAATCGGTGAACATAATAAAACAAACAAAAATAAAAGATTGACGAATTGAGAACCTCCTCTTTTTTGGGAAGTCGGTTAAAAACATACACCTTTTTAGCCATCGGTTAAAAGTGAGCAACAAAAATAACAACAAACAACTTCACACTAAATTCTCGATTTACATTCTGAATGTTATGTGTAATAAAAGAGGATTTTATAAAAATAAACATCAAACATGAACAGGCATTTAAAATCAAATGGTACTCTTAAATTTTACGATTATGTGGAAACATAACCACCGCATTGGCGTAGGAATTGTGGAAAATGTTGAAATGTTATTATTTACTAAACGTATTGAGATTTTCAGTCTGTATGAATAATTTTATTCGTTTACGCGATCTTCGAAGCTTAAAAATTTCTCACATTGCGTTTAACATGCCCAGTGCGGTGAGTATAGGCAAATCTAGATGGGTAGCAACAATTGTTTTTGTTACACAAGTAAACGAAGCCAATTGGGCTAGCAATGAAATATTTTTTTAAATCGGTCCAGTAATTCCTGAAATGCACGTTCAAACAAACAGATCAACTCTTCTGCTTTAAAATATCCATGGGAGAAAAAATAAGGGTAAGTTTATACCTAATATATTTACTATGTGAGGAATACTATGTATGGTAAGCATTGTTATAATAACGAAGGAAAACGTTAGAAAGTTCAGCAACTTTAGTCTAATAAACCACACAAATAATTCACAAGTATTTGCCGAAATCACTGTTGGTAGGTAAAACTTTTATAGGAACTATTTGGAAGTTTTGCAATGTTATAAATCTCTTATAAAAAAAAGGGGAGAGAGTACACATGTAACTTAATTTGAGAAATATTTGTTACATCAGGGCGTATTTTTTGGAGGATTTTCTTTCCGGAAATATACGTATATCTTTGGTCTTAAATTGTGACCTCTGTAAGTAATTTTCATCATCCATAACTATATGCTCTAATTGGGAAATTATCAAATGACTCCTCCTGACCCCTCCCTCTGTGGTTGCACCGTGAGGGAGTGTCAGACTTCTACTGAATAAAACCCACCATGTTCTTTCTGGAGCCCTTTGTGTACCAGGGCCCGGCCGCGGTAACTCTTTCGAATCCGCAGCATCAGACAATATTGTACTTAGCTTATTAAAATAATTTACCGAGCAATTTTATTGTAGTTTCATAATAAACAGAAGGTGCATTGGAAGCTAATACTTGAACTAACATTTACCACCTGGCTGTGACTTCGCTAAACTTTATTACGATCCAACTGGGAAATTGCCTTTTCTAATGCATTTTATTAAGTTGTGATAACATGATTATGTAACTTTGAAAAGCATTTCAATAAAATGTAAATAAATAAAAATCATATTCTAAAAACGAGTATGTATGGATGTTTGTTACTTTTTCATGCGAAAAATAATGTAAAAGGCAGCATTGTCGCATGTATAAAGATAGTTGTAAGTTATTTTTTATCTTGATGCGGGAAGTATGTATTCAGTAAAAAATAGATTCATGTCCTGACGGTTCTTTATGTAATTCTTAATTATCTTAGCAAGTTCAACTTTCACAGCTCAAGATCAGATAATGACACTAATATTTTACCACCAACAATTATTTGAATAACTATGCTAAATAACAAGGCTTCAAATAATAACCGTATCATCCCAACCCAATAAATTTTCACTCAGCACCTTTGGCTTTATCGGATCAAATTATCTAGCTATCACTAATAACTTCGCTCACATTTTTCTGTAACGAGTGCAATTTATTACATTAGAGAATCCACCCGCAGGGAAGGGTTAACACTATATTATTATCTTTCATCCGTGAACCCTGGATTATGTTCATTGTTCATATTAGATAGTCCCCTGCTACCCCTTTGTTAATAAACTAGAAATAGGGGGAGCACACACTACCACGTGCCATGGTCTACATCAGGGGATGATGATTTAATTTTCTTGTCGCTATAATAACAAAATAGAATAGGTACAATTCATATTTTTAAGAGCAATACAACAAACGTGATTTTTTTGGTTGTTTCATAGATCACATGGACTCTACGCCTGCAAGCCGTAATTCTTCATTATACGTTTCATCAAATCTCAGTTTTATCACATGACATGACGTTACCACCATGAAGGTTGGTACATCTGAATGACCGTCAACTTAGACCAGGTTGACGAGTCCTGGCTTACCTCAAGGCAACTGACCTCCATTTCAATCCGCATTTGACCGGTCTTTCAAAATTAAAATCAAAATCTTTTTATTTCACATAGGCCTTTGCAGGCACTTATGAAACGTCACATTAGTTATATTAGTGGCACGGTTCCAAAAAGCTGGTCTCATGGAGAAGAGCCGTAAGAGTTTTGACATAAATGTCATAAAATAACCATCAAAAGTTACCATCCGTGAGCAAAACGAACCGTTCCTTAGGACCCGGACGTAAGTGATGCTTCTTTGTTCCTCTGTTAAGGTAAAATAGCATAAAGGTTTTTAGAAATCATATCAATGAATATATATTATAAAAATTAAGTGAAATCACTATTTTTTATTCATGATGATACGTGGTAGTGTGACTGTGTGAGACCCACAAAGCAGAAACTAACCATAGGTGCTATTTATCCTGTAAAATATTGCTTGATATCAAAATAAAAATATTGTGCAGTATAATATTTTTCATGCTTATAACCTGTACCGATATTATTAATGTCCCAGTAACGGTAGATTTATTTTATGAACGCTACACGGAAAAGTTCTTGTTTTTTGCATGAACATATTTTAAAGTCAGGAAGTGATATCGGGTTCCTTTTTAATCGGTAAAATGTCAGCGTTGCAGTCTTGGATTAATAACTTCAGTTTTATGAAAAAAAAGTGAAAACTTTAGGGAAATCCGTGCTATATAAAGTTTTTGAGTTTTTCAGGAAAAAACGCGGAGAAGTACTTTTTGTAATACATATATATTAAGTGATGTAGTGAAAAAGTCTGACAGCCAGTCTTACCAAACGGTATCGGGTTGTCCGGGTAACTGGGTTGAGGAGGTCAGATAGAGAGTCGCACCATGTAAAACACTGGTACTCAGCTGGATACGGTTAGACTGGAAGCTGATCCTAACATGATGATAATCGAGAGTTGAAACTTGATAAAAAAAAGAACTATGTAAGTATCCACTTATTATCTTCTATTTTATACTAATCAGTAAAATACATAAGTTCAAAAATTTATTTCGTGTAATCAAAAAGTTATCTTATATCCTCTTATTAAGGTTCAAAGTTACAATCATTGTAACATTTTCAGTTTAATTTTATCCTTTGCTTCACAAAGTTAAATCTGTTTCAGTAATTTTACTGCAACACACGTGTTTTGTAACTATTTCAGAAGTTTCAGTTTCGAGTTTTAGAATTTACAGTGTGGATATGAGAGAAATGAAATAATTGGTTTTATTTATGGCTCTGTGTTAAAACTTTGAACATGTGGTTTTAAAGATGGAAAATATAACTACGTGTAGGTTAATGGATATTTTTGGCGAAAGTCCAAGAAATCTAGATAAATAGTGTATATAGTGAGAGCGGAAATAAAGACATTAAACAAAAAAAGCCTATTCATTTCACTCGAGGATAGTGTAGCTTCTTACAGTGGAAGAATTTTGCAAATCAGTTCAGCAGTTACGGGACTTTGTGAGAGCAAACAAAAAAAAATCGTTATTTAGTTTACATTAGATACTTATATCATTTCGAATATTTCTGTAATACTTCCTATATGCAGTAGTTATCAATACTAGCATTATTACGTAATCAAATTAAGATAGCATAATATATATGGACAAACATAATTGCTAGGTTAGATTAGTTATAATGGTTAGGGTACAAAATACCATAACTCCATCCAAAAACTATCCGAAGTCGGTTTAATTAAGGGATGAGATTAAGTAACCCCAAAATCCACTAGGGAATAAGAGGTTGGTGTTAAAAGGATCCAATTAACATCTGAGTATATTTAAATAGCTGTCCTTAGCAGTATTTTAGGCACAGAAATAAAGGCTTCTAATTTAATATTCTGGACCGCTAATATAAAAGAGCATCGATCAGGCGTCGAAGTATTCCTCCGCATCACTGTCCTCCGGAATTGGCATAGGCTAATTGGCTTGAAATTAAAACCTGTAACTCGAAAAATTATAGCCGTCTTCAGTTAGTAATTTATTGTTATTCTTTATTGCACACTGAACAATACATAATAAAAATAATAAAGACAGTTTATGTACAAGTTTATTTACACGATTTATTATGAGTTTTGGGTCCATTTTATTGGAAAATTTATTTATATTTCATGTAGGTAATTTCACCATCTAATTAGATTTGGAACATGTGTCTGAACTTTGTAATGTTCAAATTACATAAATGACGAAGATCTTTCAAATGAGTAATCATCATAATGAGTTGAAATCGAGTTAAAATTCATACCCTTTTCAGCTAGTCTCTTAACAGCAATCGCTTTTCACCAATAATGTTCAAATCCAACTTACCTGTAAAGAAAGAAAAACAATCATTAATTGAGAGGCTCACAACGCATAAATTGTACACAAAATAATTTTTTTAATAAGCGTTTTACTTCAATGTTCAGAATGATTATTCATCGACAGAAGAAAATAAACTTAACCAAACAACAAAATAGACATTTACTAAACATTTTACCACACTATAAATCCCTATAAACAATACAGATAGCGAAGTAAATTACAAACTCCTAATGTATAGCAATTAAGTTCTAAGAACTAAATGGTGTCTCCCAAGGAACAATTTTCGGCCCAATTTGTTTACACTGCAAGCGTAGCGTTAATTCATGTTGTTAACTGTTGAAAGTTCGATAGAATTGAATTTGTCGTGTGATGTATTTGATTTGGATGTTTAATTAAGTTTAGAAGTGTGTGAGATAAAGGATTTGATTAATGTGTGGTTTATTTACTCAATTGAGGTAGATATTTGAGGAGATACTTAATTTATTATAAGGATATTATGTAAAAATGTACCTAATATCAGGCCAAGAAAATAATGTTAATAAAATTAAATCAGATTCTGTTGATTTTTATGCTGTCTTAATTATTCGTCTTGTAGTCATTTCTTTACTTATAGAGGTAGTTACGTCGACATTACTTATGTTAAAAATGTATGTGTCTTAGTTTGTCAAGTTACAGCTGAAAAAGCAACAAAATCAAAGAAATGGACAAGCCCCTAATAACAAAATTGCTAATATTATACGATTGGTATACCTTACGCAAGTAGCTACGAGAAATATCAGGTTTCTCCATGTTAAATGTGACAGGTCTCCAACCACAGTGTTATTAAATTATACCGTATAATAAGATTTTCCGGAGAGAATGGATGCGACACTATGTGGGTACCTACTATTTCAAGGTTGAAGTTCACCTATAGTTATAATATTGTTGCTATGTTTTGTTAAATATAAAGTCAAAGTAAATTATCCAAATTAATAAAAAATCATGGAGAGACTAACTTCTCATCTGTCTAGTCCTTTCCCAAACAAGTAGGCTATCAGAATTAAATATAACTGGATACAAGTATTTTTAATTATGCCTATCCCAATTTAATTCCCAGTTGACACTGAATAGAGTCGCAAAAGTCTCATCACAAAAACAGCAATGCTATGATTTCAGTTCATAACATTTCAAATGAGCGTCTGCTGAATCTTTGAAAAATATATTTTCAACCGCAAATCCTTATAAAGTCACGTACAAATGTCATATTTCATACAAGTCTGCTATTTAAAGATTCGTGATTATTATTCATATGCATACTTTATCAGCGGTTTCTACTAACACGCCGATCTACCTACTAATATAATAAAATAAAAAGGAGACATTTGTTTGTTTGCACCCTAAAGCTCCGAAACTACTGGAGCGATTTGGAAAATTCTTTGACTTTTGGGAAGCCAGACTATCCCACTATCCCCAAGTAACATAGGCTATATTTTGTCCGGATATGGGAAGAAGTTCCCCCAGGACGCAGGTAAAACCGCGGAATAATATCTAGCCTTTGCATAAAAGTAAGAAATATGTGTTTGTTATAAACCGGTGGTATTTAACAAAGGTACCTAAAAGGTACATTTCCATGGTAATTTGTATTGCCAGAATAAATATTAATTGTATTTGATTAACAACCAACCTATGCAAATATTAAGGGGTGTTTAATCCCATATGAGTTGCCATGAGAATGAAATACGTGGAAACAAAATGGAAACCTCATAAAATAATTATGAAGGATAGACCTAATACCCACGCTGTGTTTAGCGAATTTTCTAAGCGGCTGGTCGACGCTTCTCGTGACCAAAATGCTGGCTATTTATTACGTTGGACAAAGGATAAGCATTGCCATTTAACATAGTATAGCGTACCAACTTTTTGGCTCGATCTCAGCTGACAGCGATAGTAATCAAATTAGGTATGATTTTCACATGAAAAAGTTGAATATGAGTTCAAAGGTGAGGCACCATTTAACTATAAAGATAACCAAACCATAACAAGCCGTGTACTTCAAAATGGTCCGGTTATCTGGGCAAAGAAAGTCCAAAATTATGAGTCCCAAAACCGGGCTCAATTCTCCCATATATTAAAATGACCCAGATGATGGTATTTACAAAAGCCAACGTGAACGAAGTCGCATACAAAAACTAGTATAAGTAAAAAGAAAGTTTGTTGGCAAACATGTTTACTGCACGTTGTCGTATATTCTTGTCGCCGAAGATCGATTGAATATCGAGGAAGGCAAAGTTTTTGCTAACTCAGTTATTTTTTGTTTTTGTTTTTAAGGGGCTTACATATTTCTGTAGTTTTTGGGTCAAAGTGTGTAAAAGTATAATTTTATCGAATTGTATTTGAGTTTTTCTTTATGATATGGTAACTCTTTTTGTCACAATTTGCTCGAGGGTAGCAATTGGTAGCACCTAATGGTAGCTGGTAGCAATTAGGTAGCAACTCTCTATATGTATTTCGAGAGGATCGGTGAGTTGTGACAGGGGTCCTGACGCATACCCTAAGTTACACTTCCAAAATTGGTTATTAGTGACTTCACGACAGTCAAAATGTACAACGAAACATTAATGCCTGTCGAAGGCGTCAATTCACTGATTTCGGTGTGACAAGTATTTAAAGAAAACTGTAAGATATGTACTATCCGTCTCTGCTTAAACTGCATATTATGATAAAAGTGGAAGCGGACTCCAACATAGTTGGGAAAAGGTAAAGCAGATGATGTATTTTAAACTATGAAAATGACACCAAGACAAGTCTTCAAAAGATAATCTCTAAAACAGTCCATTGTCACATCCTACTCAATTTAACATACCTCACCACTATTTACGTCATCTTTTACATACCACTCGAATTTCCAGTCCATCTAAAATTAGACCTAGCTTTAATCAAATCACGCGTACATTCATACATGCCATTCCTCAACGTACGTGAAATGGAGCGAAATATCTACCACAGTCTACCACAAAGGAATTCCCATTCTGAGGGTTGACATACGGCAGACAATAAAGTGCACAGGCATGAAACTACCCGCATACAGAGGTAAAATAATTTAATTTTCATATGTTGCAGAGCTAAGAGTAGTTAAAAAACTGGATACACCATAGCCGGACTTTTTTCTACGTTATAATCATCTCGGATGTAAGTATAATGTGGTTCAAGATTCTACAAGCTTTTGATGGTACATTTTTAACTGATTTAAAAAAAGGTATGTGTGTTTGTCTGCGATTATTGTGTTTGGCTGCACCAATTTTGATGCAGTTTTCATCATAATATTTTTCAGACTTAGGAGAAGGTTTAGGTACATTATTAAAGTTTGTTGAATTTTTGTAAGTTTATTTGTCAAATGTGTGTTACGACGTAATTGAAAATGCATTAATGCGAGCTTAAACTTTTACAGCCTTACTTATAAAAGTGAATTAAATATAAGTAATACTTGGGCTGTTTAAGAAAATTCTTCCTTATAAACGTTGCTTAAGCATGTCTTAACTAACATTTAATCACTACTTGAGACTTAAGTAGTGATTAGTTAAAACGTTGCTTAGAAGGTGATTAGAGATTTTATAAGTCATCATCCTGCGAGCCTTTTTCTCAAACTACGTTGGGGTCGGCTTCCAGTCTAACCGGATGTAGCTGAGTACCAGTGCTTTACAATTAGAGATTTTATAAGTAAGGGGGTTATTTTCTAGGGTAATTTGTCAGACTTTTTCGCATACACATTAAATTCATAACGTTTCTTGTTGGTTAAATACTCTAAATAGCAGAGGCAGTATTGTGAAGGACTTTGAAGCCAAATTAATATGGAAGAGTGGTGTACCAGCTGTTTTCAGAACTTCTAAGTTTTACAAAGTAATTAAGAACTAAGGAATAGAGTGGTATGTGGGCGTACTGTTAAAGGAGATCTGTTGGTAAATACTTGGTATTTGACGGACGTTTTTGGTGTGGTTTAGACTATAATCTATACTAATATTATAAAGCTGAAGAGTTTGTTTGTTTGAACGCGCTAATCTCAGGAACTACTGGTCCGATTTGAAAATTTCTTTCAGTGTTAGATAGCCCATTTATCGAGGAAGGCTATAGGCTACTTTTTATGCCGGTACGCGAACTAGTTCCCACGGGATGCGGGTGAAACCGCTGGCAGAAGCTAGTTTATATAATAGAGCAGAAAAGGATTGTTTGTTATTTAGATGGAACAAACTTAGGAACTATTGGATTGATTTGAAAAAGTCTCTCATGTTAGATAACCCATTTATCGAAGCATGTTATAGGTTTTTTATACGGGTGTGTGAAGTATATATGTATATCACGGATGAAACCGCTGGTTGAAGCGGTTTGGAAATACTTTTCAATTGCAATCTTGTTAAGCTAAGCAATGGTTTGTTAAAGCCAATTTTTTATACTCGTTATGATTTCCGATAGTTCATCAGACCATAACCAAATTCATCTCAAAGTAAATACGTCTGCGGTTACAAATGCTTCTCTCAATAAAAAAGAACAGTTCTTTGTTATTTATATTTTATGATTTCTTATAATTTCACTTTCAATTTCTTAAAATATTAATATTAAAATTCTTATAATCACATTTACAATAATGTTTGTTAGGGTTTAAGAATATGTTCGTCTATCTATACTTTATACAAATACTAGCTCCCGTCAGCGGTTTCACTCGTATTCCGTGGAATTTATTCCTCTCACCTAGATAAAAGTTGCCTATGTCTTTTTGAAGGTTTTAGACTATCTCCAGTTCCCTCAGCATTTGGGTGAAACTGCGAGAAACAAGCTATTAACTGTAGGTAATTCATAACAAAAATAACTCTAGTATCTAATCCGTCTTGTCACGTTTCACTATTCAAGTAAGCCGTATACGAAGTAAAATTACATAAATATTCATTTGAGTGCAAAAGTCAGACTAACGCTTAAACTAGTCAGACATATTTCATAAGCAAATTAATGCTAGCTTTCAGACGAAGAAAGTTTTTGTACGATGAGTAGTTTGTGTTAAAGTCCATTATATGAATACAAAGAAAGTAAAAATAATTAGGTTTTAAGAATTAATGAGTAGAAGAGTATGCCTGTCTACAAAGTGTTTCGTACCTAATCACATTACATTAAATACGTTAATATACTGGTTAATATACATATATGTCAATAAGCACAAAGAAAAAAATAAACACGTAAAAAAAACTATTTCTTCAAACGTAGTAACTATAATAAAAATTTGCGAGAATTAGAACACCGTATAAGAGTCAGTCATTACAAACAACGTAAATTCTCCCCTGGAAACTGACAGCTGTCAACTGGTCGAAACATTCGATACTCCATATCTCTTTATCTCTGCTTTACACATGATTTTGTAAACAACTCTTAAGTACAATTGATAGCCAGTTATATAATTAAATAAGTACCATACAATCATATTATACAATATTTTATCTGTTTCGCAAATTCTTTTGCAAATCAGAGTAACATTGCGCGAGCAAAATCCTTCATTTACAGCGGTATACCATGAAAAGGCACATAACTAATTTCTCCTAAAGTATTAAAATATTAAATCTTTTTATTACAACCTTAAATGATTCTTAAGTATTACTAAATCTCAGTGAATGAGGCTGTTGAAGCCATTTCGGAACAGAAAGGGGTCAAAAACCGGGTTTTTTCGAAGGCCATTTATTTTGGGGTCTAAGTTTTGCCTTTTTATGCCTCAGATAAAATATAATTTTGGCCGAATAGAGGATAATTTTGAAAGATTTATAGCAATAATTCAACTGTGTGAAAACGGGGGAGTTTCAATCTGTCTAGCTTTTTCCCAAATATATTGGGGTTGGCTTCCAGTCTAACCGGGTTGCAGGTTTGTACCAGTGTTTTACTAGGAGCGACTACCTATCTGATCTCCTCAACCTAGTTACCTGGGCTACCTTTCTGGCTTGTCTACCCGTAACGACTGCCAAAAATGTAGTTGAAAAATTGTAGATATTAATTTTTGGTTTGGTTCAGGAAATAAAATGAAAGATTAAGAAGGGATTTAAAGATAGTCTTTAAAGATATAATATATCATAAAGCATCGATAAAATAATCGCTACATTTCTGAAGTTTCATTGACCAAGCATGCGGTATTATTACGACAATAACTGGTGTTTTGTGAATTAATGATAAATATTATTTCAAGGATGTTATACTGAGCCAACGGCCGGACTTTCGCTCAGTCATGTTTTAAGATCGGTACAAGATATAAGATGAAGCGGTAGCGTTTTTATTGTAGGAAGGTACTGGTCAAATAAGTGTAAATTATGTTTTGATATAACAACTTACACAGACATCAATTGATGTATAAACTCATAAACGATTGAATAGAAAAATAACAATATTTTTTAACGACTTAAAAAAACAAGATTCTCTGTTTGACCTGTATGTTTGTATACAATGTATGTTTGTGAAATATTATCTCACTTTGGGCTGAACAGAGTTTAATGTGGTTTAAAGCGTATGTGTCTTACTATTATCTTACTATTATTATCTCACTTAGGAGTAAATGTTAGGTAAAATTGAAACTGAAGTCAGTTTTATTTTTTGTATTTTTTCGTTTAGTTTCCAAGTGTAGTCCCAATCCCAAATTACAGCATGTATGTGACAGAGAGGTAGAACCAACCTCATACCATCTTTTGCCCACAAAAATATAGGTCACCTTAACTCATCATAATCGAGTTACACATATACAAAAACAAAAGTAAATCTCACCCAGCAAGCAGGAACAACAAAACAACTTCATGTCAGAACAAATTAGTCCATGAACCCTCTCTCGACATTTCAAGGGAGACCTTAGAGCATTGAACCAACTGGGGACGCCATAAACACGAATCTCTAGTCTGCCAATTCATGCGCTAAAGATGAGGCAACTGAGTACCAAATGTTAGCTTATTCCAGTATTTTCGATCACTCAAATTTTCAAAAACAATCATAAACTTGCCGCCGAAATCTATTTTTTATAGGCACATGCCTTGTGTGTTTATAGACACACATATGCATTGTAAATGTTAGTCAATTTTCCGCGGTTTCCCCCGCATTCCATGGAAAATACAGCCCATACCATACTGGGATAAAATATAGACGACGTGATTACGAATAATGTAGCCCAACAGTAAAAGAATTTTACAAATCGGTTTAAAACTTTCAGAGCCAAAAAAATATATTTTTCCTCTTTTTCATGTTATATTAACCTTTTAGCAGAGGAGGCTCAAAAGTTTCGTCTCCGGTACGTCAGATACTCTAAACTGAAAGGCAGACCAATAAAAAGTTCGGCATACCAAAGTGGAGTTTTAGCAAAAGCTTTCGGAACTCGTCAAAGGCAGTTAGTAGTTTGTTAGGTAAACTAATAAAGTTAAAACTGTTTGTTACCTGAATTATGGGGTGTTGAATAGTTTCACTTTTGTTAGTTTGATGAATTTTGGTTTGGAGTATGTATTGGATTGTATATATTTTTGTTGATGATGTTTTATTATTTAGTTATAAGAGATGCCTATCAGTTAGTTAATTGTGTTTTACCTATATAAACGAAGTAGTAGAGTAAGAGTTAGTAGGGTATGTGAAATTGGTCAACAAAAATAACTGGAAATTAGTTCCACTACACATAAGAAGGAATAAATGTATATTGTGGTGTGTGAATCTAGAGGTGAGAATAATTTTAATTTTTAGTTGTTTGTAAGGACTTATAATTTCTCACTTATTACTTGATTTAAAATACCTGGTGGCTAAGTTGTGGGTAATAATATTTTTTTCGATTTCGGCTTTATCATCGTTATTTTTAAATTTCCAACTTCAGACGGAAATCTTCTTCAGGAGTAAAAAACAAAACATATTAATTAAACAATCTCTCACATCTTATTACTTGCGCCGTACCAGTGAAATAGCCCGTGCGCAGGCGTCGCTAATGTTTGTGTTACTCTTGGTTTTATTTCTGGTGCATCTCCTTTTAAGGAGTTAATTATGTTTCATATCTTTATGCTAGAAAGTGCATATTTTGTGAATTTTATCCCGGCTCTTTTAACATTTGCTCTCACTCTGATTTCAGCCATTCGACGAAGATGTGAGTACTAGGATTGACTCCCGTTCTCCTCAGTTATCCGGGCACCCCAATCAGGACTGATTGTCAGACTTGCGACTGTTTGTCTGACCTCCACAATAGTCGCCCAGGTAACCCGATGCTCGTTGGTAAGATTGTTTATCAGACTTCTTGGCTGTAACGACTGCCTTTTAAAAGCCGGGACAAACCAAATAAATATGCTTTCCGAAACAAACGGTATATAGGTACTATGTATTTCCTCTAAAAGCTAGTCCTTTTCACACCTAAACAAGACAAATATATTTTTCTACCTTTCCCTTCACTCACCCACTTTCATCACAATACCTTCAATTATCATTTATTTAACAAAATTGTTGACTAAAACCTTCGCAGTTTCACCCTACAGTCCTAGTGTAATGTTAATAGCCATACATTTGCGTAGAAACTTTCTGTTAGCTTAACATAGTAACCTTCAAAGTTATGAACTCCTGGTACTTCTGCGTTAATTTTGTTTGTCTTAGGTGCAATGTTAAGTTGAAAAGTCAATATTTCTTTGTAAAGGAACATTGCTTTATGTGTTTTGTGTATTTTATAAAGGATTTTTCAAAAACTGCACTGTTTGCTTATTTAATGTTGCGTAAAGTTTAGTTACCTACTTATGGTTGATATGAGAAAGTCTAGCAAAAAGGAATAAACCTATATTTACTTTACTCAATACATACTATGTTCTTTTAACAACACACTGTAGTGTACGAAATATGCACTTAATAAAAGTTAATAATCCATTTTTTCTGCCTAGTATCCTACAAACTTAGAGCGGTTATAACACACCCAAGTCTCCTAATAACCAGTGAAAATTATACCCACACCGAATCTACATACAAACAACTAATTAACGTAAGACAATAAACACGTAAATAACATAATCAGACGACCCGACTGTCCTTACTTCGGTATATTCAAACGGCCCATATTGTCTGAAATGTCTCCCTGTACGGTCATAATACGACATCGTGCCGAGTGAACCGAAATAGGTACAGGGACGGATTCGTCTTGATCAGGTTGGGCCCCACATCTTGGAGCCCGGGTCCCGGATTCAAATCGAAACACATGGAAGCTCTAGTGGTCTGACTGAATAATTCAAGACTAAAGAAAACGTCAAAATGTATGTCTGGTTCTTATAAATAAGAGGGGAGTCGTTTCGTTAATGGATAGTTGATTGTTTTAACTTTTATTCTATAAGGTAACAAAAATATTACTGTATGTATAGAGTATTCGATTTTTGCCTTTGAGTCTCGAAAAGCCATTTTCCACATTATCGTTAAAAAATAATTTCCACTGTTGCACCCGCATCCCGTGAGATCTATTCTGCACATCTAGATAAAAATAGCCCTCCTTGAAAATTGGGCTGAAACACTAAAATTTGAGCACAGTTTTATTTTTCTCAATCCGTACGAATAATCTCTAAGATCAGCGTATTCAAAAAACAAACTCTTCCGCTTTATAATATTAGTATAGTTTTCTAGGGCCTCATTCTTAACAATCCGGCCCTGGATGGCCACTATAGTATTTAACGACATAACTGGGTTAGGCCGAGGTAGCTTCTGAGATTTGGTCGTTGTTACGTCATTTCGGGACTTGAGGCTTTGGGCGCCTAAGATGGCCTCTGTAGTTTGGTGCTGATAGTTATAAATGCAAAATGTTGGTTTGTGTTGCAAACGGATTGTATTTATAATCTAATTTATGTAATAGACAAAAATATAAATCCAAAAATTACCAGTATGTTTGATTTGTTAAAATTTGTATGTACTATTCTATGTATAGTGAGTATAGTATAGTGAGTGAGCATTTACTTTAAATAGTATAATTTTTTATTCCTCCAACTTATCTTCTTGAGCATTTCGGGATCATTTGCATGGAATTCTTCAAATTTTGCACAACATAGGTATATTTTAAAATTTGTTTTACGTATTATGTTTCGCACGTTGTAGCTATCAATATTTTATCTTTCTAGCTTTTCTTCCCTTCCTAGTCTTTTTTACCTTTGAAAATTACCGGTTTGTTTGATTTGTTACAATTGTGTTACATTATACTATATACAGATTGAGAGCATTTACTTAAAAGATTATAATTATTTATTCCGTCAACTTGAGACTTTCGGTATTTTTTTTATCCCGTATAGGTTTTGCGATGTATCAATATTTTGTCTTTCTTGCTTTTCTTCCCTTCCTACTCTTTTTACCTTTCTTTCATACAAGATGGTTACGACCTCACATCTACAAATTCCTTCCTAGCTGAAGATAACGTTCCTTTTCTTATAATATCTTGGCACAAACCCTCTTTGTAATTTTCTTGTATATTACGCATTATGAGACTGCCGACGTGTGATATAGCGTTAATTGTACGGCCGCCATATTGTGCGACAGTGCCAAGTTTGGCTTTACTCGTTATATTACAATGCTTTTGTTATGCTTGCTTCTGTTCTATAATGCGTGTTGGTTAATGCAGTGTTTAGGGCTTTTTTTCTTGGTAAGAGGTTGCTGTTTATTTATGTCAGTTAACGTGTTTCAATTGTCTTTGTTTTACAATAGAATAGATATGCATTTCTTCCTCATTATTAAGCACCTTCTTCAAATCCTTGTATACTTTCTGCGGAGTTTATTTTGTGTCATACCTATTCATATACTATGTTATACATATTGAGAAATGAGCCTTTTTAACGCAAAAACCAATGAATGGATTTTAATGCATCTTACCTCCCCACTCAGAGACATTTTAATGGTTACTTAAGCCTTTCCTTAGTGAAGGATTTGTATGACATTCCGTCACTAAGGAGTGACTTAAGTAATCGTTAAATGTCTCTGAGTGTGGAGGTTAGCACTATAGCGTATGCACCAGAATTACATACTTATAGGCTACGTAGATATTTTTAAATAAATGCATGTCAAATGATTGTTTTATTTCTAATTCTTACAAGTCCGTTACCTAACTTCATAACAACTCAATTTTTAAAGCTTTGACCTAAAATCAAACATTTCCTCCACACAAAAAATACTTAAGTTACCTATAAAGCCAAGGTTACAATACTTGAACATTAAGTTATTCTCGACACACCGCCGAACTAACTTAAGTGCGTCTTCGTAAATACTTATTGATACGCAAAAGTTTTGTCTTTTCATTACGTCGGTGTGTTACCGGCTTATTGGTTTAGAAGTTTTGAACGTTCGGTGATTACCGATATATTTGGGAGTTTTTTGTTCGAGTATTTTGTAGGATAGTAACTGGAGTGGAATATTTTAGTATTTTATGTAATAATTTTCGGAGAAGCCAGGCATCGTTCGGGTGTACCTCTTCCTAAGCTACCATTGGTAACACTCTTGATGAAAAACTTATGAAAATACGTGTAGTAGTTTTTTAGTTTCGTGTTTTTAATATTTGATTTAATTTTATTGGGATTTTTTACAGTTTATTAAGTTAAGGAATAAAAGCGCTTACATTTTACAATAGAAGACTTTCCGCGAATTGTACGGTAGATTGAAAAAGAGGATGAATCTTGAAATCGCGCTACGGGGTTTTTGACATACGTAGAAAAAAAAAAAACACTTAGTATGTAGTGGTTTAGGTTATTGGGAAATATTTTTTTGGAAAATGCAGTGTGAAACTTAGCTTCGTAGATGTTAGGTAGTACATAATAAAACCCTTCTTTCTTTCTTCTTACTAAGTTTATCTCAAGGAAAAAGATTGAAATAACTAGGTAGACTGAAAGCCCGACCTGGATATAGGCTAATAATAGTTCAGAGTCGTCAATGTAACAAGAACATCATTGTTGAATGATTACGTTCCGGCTAAAGAAAACTAACAATAAACGTGAGAGATAACTATGTTAGCTAAGTTTCTAATGAAACTGTGTGACGTAAGTTTTTTTAACTTTCGTTGTTACTTAGTAAAGGAAGAAAAGCTTGAAGGTTGTGGATCGATGAGAACTATAATTGGAAGGACTGTTGAATGTGGCTATTTATCTATGATCATTTCAGAGAAAAAAATACTAAGATCACTGACCTCATACATGTCAGATTTCTTAAAGGAACTGTTTGCTTTGAATTTTCACGTTCAATTTTCAAGCAAACCAGTCTAACCAAGGGGTATTGGGTTGAACTGGTAACTGGGTTGAGGTGGTCAGACAGGCAGTCGCTTCTTGTAAAGCACTGGTACTCAGCCGAATCCGGTTAGACTGGAAGCCGACCCCAACATTATTGGGAAAAAGGCTCAGAGGATGATGAATTTTCAAGCAAACAGTTGTTATGAGAAAAGCGGACTTTTATGGAGTCGGTGAATTTGAGCTCAAGAAATTCATGATCAATAATACGGTTTAAAAATATTCTGTGTCAATAATATGTCAATTTTTGTCTCAATATGTCAATGTCCCTCTTTTTTAAAGGGATTCCGTAATGCACAAGGAAAAACCGGAACTCTCACAAGATGGCTTTGTGTCAATCTGTCTTAAATCTTTGTCATGTGAATACCTCGAGGTATCGAGATGAATGGTGACTTAATACTTAGTTTACTTATGTCTACCATCTCAAAATTTTTTGAAAAAAATCAACCTTCAATTTTAATCATCTTCTTATTGGCATTGCCATAAAATCATCAATACAAACCCAAACAATTTGTATACCTTCAAAGAGTGATATTGGCTCGCTCAATGTACAGTCAACTTCAGGTCAGTGGTAACAGTTTTATAGGAAAATCTTACTTATTACTATTGAGCTAAGGTGCATGACAGTTACCACTGATGTGCGGTCTACTGTACCCACCATATGCTTGCACTTCACGAGACCAAATACCACTATTTACAACTCAAGCCAGCATGAAAATCAAGCTATTTGTGCCCAGCTTTTTTCACTGAAATACGAGTACAAATCCAAGTTTACAATATTTGTATGTAAATACGAAAAACCGAAAGTATGTGACCGTGATGTGAACCCATTTGAATTTTATGGTCGGAAAAACAACACACAAATTTCCCATGGATTAAAGGATGGTTCGGAAAAGGAAATAAACGGGATATTCATTTGGTGAAATGCTTCGGTAAATAATGGAAGATTAATCCTCTGTGGACGAGGATTTGGAAAAAGGGAATTGTGTGAATGTTTCTCTATAGTGTCTTATATAGTGTACTAGCTGTTTACTGCGGCATCACCTACTTCCAATGGTTTTTTTTGACGCACCCGGGTAATAAGTAGTAAGACTTGTTAAGATTAGGCTTCCTTATTAAATGGACTGTCCAACCATGTAAATATTTTTCAAATCGGACCAGTAGTTCCTGAGATAAGAGCTATCAAACAAATAAACTGTTCAGCTTTATAATCTGAAGTACCCCTATGGATGAATATACAGTTCTAAGTATGTATGTAGGTAATGAACCTAAAGTGACTAGTATTTTAGGAGAACATCTTAAATAAATACATGTTTGCTAAGGTATTTACCTACATTACCGAAGTATTTCTAAGAAGCACACTGCAGACAAAACAGTCTGCCGATAGTTGGCCCAATGGTTGAATTACAATTTATTTTGAAGATAATTCCTTTACCTGTATAAATATTTTAAACAAATATGAGAGATTTATCAATCGTATATATAACAAAAAAATATGTAGCTTCCTTTGGTTTTAAAATAAATATATTTTTGAGGACAGTCATAGTTTTTAATTCTTCTGATACCTGCCAAATACCTGAATCATTGTAAAGTTCGCACTACCATTCATCTCCATACTGATTTATGAGCCCAAACAAACTATCGGCCGACTAAAAGTATGCGGTGCACAAAAGCTCTAGGTAAGTGTAAAACTTTTTGCTTAAAGCCATTCATATGTTTTTGTGCTTACTCATAGAACTTTCACTTAGAAGCTTAGAAGCTAAGTTATTAAGTGTTTTAGGTCACTGGCAAGTATTAAACAGACGTTTTTTGTTAGTTTACCGATGAAATGGAAAGGTGAATGTTTGCGGTTTTTTATTTGAAGTTGGTAAATATTGTTGGAGTATTTTGTGATGTTTTTTATATGGTGGGTTGCATGTTTCAAGTATTCTAATGCCCAGTACCTTTAATTATAAAATTCGTTTTGCTCACGGATGGGTTTTGAAGTTGTTCCAACGCGACGAGATGCAGGGCTAAACTAAAAAGGGCGGAAGATAACATAACCAAATATAAATAAATATTGTAAAAATTGTCCTCACGTAAAGTAATTAGTCATATAGGTAAATAAATATAATAAACTATGCAAATGCATTATTCTCTAAGTTAACTACGTTATCCACATTTTCATAATATTTTTTCCAAAAACATCCAAATAAAGTTAAAAATAAAATAAAAAAAGGATTTCTTATACAAATGTATTTCCTTGTTTATCAAACAAGAGTAGGGATATAACGTTTATATAAATATTAAAGCAAGTTACAGTGTTGGTTACCGCAACAAGTTTCAGTAAATACGTTTTTCTTTGCACACGGAATTCTGTAGTGTTTTGTGAGCGTGTTTAGGGGAACCACATTTTCGTTTTAATGGAGGATTTCTAGAGACAATATTGTCTAATTGTGGTTCGAGTTCCTCATTATTTTTAAAAATTATGTTACGTTTTCTCGCCTCTAGTGGTAATTACTGCCTGTACCAGGATAAAAAAATGTGTACGTGCCTGTTACTCGGGAACACAGTATCTTTTCAACAGTGAAAGAAATTTTCAAATCGGTTCTTTAGTTTCGGAGTCTTAAGGGAACAAACAAACAAATTAGAACAGATTAGGATTCTCTGTTTTCATGGTCACCCTAACAAAGGAATAATGTGATGTAACCCATTTGCACTTAGATTTAGCGGTCAAAACACTCAGATGTGTTTTCATTCGCATTTGTAAGAGAAAAGCGGATGAATGACAGTTGTTCATTTAATGCTTCCTTTATTTATCATAGGAAAAACAACTATTGAATGTATTTGCCACAAACATCCTTTTTCAACTAATAATGATGAATCTAAAACAGATTCTATGTGTTTGTTAAATTTTCACAGTAAAATTACTGCATAGTCTATTCCTAACTATGCTGGGGTCGGTCCAGTCTAATTGATTGCAGCTGAGTACCAGTGTTTTACAAGGAGCGGCTCTTCATCTGATCTCCTCAATCCAGTTATCCGGGCAACCTGATACCCCGTACTAAGATTGGGTGTTAGACTTTCTGGCTACGAGCTCCTTCCCAACTGATTAATACATTATTTTTTTTTATCTTGATGATCCAATTCCATGCGTACACATCTGTAGAGAGCAGATCCAAATCTTGTTTTACCTACAAATGAGATATCTAATTATAACTTATTATCTAACTGTCAGACTAAGATTACCAATTGCAGACTGAACAGTCAGCCGACAGTCGACCGGGATGGGATTCTACCTATTCTTCTTCATACTGATTTATGACCCCAAACAAACTATCGGCCTACTAAAAGTTTGTTGTGTGTGTTCTCTACCTATTTTTAGTCAAATCAAAACAATTTTGTATCGCTTCAAAAGTTTCTCAACGCGCCTAAGCTTTTAGCACTTTCATTTTAGGTAAGTACAATATTTTGAATAGCTGCCTCTCACGTTTAATGGATTGCAAACCATTAGTTTATCTTTAGCAAAACGATTTATATTATATATCCTTGAAATTTATTTGAAGGTTAGTAGGTCTTCAGACCAAAATCTGGTCTCTTTACTTACCTACTGATGTGAAAAGTACAGTCGGGTAAAGAAAATTTAAATATAAAAGTTTTTTTGTCTGGCCGTACCTTCAGGCTATAATTTCAAAAAAAATATGACAGTGAATGAAACTTCAGTAAAAAAACTATAAAGTAATCCATAGGCCTTTTCTGTTACTGCAGAATTCTTCGAAAAAGTTTCCATGGCCCTGGTACATAAAAGGCTTAAGAAAGAACATGGTGGGTTTTAGTCAGTAACAGCCTTACTACATAAAGTTAAACATCTGTTGAACACTTGTCTAAAAAAAGTGTAGCTGCAAAAATTGACCTTATTTGGCTGCAAAATGAACCATATGTCAACGTCATAATTTGACATTTTTTTAGACAAGGCATAAACTGGCGTTTAAAAGTTTTTGTGGTAAGACGGAATCTGTTTTTTTTAGACAAGTGATCAACAGGCGTTTAAAAGTTTTTGTAGTAGACTCCTTCACGCTGCTAACTCACACCGGGAGGAGTCATTTGATGATTTCCCGTAAAAAGGACCTTCTCTGTTTGTAAAATAATTCTGTTAAAGCTACGGAATTAAGTTTAGATAACATTATAAAATTAACACCTACTTTACAGGCACTTGCAGGTAACACAGGGTTCATGAATTATTCAGTAGCAGGCCCAGGCTAGTTTATCACAATTTAGCGAAACTAATTATCTAATCATTGTATATCTTTGTAGGGTGCTAGAATATTTAGCGCTTGGTGTTTAGTGGCACGGATTTGTGAAGTAAAATAGACCTGCTTTTTTCGTTGGTCAAGATATTCTAAAAACAAAACCGGTAGGAGAAGTAAGTAGATTATAATATTATGTATGTAAAGCCTTATACTTATGTAAGATGCTGGATGCAGGTCGCCTCCAGCAGGTATCTGCGGAAATCTAAGGGGGAGGCCTATGTTCAGCAGTGGACGTCCTATGGCTGAGATGATGATGGTGATGATGAAAGCCTTATTTATATATATGTATTGCCTCTATTTATGGCCTGGATTGTTTTTCATATTAGAAAAACCAATAGCATATAACACCTTTATGTATTCGTAACTCCATGACGTTTCAGTCTAGACAATTTTCTTTAAACAAAGTTAAATAAATTAGCCTCAGACGGCTGCTTATCTAATGGTTGTAAGCACTGCAAAATTACGTCTTAAGTTTACTTCAAAGGTCAGATAAAATTTCACTTTATCTATAGAACTGTCTATTGTCTACCAGACTCTTCATCTACCGAGCCTTTTCACAACTAAGTTGGGCTCGGCTTCCAGTCTAAACGGATGATACCAGTGTTTCACAAGGAGCGACTGCCTATCTGACCACCTCAATCCAGTTACCCGGGCAAACCCTTGGTTAGACTGGTTGTCATACTTACTAGCTTCTGATTACCCGTAACGACTGCCAAGGATGTTCAATGACAGCCGGGACCTATAGTTTTAGTTTGCCATCCGAAACACAGTCATTGGTGTCTAAGATATACTTAGAAAGTACATACAAACTTAGAAAAGTTGCATTCGTACTTGCCTGAGCTGGAATCGAACCCGCGCCCTCATACTCGAGAGGTCGGTTCTTTGCCCACTAGGCCACCACGACTTTACAGCCGAAACTAGAACTATCGGACAAATATCAACCAAAGGTACTAACGAGGGCTCGTAGTCTGACCGTTGTCAGTCTTCCAAGCTACGTTTTACAACAGAACTCTTGTTTCCAATTTAAATAAAACCATGACATGCAATTCCATGGAAATGTTACCTGAATTCTATCTGATAAGCATTTTCTCCTAAAACGTTTATAGTACCTACCTTTGGAGCTTGGGCCTTATTTACATGATTATTGTACCTTTTGTTGGCGTTTTCTTAGATTGTATCGGAAAACTTACCTGTTTTGTATAGATCTAGGTATGTTTTGTGGCTGTTTTTCAACCTATGTAACTTGAATTTTAATATTTAAGACAGTTAATGTGCATGATAAAAATTAAGTCCAACTTTTTAACATAGCAATGTAAGTTAGATAACCACAAACAATGTTAGAGACTTTTCCTATGCACGGAGTCCTATATGTTCGATACCTGGGTTGTGCAAAAATTTCTATATGAGCTTTGAGACACACTAAAGTCAGGATTTTACAAGTTGGTGGCGTGACACCCCTAGGTATTGGAGGGTACCTAAAGAGTCCCAACTGTTATCTATTAGCTTTTGTTTTTACAATTTACCATTAGAAATTGTCAGGTGTATTAGAGATCATTTTGACAGTATAGAGCTTGTAAGACGTAACTTACACAGCGAAACAAAGTTCAATATCCTATGTCTTCAATACATTGGGGTACCTGGAAGTTCTCTCAGACTTATGTTAGTTAAACCCTTAATGGTAAATGCTTGTACTTATACCTTTAGCCGGTCTTACACAACTATTGAATTAAAGTATCAAGTTATTCCATACACGTAGGTAATAACACTTAGAAACGTATGGGAAATTATTGCCAGAGTTGTTAGTACCGTTCTTGGGGTTCACGGTTTGAAACCTGGTTCGTTTTGTGGGCTATACTTTTCAAAATTCTCTGATTCGTATTTTCTATGGTCATCAAACTTCTGTTACAGCCTTTTTATCGTCCCACTGCTGGGCACAGGCCTCCTCTCACACGGAGAAGGAATGAGCATAAATCACCACACTTGCTCAATGCGGGTTGGTGATTTCAGACTTTATAGTCCAGGTTTCCTCAAGATGTTTTCCTTCACCTTTTTATCAGCCGTTGGTGTCCAAGTCGTGGTGGCCCAGTGGGTAAAGAGCCAACCTTTGGGTTCAATTCCAGGTCAGGCAAGTACCAATGCAACTTTTCTAAGTTTTGTAAGTTTGTATGTACTTTCTAAGCATCAAACTTCATAACTTTAAAAATCATCTTCAAAAATACTACCCATTTAAAACCAATAAGTAAACGTAGGTCAAAATCAGTTCGAGTTCAAGTTATCGAAAATATGAAAGAAATAAGAAAAATAAACAAGGATCAAGAATATCGATTCCCGAATCAATTTATTCACAGTTCCATTAAAGATACGGAGAAAAAAGTAAATATTTTACTAAACCAAATCCCATTACTATTTGCCTTAACCGTGAAGCAAGGTAACGTAATGAGGGAAGAAAGAACTGAGATTAGAAATAAGGTATAGAGCGCACAAGATGGGTATTTGATACAGTCTAAAACGGAAACGAAAATATGTATGAAATGTTCAGGAAACTGTTCTAAGAAATACTTAGTATTTTATGTGCAAAAAAGAATAATAATTAAAAATACATTGTATACGTTAAAAGAATTAAAATTTAATGACTAAGTGAAATGTGTTCCACGCTTCTTGACTTCCTTATAATACTCTATACATTATCAAATACATTTAATTTAAATGACTTAAATATGGTTCCTCTATCAAATTTCTCTATCGCTTTAGGGTTGGCTGTAAGAGAACTCAATTCTGGGTTAAGCCCGTTGTACACAAACTGTTTTTGTTCCTTGTGTATTAATTGTTAAGTGTGCAATAAATAATAATAATAAGACACCGACACTTTAAACATAGTTTCTAATGCTTTTTCCATCGTCATCATCATCTGCATAGCCTTTTCCCAACTTCCTTTTACCACTATCTTAATCTGAATTCGGGCTCTATTTCTCTATTCATACTGAACTGCAATACCCCAGGGCTATTTGATCAACCCTTTTCTATAACAATGCAAACTCACAGCCCATTATTTATACATGTTGATGGAATTATTTGTGTTGCCTTGTATTGTTATTAAAACTACCATAAAAGTTAATAAAGTAATTACTAAAGCGGTAAAAATATGTCAACAGTCATCCGCCTAGCCTTTTGCCAACTATATGGATATAAGCTTCCAGTCTGATTGGATGCAGTTGAGTACCAATGTTATAAAGGTTTTCGATCAGAGGTCATCATTAGCAAGGCAACCCGACAATGCTTGCTAAGAAAAAGATTGGCTGTCAGGCTTTCTGTCTTCTAGTTATCCCGTAACGACTGCCAAAGATGTAGCCAATATGCGTTCTAAAGTTCAATTTACGAAACTCAATTACCGACTGTTTAAGTCAACTGAATTCCTGACACAGTCTCGACGTAAAGACATGAAGCTACTGCAGTCAGTCTCTTCAATCGATTTTCAGCTTTATCCCCAAAGCATAAGGTACAATGTTGATTGGAAAATACAGATTAGTGTAGCCTGTACATACAAATACATTTTGCATCAACAATTTTGAAGCTGAATGTCGTAACATCTGTGACTGAAGTCAAAGGTTAGACTGACGAAGGAACTGGTGGGTTTCTAGTGTTCAGAGGTATTATTCTGAAATAGCCATTTACGTGAGAATCATACGTATGTGGCTATTTTGGTTTCGACAGTAACATTGTTTGATTGTGTGGAATAAAATATGAGAATCATCATCATCATCATCATCAGCCTATCGCAGTCCACTGCTGGACATAGGCCTCTCCAAGTGCACGCCACTGAGATCGATTTTCGGCTTCTCGCATCCAGCTCCTGCCAGCCGTCTTGCGCAAATATGAGAATAGTAATATATAAAATTAGAGTTTGATTGTTTGTTTGAATTTGACTGCAAGCAATGTTTTTCGGGTGCGCAAAATTCCTGTGATCATCATCCTCCGAGCCTTTTCCCAATCATGTTGGGGTCGGCTTCCTGTGAGATGTGGTTAAAACAGCTGGCGGGAGCTAGACAATAATAAATCTACGTCTACTAATATGGTGTCAAATATATCCACACCTTACAATCTCCGAACGAAAAATAACTCATTTAACAAAGCGGCAATGAAATACTCTCACAGTTACTTGCTTTTTCAACAATACTCTTACTTTCGAAATCATTATCAGGTTAACCAATGTCAGGGTCACCATTCATACCGGCAATGACTTTGATTTTAACCACGTAGTTAATGTTATATTAGTGACCACAAATTATGGGTATTTTTTATAATGCTTCCTGTTCAGATTTTTACTTTCTGATTGATTAGGATCATTAATCATCATAATACGAGTAAGTGCTATTCAATTCTATTCAATAGATATGTATGGTTACCTTAATTTATGAGTGAAAAGGAATAAGTTAGACTGTATTGACGTGATATCTGTGAAAACCTGTTGCAAATAAATAATATGAATATGAATATGAGGTCAAAACCAAAAAAAAAACAAAACCTATGTGCTCCTTAGACTTTTTGTTCTTCTAACTAGGTCACACATTATCGGTGAAACTTCCTATAACTACACACACACACAGGGTGGTGCTTTTATTAAATATCCTTTATTTACATGTATATATAATTGAGGTTTTGCCCTCCTTTATAATATCCATTAGCTTCCTCCCACGGTTTTCTGCTTGTGGTAGAAATTATTTTGCAGTCGCAGATAAAAAAATGCTCAATAAAAAGGCTATGTAATACTGATTGTTTTTTTCAGATCCGACTCGTTGGAATTAGCATCTTTAGTAAACAAACATAAGAACTCTTCACAGTCATAATAATTTAGTGTAGATACAGTTCAAGTTCAAGGTCAATCCTCAAACTCTCACATTTTATATTCAATGAATTAACATTTTATTACAGCCTCAGTTATTTTACTGTACTACCCAAAATTTGCAATCCAATGGCTCGTAGAGACGAACCAGGCATTTGATTAATATCCGACTGGGAATTTCAATGAAAACATTGATTTATTTCCTTTGAAATACCGATGAAATTATTTGTCATTCCGCGACTATTTTGGGATTTCAAATTGCAAGGTTTAAAAGCCATTGATATCTCCATTATTTGTGAATTGCTGAATACAAAGTTGTGGGATGCCGCAGGGCAGCGTTTTAGGCCCTTTGTTTTCTGATTGATGATCTTTGGTTTTGTTTAGAGTTGAACTTAAATACGAAAATATTGTTACGAGGAAGATAGATGTGTTTAAAGTCTTTCATCAAACAACTACTGTTGAATATGGCAGTCTTTTGAGTTATTGAACAAAAATGCGATCGATCATCAGTCACAGTAGTTTGCAGGTTCGATTCCCATATTCTTATTTCATTTATTTCTTTCTTTATTTCAGGCATCTAGAGCGTTTCACATAGAACATACTTGGATGTACAACAGTGGTTTCTATGCATAGTTAGAATAAAAATTACAAAAAAAAAGAATAGTTTTCGAGTAATCTGTAACTGCAACAATTTCACACGATTATCTAATAACCCACTACATCAAGATAAGCCATCCATTAAAACATTCTTCCTTCCGTTGCTCATAATTAGTTTAGGTAAGACACGGAATCCGAGCATTGATCGTGAAGCCACAGTGAAAGTGAATGCCGGCCGTATGAAAGTCGAGCGATGTTAAACACTGACAGTATTTGGTTTGTCTTGTTTTTATTGTGGAGTGTTGATCAGTTTAGTTAGGATGGCAATTTTGTTTCTTAATAGGTACATCGTATTTAGTACTTACTGCCAGTGTATTTTCGAATTTTCGTGTCGATATTTTTAAGAAATATTGAAATCCAGATTTATATGGATTTTGATGTGCCTTCTGTAAAATAAATAATTACTTATCTTGTAGTATTTTGAAATAATTTCCTAAAGGGAAGGAGGTTTTTCTGTATGTTTTTATGTGGTTTTTTTTGGAGTCCAGATCAGAATCGACAAGAAACATTAAAAACCAACTGACCATCCATCCTCAACTTATCAAAAAAATCAAAATACATTTATTTTCACCCTACATTAGGCCTTAATAATACCAAAAAGACTAACATATGTACATATCACTAACAATGTATGCAGTCAAATAAATCAAACCTACATACACCTACTTTCAAAGCTCACAATACATAAGGAGTGGGTCGATAGCACCACAGTTTTTCAAGGTCAACAGTGTCAAAACCGCCCACAATTTTAACATGCCGAGCTCATCAAGGTCATATTATTCACCCTTGTTGTGAATAAACTTTGATAAAGTGTAGTAGAAAGGCAGAATTTTCAACTAAAAGGGTTCTCATTTCCTGTCCCTTTCTGATGGAGTTTCGTAATTAGGGTCCTACTTTGTTGTTTGGTAGTTTGCTGAACTTATCTTGTGACCTATATCTCAAATTGTAGGGATGATAAATTAGTGTGCGTATTAACATCCAAAGAAATAATGCGGATAGTTTTTTGGTCACGTTGTCACGTCCAAAAACTTTGTCATTGCTGCCCTTCTGGTACTCCATGTATGTACCGAATAATTCTGCCCTATTCCAATTATATATTTGCGATCGGTGCAGCATAATCTTTTGCTTTCATACATCTTATCTGAAGTCTTCTCCCCACAATTAATATTCTCTTCAGGCTCATCATCTTTCACACAAGCCAGCGTTTTTTCGGTCGTCCACTTCCTTTATCCTACCACCTTAAAGTTAGTTTTGTTACCATTTTTTAAGCTATCAAAAATGAAAACCAAAACTGCCAAAGTTTTATAATACAGAACCCTACGTATGTCAGTTAGGCCAGCACATTTTTTCTCTTTTTCAAAACTGTCCCTGTATCCATGTGTCGACGATATGTCAAATACAGAGGCGTATAGTTTCTACGTGTTAGGTTTGTATTTTATTCTGTAAAAACATAAGCTTTTGTATTTTTTGTGGAAACAGCAGGGTCGGGATAGCTGTTACGGAATATGAAAAGGTGGACAGTTTTTGCTTTGCTTCGTAAAATTACAAAAAGGTATTGTTGACATAATTAGGTTGTCAATTACTCTGAACTTTGATGTCAATTGTAGTACTTGCATCTCTAGGAAATAACACCATCATAAATACACATGATGTAGCACACTTATTTATAGAAATAATAATCAGTAAACAGCACCCACTAATTAATTGGTGCTGGTATTCAATAAAATTTGTCCTAAAATTTCATTCCCTCCAAATTCAATAAAATTAACCCAGAATTTCAAAACCTCCAAATTCAATAGAATACACACTAACTAGCTGTGGTTTGCAGTTTCACCGGCATCCTTAGGAAAATCCAAAATTAAACCAAATGCATAGGCAAGCCTGCTCCACCTTTAACCAAAACATCGCCTAAAATCTGGTGAGGTCGTAGTCAAAATGCATTCAATCATACATAGAAAACCTCCTAACCCATATATTTTACTTCTTTATATAAACTACTAGCAAACCTGGCGAACTCTGTTTCGCCACCAGATTAGTTTTTAGAATGTCTCAGAGACATCAGAGATGGCGCTGTATGTGAAAAAAGATTTTCCCGCTTTTTTGTTGAACTGAATTTTCTTTGCTATAAACTCCTCACGGAGCCCGAGATCTTTCCAACGAATGCAAAATCGTGGAAATCGGTTCGTGCGTTCTGGAGTTATAGCATCAGGAAGGAAAACCCGACTTATTTTTATATAGTAAATAAGGCGAACTTTCAATACCTAACACACCTATCAATACACGGAAAAAATAGACAAACAAACATATGTACTCTCTACTATCTATATAATTAGGGCGGAAATATAATTAAGCTAAAATACGTAACATCCTTTAGAAATGCCGAATTTCTATTGAATCCATATTTCCGACGGTATCAGTGGTGACGGCAATATTTTGATTTCTATACTCGTATGATATTTACTAACGATGTCCCCGTTGCTAGTTACCTTTTGAATCAAGAGCTTTGATTTCGAGGATAGTATGAACATCGACTGTTTCTGTCATAATTCGGATATTGGGTGCGAATTTTGGGATGTTTTCTATGTCAGGTTTACTTGAAATTAAGGTATCAGAAGACGATGAAAGTAGAAAAGTAAACGCTAGTGTAATCCTGTGTGTTATGCCTGGTAGACCAAGATCTTGGGTCCTTAAGTTTTCTCACTTATGATATTTATGCCAATGTGTAGATAAACTTCGAGCGCTTACTCGCTGCTAGAATTGATAAAAAAATGAACACTAATAATGTTGTCAACATATGCCAGGCACATTATGACGAATCAATTTACTTCTCCTACTACCTTCTTCTAGCTCCAACAGGTATCTGTGGAGATCTAAGGGGGAGGCCTGTTTTGGACTGTTTTTTATGTCTTAATAAAACCATATTTTACGTATTTTATTATTTAAAGTTACCATACCTACCACTGCTTTACTTCCTTCGTGAATAAAAATCGCGATCTCATATTCTTACAAAACCTTATACCTACTATATTGTGTTCGTAGTCTGTGGTTCCTCGCTTCTATACCTCAGACTACACTTTATGGGAAGCTGATCGAATGACAAAGAACGGGCAAAGTTTCCCGTGTAATCCTTTGTCTATTTCAGTGGTTTTCAACCTTGTGAATTTTGTAGAAAAGATTTTATATTACTGAAATGTTTGAACAGCATTGCAGGACTTTGATGAGTTGTATTGAGTGACGATAGTGAACTCGCAGGGATGCCTGAGGGTTTTGCATGTGAAAAAGCTCGTTTTTGAGCGGGATATAATTATACATTGCTTAAACATGATCGTACTTACGTATAACGCTAATAAACATTTCTAAGAAAACAGATGTACCCAACATAATTGTGTTTTCTATCTAATACCAGCCGATCTTAACATAATTGGGAAATGCTAAACTGAATACGAACAAATAGTAGAAGTCGAATTAATAATATATTTTACTACTTCACTGTCCACGAATGAATCATTAGACAAGGAAGTTATTTATTAACGCAGCCAATTCCAGAAACTACCTATACATATACCATGACATAACCACGTAAGCAGTAACAAAATGTACGTCAAGAATGTTATCATTTGTTCTGGTCATTTAGCCGATATTAACCCGCGCTCATTTCGGTCAACAAATGACCCTTGACAAACCTACCGTTTAACGTGGTACATTACTTGGCTCGGATTTGATTGTGGCCAATAAATTGTAAATGGTAGTGATAAGCGTTTAATAATGTTAAGGTGTAGTCGTAGAACGTCATATTTAAAGGTGGCATTCAATTGTCTAAGAAATAATAAATAGGTATGCTGTGTAAAAGCCTTGTTATTTTATGAATCAATTAAGTAAACAAGTATAATTTTTAAGATCCAATTCGAATAGTTGTAGAGGCGAAGTTAAAACACCCATCTCTCAAGGAATGTGCATAAAGAAAACATCTTAAAGAAACATAGTCTTAAAAAGTCTGAAATTGCCAATCCGCCTTGAGCAAGCTCGTGCCCCGGGTAAGACTTATTTCTTTTCGTGTCGATGACATGACTTATAGTGAGGCTACACTTGACTTGATAAGGAAAGATTTCTAATAATTGATGATGATGATGCGCTATATGTAAAATTCTAAACAAATATAGCCATGAAACTTGATACTTAATAATTTGTCTTTAAAGACAAACTAAACACACAATAATAGAATTCCATCTACACACTTGACGAATCATCATTCATTCAATACAAACCAAACGTCACTACCCCAATTTCACCACCACGAAACCAACCAAATCACAAGTCATATAAAATACTCTAAGTATCTAGTATTTCAGCTTTCTAATAATCAGACTGTTTGGCCAACTAGACCCTGGCAAGGCGGTTCCTAGGCGCCATATTTTGCCGTTACGGTTGACAATCCATGTCAGACTTGAGGATATTTCGACCGTAACATGTTGTATGAAGTAACTATCAGGTAGAGGTAATAGTATATTTGTAAACTACTGTTTTCTGCAGTTATATTTGCATTTGGTTTAAGTATAGGTTGAGCTGGTAGTAGTATTCGATGAAAATGTTGGTGTTTGGAAATTTTTTACAAACACCATGTACAAAGGGTGATCTGTCAGCAAAACAGATTTTGCAAACGAATACAATAAAGCTGGAGAGTTTGTTTATTTAAACGCACTAATTTGAAGAAGTCTGGTCCGATTTTGGAAATTATTTCAAGGTTAGATAGTCCATTTTTGAGTAAAGCTATAAGCCACTTTTTATGTGGGTCCGAAAAGTAACTAGTTTGAATCGCGGGGTGTGGCTAAAAATGATCCAATTTTAGGTCACTTTAAAGTAATTACACTCTTTCAATGATCAGGTCATCAACCTCCGATCCTTTTTCCAGTATCTCGAATATCATACAATCAGTGACCAACTAATAATTATAAATAGGTGAAGACTTTCCAGTGTCCTTAATTTAGGCCATCACCGTTTCTTTCGAATGACATCCACAGCTGGACAAAGGTCCCAAGGTTCGCCACTTTTCTCAGTTATTTAGATACATATGTATACAGATTCCTCCCTCAAAATTCGCCACTTTTCTCAATTATTTAGGTACATATATAGAAACATATACAATATTGTTAGGTATGTTCGGAGCGGGGAGACACATACGTGTATTCAAACGGCGAGTCAGTGACATACTGATTTATTGAACGAACGTCTCTGTCGCACGCGCGCCAACACACACAGGTGTTGTACACTCACATATACAACAATCCCTTCCCCACAAAATCCCTTAATCAAAAAAATGGCTTATAATTAACAGGCCTAACGCGGCGTTTGGATCTTTGCTTTTGCTGGTCAGGTTCTAAAACATCCTCACTACTTTCCACTGTGTCAGGTGGTGCTGGTGGGTCGAGATTCATTAATCTAGGATGAACTGGTGAAGACTGCGACTGTGAGGCTAATGGCACAACACTAGTACCTTCCCTTTCTCCAATATGAGCCTCTTCCGCAGATGTTGGTGATTGTGGGCCTACGGGAACTATAGTCTCTCCCGATGCGCCTGTAGGTTCCGGCTGCGGCAATAAGCTGCTGTCGTCTGTTTCTATGTCCGAGTGCCAATCATTTGTTTTGTTTGGTAACTCATCATCGTCTTCAGCTCGAAACCGTCTGATCTGGTCGATGTGTCGAATAACCCTGCAGTTTAGTTCCGATATATACACCGAATACATGACATTCCCAATCTCTTCCTTAATTATGCCTTGAACCCAACAATATTTGTCGTTTCCTAAAAATCGCTTAATCCAAACAACCTCATTTATCTTAAATTTTGGTCTTTTCCTTCCTCCCTTATGATTACTCTGTAAGGACTGATTTTTCCTTACGGTCAACGAAAGATCAGTGGATGTCGAAGCGACTTGCAAGGGATTAATCAAGTCCAAACGTGAACGCAAAGGTCGACCATACAACACTTCCGCCGGAGATTTACCTGTGGTACTATTTTTGGAGTTTCTATAATCAAATAAAAACTTAGCAATTTTTTCTTGAAGAGGTATTTTAGTGTTACCTTGCAAAATTATGGTTTTTAAACCTTTCTTTATTATTTTTACGAAACTTTCGGCTTGGCCGTTACTTGACGGATGATATGCCGGCGATAATACATGTTGAATACCGTTTATATTGCAAAAATGTACAAACTCCCTAGACGTGAAGGAAGTGCCATTGTCCGTCACCAACGTGTGCGGCACCCCTGTTCTAGACATAAAATCACATAATTTACTTATAACGGTTTTTGATCCATATGATGTTGTACTAACAGTGTAACATTCGACCCACTTGGAAAATGCATCAACTATAACTAAAAACATCTGGTTATGAAACGGTCCAAGAAAATCCAAATGAATTCTATAGAATGCATGCGGCGGATACGGCCACGGCGAGGGAGGCGCGCGGGGAGGCGCGGGTCGCAGTTGCGCGCACACGCTACACGCGGCTGCCAACCGCTCGAGCGCCGCGTCGATTCCCGGAAACCACAATCTTTCGCGCGCGATTGCCTTCATTTTTACTACCCCGAAGTGTGAACCGTGTAATTCTCCGTATATTTTCTCTTAGTGAATGAGGAATGACTACCTTATGACCACGCATTAAGCATTCATTTTCTAACGCCAATTGAAACCTAACATCAAAATATGGTCGCAATTCGGGGTCATGAATTTTGCGTGGCCATCCCTTCAACACATAATTTTTAACTTTTTTTAAAATCTCGTCGCGGGCAGTCTCACGTTGTAATTCACATAAGGTGATGGGTAGACTTCCTTCAATGACAAAATTAACGTAGGCAGCGCGCTCGTCACAGTCTCGATCCTCCCCCCGCGCTTCGTCCCGCGACCGATTCTCATTCATTAACGACGCTCGTGATAAAAAATCTGCACTGTTATCACCGCTGCGAATATATTCGATGGTATAATTGTATGCTGACAAAAATAACGCGTAGCGTTGTAACCTATTAGCTGATACCTCAGGGATGCCACGATGCGGGCCAAAAATTGTTATCAATGGTTTATGGTCCGTACGTAGTATGAATGGTGTAGTACGACCATATAGGTACTGGTGAAACTTTCTTACACCATAAATTATTGCCGTTGCCTCTTTCTGCAACTGTGAATAATTTTTTTCCGCTGCTGTGAGCGTCCTTGAAGCAAATGCGATAGGCCTCTCGCGGTCGTCAGCACGTGATCGCTGAGATAAAATGGCACCTAACCCTTGCGGCGATGCATCTACAGTGAGCAACAATTTAGCGTTCGGATCAAAATGCGCTAACAGCTGATCGGAACCCAGTAGTTCTTTGATTTGTTTGAACGCCTCGTCGTGAACTGGAGTCCACTCCCATTTTTATTTTATGTAATAATTCATACAATGAGCTCAGAACCGACGACGCGTTTGGTACGAAACTCCTATAGTAATTAACTAGACCTAAAAATGATTGTAACTGCGTACTATTCGTCGGCGTTTGAGCTTTTAAAATAGCCTGAACTTTATCTGGTGATTTGCGAATACCATTTTTATCAATAATATGACCGAGGTAGCAAATTTCGTTTTTGAAATATTCGCATTTATCCTGCTGAACAGTTAACCCTGCATCCTCCAAGCGTTTCAACACTAAAGTTAACCTGTTTATGTGCTCGTTAACATTACTCCCTGTTATTAAGATATCATCTAAAATATTATTACCCCATCAAGTCCGGCAAGTACACATTCCATTGCCCGTTGAAAAATGGCTGGAGCACTCGCCAGACCAAATACTAACCTAGTGTATTTGAAAAGACCGCGATGCGTGTTGATACATGTTAGGGCCTGTGAGTCCTCTGTCAGTAGAAATTGGTTGTAAGCTCGTGAAAGGTCAAGTTTGGTGAACTGCTCACCACCGTGTAGTCTAGAAAATAATTCATCGATAGATGGTAACGGGTATTTTTCGATAATTAATTGCTTATTAATAGTTACAGAGTAATCTGCACAGATCCTAACACCGCCATCTTTCTTTAATACTGGCACTATGGGAGAGGCACATTCCGAATATTCTACAGGTTCTAATATACCAAGATCTACAAGACGATTGAGCTCCGCATCGATCTTTTCCCTTATGGCGAAAGCGACAGGTCTTGCTTTAAAAAATATCGGCTTCGCGTCTGGTTTTAATTTTAAAGATACTTTATTTTTATTGAAACAACCTAATCTATTTGAGAATAGTTTTGGGAACTGCGAAATAATATCAGTAATTGTCTGATTCTGTGATTTATTCATGTAATTAACGGGCGTCGCCGGGGCAAATTCTATGTTAAATGTATGTAGAAATTCCCGACCTAGGAGCGGCGGGCCGCCGCCACACACTACGTAGAACTTTAGATCATGTGTGCTATCTGTATACGACACGTTTAAATGAATAAATCCTAAAGTTTTCATTTTACTTCCCGTGTAACTAAATAAATTGTTATCAGTGTCGGTCAATGGCAATTCCTTGAAATACGATCGGTAGGTATTGTCTGATATTACGTTAACGGCTGAACCACTATCTATCTCAAACTCCAAAAATACACCATTTACGTTAACGAATTCTGACATTGGTCTACCTTTTACGCATTTAATGTTAAGTACCGCCAACTTACCATCGTCTCCGACATCCACATTACCTTCCGTGACGTAATTTACTTTTGAGTTAGACGCACACATTCTACTTAAATGACCTTTGCGGTTACACTTTTTGCACTTGTAACTTTTAAAACGGCACTGATTGACCTTATGATTGGTATACCCGCACACACTGCACTTTTCATTCTTGGAGATACTGAACACGCCTTCAGGCCCCGCGCTGCCGGTGGCCGCGGCGGCGACCGCGGCGGCGACCGCGTGGCTCGCCCCGGCGCTTCCGCTCAACAATTGCGTGGTAGTTGCTGCTTTGCGCGCTGCGCACACGTTTTCAGCCAACTCTACGGCCTTCCCCAGCGTCAGTTCCTGCAGATCCTTCGCGAACAACTTTTCACGTTCGTGACCCGCTGCCATTCCCATCACAAATTTGTCGAGAAGGGCCTCTTCCAAATTCTTGAAACCGCAATGTGCCGCCAATCCTCTTATCCTCGCTGCCCACTGAGTATGACTTTCACCTGGGCGCTGCGTGGCTGAATAAAAGTTGTATCGCTCCGCGAAACCAAGCCGTTTAGGGGTGAAATGGCGGTCCAGCAAAGTGATGATACTATCATATTCCACCGCCTCGATCTTCTGCGGCAACGCCAGGTCACTCGCTAGTTTGTAGCTGGACTCACTCAAAACACTTAATAATATTGCCTTGCGTTTTACCTTCGCTTTGTCAGACTCATCATTTATATCGTTAGCAATAAACCATTGAGTGAGCCGTGCCTTGTAGGTGTCCCAGTCGTTAGTCAGGTGGTCAAAGTTGGTTATTGAACCAAACCCTCCGTTAGCAAACATTTTTTTAAGTTTATTTTGTCCTCGTCGCCACTGTTAGGTATGTTCGGAGCGGGGAGACACATACGTGTATTCAAACGGCGAGTCAGTGACATACTGATTTATTGAACGAACGTCTCTGTCGCACGCGCGCCAACACACACAGGTGTTGTACACTCACATATACAACAAATATCAATGAGTCATCTGTCACCAGCCTACTTATCGCCACATCAGAAACACCATGAGCGTTTATCTCAAGCCATGGCGAAAGCTGATGGTGGCTTAATGTTGCGGAAAATAGTGGCAATCCCGTACGTGGGCAATTATGAACAATCGCGAGATGGAAACATCGTTTTCTTTTAGTATTGTTGTTTGATATTGTAAGTCTAGTGGCCCCTTAAGAGTGTACGAGGTCCGATTCTAGGTTATGCAAGTGCTAATGTAACTTTGCTAAGTATTAGATATGTTATTTTTAAGGGTGAGTAACACCATTCAACTATAGCGATAACCAAACTATAACAAGCCGTATGGTTGCCGTTCACTGGTCAAATCGGTTACAGTTAAATGGTGCAACTCTTCGTAAGTACCTATATCATAGACAGCAATAAGTAACTGAGTAAAGATGAACAAACACATCTTGAGGAAATCTTTATTATAAAGTTCTTCAGACTTCTCCAATCCGCCTTGAGCGAGCGTGGTGATTAACGCTAATTCCTTCTTAATAGTTTATTGTTTGAATACGACGTAGAATTTTTTCAACTTTTAAAATGGTCATAGTAAAAATGTTTTAATTTTGACATATAATAAACAAGATACTTATTTATACTGGGGCTATGATTTTGACCAAACAAAAGCAAACAACTGTCGACATAACCCTACGAACATAGATTAACATGGTATATAGTGCTTACCAAGGGTAGATAGTAGTGATGATTCTCAGGAAGGGATGGCAATAGACTTATCTTCATGATCAGTTTCCGTAAGGCAGTGCTTATGTCACTATATTTATGTCTATATCTAGAGAATTATACTAATATAAGCTGAAGAGTTTGTTTGCGAGAAGATAATCTTAGAGAATATCTTTTTGTAAAAAAAATGGGAGACAGATAATCCATTTAGGTAGGGGGCAGGGCTACAAGCTATTTGTCCGGCTGCGCAAAGTAGTTCATCACACACACACATTAATTTTGAATGAATTGCGAACAGATAGTCAAGAAAGTTTATTTTATAATGTGTGTGATGAATGACGGGTCAAAACGGGATTTTTTATTGTTAATGAATTTCAAAAGTAAACTCTCCGACTCTCAGATAAAATCTTTCAAACCCAACTAAACAAAACGTATAATTACATAATCCGAACAAAAAATAACCACGTCCAATGCCGACAAAAACAGTTGAACCACACAGTTACGTGATCGCGAAAGTGCAATGTACTGTAAATAAAACAAAAAATGCACTCGTTCGTCAGTTGTTCACCGTTCGATGCTAATATCATGTGAAACTAGAACTTTCACTAGATATACAAATGTTGATAGTCGTTTGAAGGTTAATAGAGTTCGATATAGTTTATAATAGGCTCCTGCGGTTTCAGGGCTAACAATTTTCCGTATTCGGGTGAAAAGTATGCTGCCGTGTGTGAGCCTATGTCTTTTCTTGGGATCTAAACTATCTGCGTTTTAAAGTAGTAAATCAGTTCAGTAGTTTTTGTATGAGGGACCAACAGACAGACAAAGTTATTTTCGCATTTATAATATAGCAAAGAGTATACAACGTACTAAGTTGTTGTACGTACAACGTAGGATGGTAAGATACAGACTGTTATCAGAAATAATTAGTATCTAGTTAGTAATTAGTAATTAGTACTACTAGTTCATGAATGAGAAAGAAAGCTAGTACACTATAATAATATTTTTTTACCAATGAAGAATATTTTAAACCTAACATACTTTGTAATGTAAACTTCAGTCCAAAAGATCCTCGTGGGAAAAAACAAAAGATGACAAAGTAATAGGGTTTCAAATACAAAACTAACAATCTTTCCCTTCTTAAGATATCCATGTTGACCGAGAAAACGCCGAATCTCGAATAAAATAAGGAAATTGGGACACGTATTTCCCAAAGTGTCAATTTCAGGGGATCCGTTTGATTTCAAGGTGTGTTATTCACCTGCTTCTATTATCTTGAGAAACTCGAGAATTTACACAAAATTGCTCGAGATTGAAGGATACAAGGGATGTTTTTTGTGATGTTTCTTTGATCGAACTAAGAAAAGAGATTTCACAAAGATGGTTATAAACGAGGTGTTCTTCACAATTTTGTCATCGTACAAAGGGCACCATTTCTCTCACCCGGTTAAAATGTAGTCTATATCCTTTAACAGGGTTTGAACTCCCTGGGTTATTTAAATATAAGTCAAAGGTGCTTTAGAAACGTCTATAGTTAAGTGCACAGTTTAATAGTTTTAGATTGAAAGCGCGACGAACAGACAAAGTTACTTTCGCATCTATATTATTAATACAGTAAGGATTTACTTAAAACCACCGAATTTAAAAATATGCTTGACAGTAGATACTAAAGTTTATATAAGTTAAGTCTAAGTAGCATAAAGGGCTGATCAAATAAATATCCAGAACGTGGTCTAGTCTTTTATCGCCCATCAAAATCGTTCCCTTAATCTTTGATTAAATTGAGATGGATTGGAAAAACGCTTTGCTATTATTATTATTCTTACATTTTATACTTAAATATAAAAAGATCTGTATTATATTTTATCTTTATTCTGTTATTTAGTCTTTTTTATTCATCATAATTTTTGACAGAACATTTGGACAGCATAGTCTTAACAAAGAATACTTAGAAAACTAGACTTTTTAAACAATTTTCTTTACCTCTTTTTCTAGTAAAATTTTCAATATTTTTTTGCAAGCTACACCCTGTCACTTCAATGTCAGTCAAGCTGATAAATGATAGACATTTGCTCGACACGAGTCCGTCATGTTCCCACGTCGGTCCGATAAATCATATTTGAAGTAAGCATAACTGATGACAAGTCTTATGAGGCTTTTTATGAAATTACAGACCTTATCTTGTTAACTAGGATTTAGATATAGAGTGTTTGTTGGCATTGCAGTATTTTAAAACTAAAAATTTTAACTTCTATACTAATATAATAAATAGAAATATTTTTTTTTGTTTGTTTGTGTTTAACCTAAAGGCTTCAAGACGACTGAACCGATCTAAAAAAATCTTTAATTATTGGAAAGCTTTAATATTTTATCCCGGTGCAGTCAGCAGTTTCCATCGGACGCGGATGAAACTGCGGGAAAACGGTTAGTCTTGAATAAAATGGAAACCTCTAGGAAAAGCTACTATGTGTTTGTTTTCACCAAATAGATTTATACATAGACGTGAAGTAACTAATTATGGATTATTTGTTTATTACTTAGTAATTATCTAGGAATCCTCATGATGTTATTCACCTGCCACCAGAAATATTGAAAAATATTTTGCTTTAGACAAAAATTGTACCGTACGATTAAGATTTCTTAATATATTTTTTGGCGAGTGTAACCGGCTAAGAAATGTACGATAAATAATAAAATATATATCCAAAAATACCTTCCAATACCTTACTAGATGACGAATAACTCCAACGGTCTGGGCACGTAGCGCGCCTACAGTCAGTACCAAGTCGTGCGCGAAACAGGCCCATTGATGGAAACCTAGCATCGAATGAGATTCCTGTCAGATCGACTGGAATACGTACGTGCTAGACTGAAGGGCTTTTAACGATATATTTATTGGTATATCTTTGTACTTTTTTGACGATAAAAATATTACTTTTTAAAAGAGTGTCTATGGAGTTTCTTGCCGGCTCTCCTCCATGAAGCCAACGTTTTGGAACCGTGCAAATAGTGTGTCGTTTCATATGAGCCTGCAAAGGCCTATTTGAAATAAAAAAAATATTAGATTTGATAAAAATACTTGGTGAATGCTTAAGTTAGATGTGGTGTAAAAAAAGTCTATATTTTTCCGTTTGTCTGAAAATTCAGTTAGCATTTTTATTGTTTAAACAATTTTCTTCAATTTGCCGTTCAACAATATACTTGATTTGTAAGTTTTTAACTATATTCTTCCTACAAGGAGACGTCACCAATTTCTTAATTCTGAAGTTAGTCAAAAATGTTTCAGTTTCCGTAATAGCCTTATGTCCTAGTAATATTATAGCCACGAAAGTTAAAGAAAGCAAAAACAACTGAATGGATTTTGAGAAAAGATTTTGGCAGAGACATAGCCTAAAGAAAAAAATATAGGCTACTTTTTATTCCGGTGTGTGAACTATATCCCTCAGCAAGTTTGTGAAACCGAAAACCTAAACTACATAGAATATCGACATTGGTTAGAATTTCCAAACTAGTTCGTGTGTGAAACACGCCATAGATGTCTGACAAACGGTCGGACAGACATGATTCATAACTCCTGAAATGGCACGTGCTTTCATGATAAAGACTAGAGATTTATTAACAAGATGGACTAGCGTTAGTGAATACATTAAAAGAACTTTGAGATACTGGGAACTTATTTTTTATTTGCATCGGGCATACCATGGTCATTCAATAACACTTATGACGTATAAAAAATTGTAAAGGTGATTTTATACAAGATTCTTCTAAAAAAAAATATTTTCTTGATGTCTTCCTATTATGGCTGGCATGTATATTCTTGAGGTATCAGTATTTGTAAAAAAATATAACGAATTTTTTAAATTCAAAGGGGATCATGTTACTAAATACAGACCAAGAGATCCTACCAAAATATTGATTCCTTTTTGCAGAACAACCCTACATAAAAAGAATGTCTACCACATGTGCATTACAATATTTAATAAATTACCTAAAAGCCTAAGAGAACTCCCCCTTAAATATTTCAAACGGAAGCTAAAGAAATGGTTGATACACAAGTGTTTTTATACGCTAGATGAATTTATGCAATGTAAAATTGATGAATATGATTATTTGTAAAACCAAAGGAAATGTAATAGCTATTGTATATTTATATTAATTAATATTAAGTAGATTTTAAGCAACTATAATTTAAATTAAAAAAAAATGTAATTATTAATATTAATATTTTCATAAAAAAAAATAAAGTATAAATATTTGCATGCCAAGTTAGGCAGAATGTAGCTAGAACTTTTAACCATTGTAAAACCGGGTACCACCTATGTTCTAAGCAAATAAATGTTTCTTTCTTTCTTTCTTTCTTTCTTATATTTCTATGCAAATAAATAACATTATGAAATGCTTAAGTTTGTTAATTTATAATTAACCAATTTTGAAAATCCTATCCTTCCACCAATAGAAAGCAAAGTATTATTAATCTAATTAGTTCTCTGGGGACGCGAGTAAAATGGAAGTAGCTGGAGTACTTACTTTTATATGAAATTGGTTAAGTAAGCACAAATTCTTAAAACCATTGAATAACACAAAATTAAGCCAAATATTTATTTCAAAACATTGTTATCAATGACAGAAATAGGCATACATACATATATCAAGCAAAGCTTTATTTAGTTTAAAATGATATAATTAATAAGA